>NC_133771.1:139901972-140076998 GCF_003597395.2 Chelonoidis abingdonii
AATTACTGTGCCTAGTGTGGCCGCATGAAATCGAATTTATAATATCAGTTTTATAAAACCGATTTTAGCTAATTCGATATTATCCCGTAGTGTAGACGTGGCCTAAGATATTCAGACATGTTCTGTAAAGCAGTGTTTGCTTTTCTTTCTGCGTAATTATGTAAGCATGAGGAAATTGAAAAGTGACCAGAGGTTGGTTAGTAAGGGGAGCGTTTCTTTTAAAAGGAGTGGTTTCTTGCAAACCAAAAACCAATTCTGGAGAAAAATACATCACAAGTCTTACCTGTTCTCCTATTTTTTCATGCGAGCAGTCCCCAACTAGTAGTGCTTCTGTACCACCCCAGCACTTCTGCTACCGCCCACACAGCTGACTAGAAAATGAAAGGTCACTAAATTCCTTAACTAGTTTCCAGACTGTAGCATGAGCATAAGAGCAGTTGACTTTCGGCTGACTTGTGCTGCAGGATGGAAATTAGTTACTAAAAGCTTAGAAGACATATTTCACGTTAGTCCATCAACTGTACATAACACAATGGACTGGAGTAGCAGACTTGCTTTTGGCAGTATAATCGTAGTATAAGCATGCACCAGTGACCTCTGTCGGAGAGATAGATAGGTTACTGTGAAATGATGCTTGTTGAAACCAATATGTAAATTTAGAATGAAGATGTTAAAAAAACACATTCTTCCCGTCATATAGCTTTGTCAGTTTTGAATGAGCACCCCACAAGACCCGAGGCTATGGAATACAAATATATCTACAACTATGCAAAACTGTAATTTAGGCTGGCACATTAAAGCTCCAATTTTAAAGGTCAAGGAGATACTAACATTTAAATAGGCATTTTTCAACATTTTCTTTTGTTACAACCACATTAGATCTAACCAGACACACACAACAAAACCCCATTTATCCAATCTAACTGGGACCAGGGCCAGATCGGATAATCAAAAATTCGGATAATCCGGAGAATGGGACAATGCAAGGCTGCAGCACTGTCTAGTGGCCATAGGAGAGATCATCCACTTTTGGACCTGTGTTGCTGGTTGTTTGGTTAATACGGAGAGTTAGATAAAGGAGGGTCAGATAAATGGGATTCTATTGTACTTGGTTCACAGTGCAACTCTAAGTTTCTATAATATTGACTACTTCTATTATCATACAGCTAGTCAGCATCAAGTACATTTCCAAGACACAGTGAGAAATTTTATATTAAGTGCTCTCACTAACAAAAGGTAAAGGAAAATACTTTCATAAACACTTTTTAAATATCTAACTATAGTACTCAAATTCCAATTAAATATCTGCAGCCCTAACCTTTAGATTAAAAAAACAACAAAAAAGTACACCTCATGTCGTAGGTCTTTTTTGTAGAGTTAATCCCAACTTTAATATTTTTTTTAAGATACAAAGCTTATAGACTGCTTTTCAACAATTGTGTTATATAAAACTAGCTGTTGGAACATAGTTACTTTGTAAATAGGTAGCTGCTGGCAATCCAAGATTCTTTAAACATCTGAAACACTCTTTATTTTGCTAAGAGTCATGTGCAAGGCACGCAATGTGATTAAGAAAATCTCAGCAAGAACTCAGAAATTGCTATAGCAATTCACAAACCACTCTAGCTTTTCTCTAGTTTAGGTCAGTATGTGATTACAAGAGGGAAAAGCTTTGTTTACCTCTAGTGGAACATCCAGTTTGGTTTTATTCCAACATTTATATAAACAAAACTGTAATGTTTTTTCATCTTTGCAGCTTATGTACATAGCACTCTTGGCAGGCCAAGGTGTTGCATAGTAGTATACAAAGGGATTAATTTATTTGGATCTAGATGTGCTGTTGTGGGGAATACATTGCTATCACTGAGTATAAGGAGTGGTACACATGTTAGGAGAAGGCCAGAAGGCAAGGGCTGGGGGGGCACAGGTGGGCCAAATGGCCAGCTGATTTGAGCATGGCACATGGAGTGATGGGCTGCAGCTGGTGCTTTGAGTAAACCCTAGGATTGCTTCACAGAATCCAACTTTCACAGGAGAGCCATGACTGGCCTGTGGTGCCATCAGTCACTACAGCTCTAGATAGGAAGGTATTACACCTGTTAAACTCCAACCTATGGTAGAGAGCACTGACCCTGGGGAGCAGGAACACCTAGAGATGCAGTATGTGGAGTGGGAACCCCTCCCTCAAGCAGAATCCCCTCCACGTGTCCCCACCCCCACACTCTCACTGTATGAAGAAGCCATGGATTTGTGATTGAGGTGAGGGGAAGTTACCAAGTGAGGGCACTGCCAGGTCATTTAAAGCTGGGGCAGTACAGAGGGTGGGGGCACTGCCAGGTGGGGTTACTAGGAGTTGGGGGGGTGAGCACTGCTAGGTGATCTGAGAGAAGCATGAGGTGGGAGGGCCCTGTCAGGTGATTTGGGGGAATGAGTTTGGGGGGCACTGCTAGGTGGTATAGGAAATAATCACAACAACAGTTCTGAAATAGACTGATCTTTACATATTTATCTTAAGAAAATATCCAAGAGTATCCAGTGGCTTAAGTGGCACCTGGACCCCCAGCTGAAAGTTGTCCCTCCTATTGAAATCTGAAATGGTGCCTGTGCCCCTGTGGATGTGGGGACAGATCCATGTTAAAAAAATGCTAAGGTGGGGAGTGATTCAAAAAAGGATGAGAAAACCCTGTGTTGGGAGACAATATCATCATTGTTCCCCTCACCGTTCCAAGCCATAAATAAGCATGTTAAGTGAACTTCCATTTGTATCACTTTAATACTACTACTTAGTTCTTATATAGCATTCTTCCTCCATGAAGGTTTACAAAGAAGAGTAAATATCCTATTTTCTTTACACAGATGGGAAGAATATGGCACAGTAAAGCTGAACTGTTCACACAAAAACAGACAGTGGCAGAGATGGGAATAGAACTGATCGCCACACTCCCAAATTAATGTCCTATCCACAAAATACACTGACTTGTTCATCTGAAGAAAGGATCACTAAAACAATAATCAAGGCTTAGGGTCCAATCCTGCAATGAGCACAATATGGGCAGGCTTACTATAAAACTGGGTCTTTAGAGTTCAATCCTCTAAACGCAAAAATGTCCATCGTTACACTCTTCCAGTAGATTATAAACAAAATCAGTCATGTTTTTTCAAGCACCATCCTGCTCTGTTTTATCAGTCATTCAGTTACTCCGTTATGTAGATCAATAGAAAAAAAATAATTCCCTGTTCACTCTCTTCTATTACTTCTGATTAGACAAACTTGTATCCTTTCAATATCCTTATGGATATGCAAATTAACTTACAAGACTGTAAACTGATATGCACTTATTTAGCATGAGACATGCTTTGGAAGCTCAAAACCAGCTAAAATTTTATTTTTGTGCTGTAACTCTAAAAAGGAGCTTCACTGTAACTAGCATCTTCCATTTTAAACCCCAAATACATTTTAAAGGGAAATTCCAGACAGTCAGTTTGCTCATGACCATACAGAAGTTCAGAACTCATCATGAACAAATCACAAAACATGTTTTAAAATCCCGCTAAAAAATCACACGTCTTATGTATAACTAAAGAAACTTTTAGCTTTTGTTAATGGATCTGTAACAGGCTTTTATGTCTGATATTTAAGATTTAAGCCTTTTGCTACTTATTCAATTGAGCTAAAAGAGGGGTTTTCATGCTGTGCTATAGCACACTTTTCCCTCCCATTTATGGTCCTCACCTCCACGTTGTACACTAGGCACTTATATGCATCCTTTAACCACAGTATCTGATCAACAGTACCTCCATGGTAATTACACATTTGTTTACATGGAAAAGTAGTACTAGAAAAGTACTTCTATATATTCAGCTGCCTTCAGAGTCCTTTGGAAAAAAAAGTTCACCACTCTGTCTCCTTTTACTCTAGATCAGAGGTTCTCAACGAGGGGTCTGGGGCCCCCTGGGGGTCCACACACAGGTTTCAGGGAGTCTGTCAAGAAGGGCCAGTGTTAGACTTGGTGGGGTCCAGGGCAGAATGCTGAAGCCCTGTCAAGCAGGGCTGAAGTTTGAGGCCCAAGACTAGTCAGCTGGGGTGAAGCCGAAGCCTGAGAAACTTTGCTTTCTGTGGCCACTTGTGGTGTGGGGCCCCAGGCAGTGGTACTGCTTGCTACCCCCTAATGCCGGCCCTTGCTTTCATATGCAGAAAAATAGTTGTTATGGTACAGGTGGGCCATGGGTTTTTTAATAACATGTTGTGGGGGTCTCAGAAAGAAAACGGCTGAGAACCCCTGTTCTAGATTTCATCTCCTGCTCCTATCTGTTATATCCCCCCACATGGACACGAGTAGAAAGAGGACCATGTATTTAGCCAACACTCCACAGACCAGCAAGCCATGGACCACAATTTGGGAACTTCCATATAACACTGCCGTAAATGTTTAACCATAGTTTTTATTTCTTACTAGATGCAACCTATTAATGAAATACAAATATTGGCGCACTACTTCAGGCCTCACTAAGTTATTCCCACATTGACAATAATAGTTAAAACTGTACATTTTATGGCTCTTTCATTAGTAACCAAAAGGCAATGTACTGAACCTTAGGTACTTTACTGTGCTTAGTATCACCTACTGAATCCAGTTAAATAAAACTGTTTGTATCCTCTGCTATTTCTAGTGTTGTATATACATTTGATATATGCACATGGGCACACATATACAGAACCCCAAAGAGGTTTGACTTTAGCAGGAGGTTACTGCATTTAGCAATGAATAATAAAGCTGACAGGCTATACATATACTCAAAAAAAAAATTCTGCAGTTATACAACAAATGTAGTTCATAAGTTTTATAAAACTTATAAGACAGATTTAATACAGCAAAATGTGGGCATGATCCTGATTAAGAACTTTGGGTGCTATTGTAATACAAACAACAGTGTTTAAAACAAGACAGTGTAATCACCAAGAGTAAATCAGGGAAAAGACTAATAATCACACTTGTTAAATCTACTAATGAAATGAAAGATTCTTTATAAAAACATCTATATCGAGTGGAACAATCACTTCAATCAGGCTTGCCTAATATACCAAGTATCAACGGTCTACAAATGCCTCTGACTGACAATGGTGTATATGGATACCGCACACAGCACTAAAAAGGAAACTAAAAAGCAGTTAGAAAATCATTCTGCATCCTACAGCACTACCTTCACTGCAGAGCATCCTCTATACAAACACCACCTCCTCAGCTCACGATTATTAATTCTCTAGAACTCCCGTTAAGGCACAGAAAGTAAATTCATCATTTAACCTCAATTAATGCTTATATTTCCTCTGCAATGTTACTTTCCGGAGCGGAGTGATTGCCCCCTATTCCTTCGTCAAGCTTGGCCCGGCAGCCATGTCCTTACTCCCCTACGAACGGTTGTTTCGGAAAGGGAACGACCTGCTCGCAGTGAACTTACACAGTCCTTCAGCAAAACCTGGCGGAGCCAAACCTGCACAGCAAACACCAAAGGCATCTAAGGCACCACCATGGCAGTGGGGCGAAGCAGCCTGCAGCCTAGATCCGCACCAGCGCCGAGCCTGCCACCGGGGAGCGGGGCCGGGACAAATCGGGCACCATTCCCTCATGCAACCCTCTCCCCATCCCTTCCCAGACAGAGAGGCGAGGGTTTTACCTTCATGACGAGCTCAGGCTGCGGAAAAAAGCCCCCGATCGGGGCTGAGCGGCCGAGGCTGGACCTGGAATTAAAACAAAGCGCTGAGCCACCGCACCAGCCGTTTGCACCGGAGCGCGGGGGGAACGGGCAGGGGAGCCGCTAGGATCCTGATCAACCCCCCTCTTCCCAGATCTCGCCACCCCCCGTTTGCGATCTCTCCCCATTCGGTCCCCCCTCCCCCCGCTCGGCCACCGCTTTCCCTCCAGCCCCCACACACCGCGGCTCGGCTTCCCCTTCACTCGCTGCCATTGACGCCATTTCTGTCAGAGGAGGAGAAACTTGCCACAACAACAACCCACCCCCAGCCTCTCCGGCTGCTCCAGGAGAGTCCCCGCTCCGCGCCCAGCTCATAGGGGCCCGGGCTCTCAATCCTCTCCCCAGAGACCTACGGGCTGGAGGGGGGCGGCGATGTCTGATCCCTGGAAACCCCCCCACTCTGCTGCGGCGGGGGGGGGGGGGAAGGGGCCGCCGCTCCTCCATTGTATGAGGAAGAGAAGGGGGTTGGGTGGCAGCTCTCCCGGTCGGCGGGGCTGCGGCTCTGTGGATCCCGACAGAGGCGGCAGCTTCTCCCACCCCCATCAAAGAAAGCGCTGACTCCGCGACAGGAGTTTTAACAGCAACAGCCGCAACTGCCCAGCGCAGCGGGCCGGACCCGATCTGCAGAGGCAGTAATGAGGCAGCCCCCCTCGGGCTCCTCGCCGCCCCGCAGCGACTCCAGCCCCTCACCACCCCCCACCTCACGCGCGGGGGGAGGGGGGAAATCAGCGAGTCCCGCCGCAGTCTCGCCAGGACAAAAACAACCCCGCTCCCGCCTAGGAACGGCCACAAGTGGCGAACGCCCCGCTCCCTCACCCGCTGGCGGCGGGGCCGGCGTTGCTCTTTCTCCTGCTGTCGCTGATACCTTTGTTCCGCGGCGCCCGCCCGCGGCTCTCCCTGACCCGGGAGGAGATGGGAGACGAAGCCTCCTCCCGGCTCCGGAGCCGTTGGCGTGGTGCTGGCCCCGGATCGATCCCCCAGCAAGGGCTCTGGCTAAGGCTGCAGCTCCGCGCTGCGTATGATGGGGCCGATCCCCCCTGCCAGGACCCGGCGCTGGCGGCGGCTGCTCCGCTCGGAACCTCTCACTCCCCTCCCCCACCTCACACAGTGACTGACGGATAGAGACCCGCCCCCTCCCCGCCCTGGACTTTCTCTATTGGCCCGGAACCGGTAAGGCCCACGCGTCTCCCTGCACCATTGGCCCCCATATCGGAAACACTAACGTCATTTTTCCACCAATTCTATGGAAACAGAGACTCGGCGCCGTAGAGGCTCATGGGTAACGCGGTTCTTTCCCTCGCCGCTCTTCTGCGACCATGAAGCAGCAGAGCCTCACACGTGAACCACATATCCTATGATGCATCGCGCGTGAGGGGCCGCCAGGGGGTGGGACGAATCGAGTGCTAATTAAAACAAGTGGGAGGGCCTAGCGTCTGCGCAGTGAAGCCCTGGTGGCGCATTTTACCCCCGCAACAGCAGAGGGTGGTGGCGGTAGCAGTTGAGGTGGAAGTGGGTGGAGTTTTTAACGTGCTGCTGCCGCCGGTCTCGGAGCTGGGGAGCAAGCTCGGGCCGGAACGGCGGAGCACGGTGCGGCTTGGCCCGGCAACGAGGAGGTGGATGCTGACTTCGGCCGGCGGTAGGTGGGGGTTGGGGCGCCGCCGGTCCCCTCTGCCACCCCCGTGCGCCAGTCTCCCCGGTCCGTGCTGCCAGCCGGGCTCCTTTGTGCTGCCCGGGAGGCTGCCTGCTGGGAGCGATACCTGCCCGGCGACCTGGCGCCTCCCTGGCCTGTTCCCCTCGGGCCGCTGGGCTTGGTTCGCCGCCCCTGCGGGACAGCGCTGCGCTCGAACTTGCGTGGGTCCCGGCCGGCGGGTTGCCTGGCGAGGTGGGGAAAGCGGGAGCCGGCCTCGGCGCAGCCGCCGGTTGGGTCGCTGCCCGGAGCCTGCCGCGGGGGGTGGTGTGCCCGGCCGGCAGGGAGAACTAAAGGGAAGCAAAGGGCCAGTAGCGTCCGCACTCCCCGGGGGTCGTTCTGAAAGTGGACTTAGCCTCTGAGGGTGGCGCCGCCCCGAGAGGCAGCGACGAGCTGGCTCCAGAGTTATCGGGGGCTGAAGGGGCCGCTGTTTGGTCGCTCTCTGGCTGTTGCTGAAATGGCGCTGTAATTTTAAGCATCAGCAGCATTTATACGTAATCAAAGCCACTGCTAGAGCTGATGTACCCAGCTTTTGCCAGAGGTAAGCAATAAATAGACCTCAGGGTGAACCGTGTGTAGTTAAGTTTTGCTACTAAGTCACTGCGGATTTAGCCATTCGGTGTTGCTTGCTTTGTAAAGATATTTAAAGTGTATTTCAGCTCTGAAAATAGTGTAGTTGTGGCATAGTTAGATTCCATGGTGACTGTTTCTCTGACTTCAGTTTCATTCAGTTCACAAGTTACAATTGTATGTTTGAATTGCCAGTCCTGCAAATTTAATATTGGTTTTTAAAAGCAGAATTGTCGTCTTTCTCTGTTACCACTAAAAATAGACTTGTGTAGACTAAATTCTGCCCATAGTTACATCTGGCAACCCTATGGATGATAGCTTGGATCAAAGACAGTGTTTACCAAGACATCACCTGTTACTGCTGTGTAGGTGCTGCTGGGCTAAACGTGACTTTAAAATAATAAAAATCTGTATTTATGTATTCAGTCATTTGACTAATGGTAAATCTGTAATAAGATTTCTATGTAACTTCTGGCCATGACTTTTTTTTTTTTAAACTCCTGGGGGAGTTCTGCACCCCTACATGTGTGCAAAATTCATGTCCCCTGTAGATTTTTTTTTTTTGGGTCCCTGCAGTGGAGGGGGGGGAAACTTCTGGCGGGAAAGCTGCAAGAGCAGTTACCAACCATCCCTGCTGATACCCCCACTCTTAGACTCCTCTGCTTAGCCCCAACCACCTTCACCTGGAAGCCCCTGTGGAATGCAGTTGCCCCTGCAACCCTCCCAATGAGCCTCTGTGCAGCCAGATCTGCTCCTCCTCCCCTCTGCCCCCGGATCCCTCACTGGGGTGACCAGATGTCCTGATTTTATAGGAACGGTCTCAATTTTTGGATCTTTTTCTTATATGGGCTCCTATTACCTATTTTTCATGCTTGCTGTCTGATCACCTATCCCCCCCCCCCCCCCCACTGAGCTGCCTGCTCCCAGATTGTCCTACACAGAATCCTTTCACCCCACACACTGAGACCATCCACACTTGGATCCTACATGGTTGAGCTTGCCTGCCTTGCACCTGGTGCAGAGGGGCAGGGCCTCATGGTGCTTCTGGGGCAACCCCAGGCCTTGTGCTGCATCAGGGTTGGGTATAGCCTCACCGCAGTGTCTGTGTCTGAGAGCTGAGGGGGACTGTAGGGTGATCTCCTACCTTTGTGCAGCCAGTGGCCTGTGCTCCCCACTGCCATGCTGGAGCCTGTGCATTTATTTATTGACAAATGAAACTCGCAGAACTTGGCATATTTTTAAAAATTCTGCATATAGTATTTTTAATCTTTTTGTGCAGAATGCCCTTGAGTAAAATTTAAGATAAACCTATAAATTGGCTTAATAGGAGCCATTTCAAGGACTTGCAGCAACAGTGATAGTAAAAACTGCTTAGATTGCTAAAACTGGAAATATTAACTTGTAATGCATCTGTTTTGGACAATGAGACTAGCCTGGTTTTAATTTCTAGTTTTATTAGATGCTGCTGCTGCTCTAAGAATTGCAGACAGTATTTAGAGACAAGGTGGGTGAGATCTTTTTATTGGACCAACTGCTTTACTGCATGTCTCTACTTTGATTTTGTCTTTTAAATTGAGAGCTCTTTGCAAAGTGCTAGAATACTATGGATGTTAATGTAAACAAGCAATAGAATTGGTGGTAATAAAATGAGTGCAAAAATCAAGATAAAAGTTAAATACTCTATTAAAGTGTGTATTTTACTGAGCTGTTTTGGCAACACTTGTCTCCCTTAAGAAATCACTTCTCCACAAGTGAAATAGTTAGCTGCCCATGGATTGGAACATACCTCTTTTGTTACCAGCAACACCATGCATCAGGGAAGAGGCAAAGTGAAGAATAAATGTTTAGACTGAATCTAAATGTTGTAAACTAATATAATAACCAAATTGGGATTTGGACAAAACAGCACTGTGAACACCTCTGCTCTTGCAAAGAGGGCTATGAAAGCTTTTCGTAACAAATAACTATTCTATTAGGTCTGAAATAGAGCCTCTGTCCTTGCACATGCTTTTTAACCCTGCTGGGGAATCTTCTTAGCCGCTGAACTGCTGGTGCCACTTTCTTTGGAGGTCTCCTGTTCAATCACTGGCTTAGGTGGCGTGACGACATATATTTTCAGGTGTCTGTACTGGCACATTTAGAACATAAAGCCAAATTTATTGATTACAAGTCCAAAAAGGACTATTGTGATTGTGTAATCTGATCTCATGTATAACACAGGCCATAGTTTCTGCAAAATAATTCCTACAGCATATCTTTTAGAAAAAAGAATGTCAGTGATGGAGAATCCACCACGACCTTTGGTAAATTGTCCCAGTGGCCAATTACACCTTACTTCCAGTCTGAATTTGTCTTGCTTCAGTTTCCAGCCATTAGATAACTATACCTTTCTCAGCTAGATTGAAGAGCCCATTATTAAATATTTGTTCCCTGTGATACTATAGACCATAACAAGCTTACCTCATAACCTTGTAAGCTAAATAAATTGAGCTCTTTGAGTCTATCACTATAAGGCATGTTTTCTAGTCTTTTAATTATTCTTATGGCTCTTCTCTGAAACCTCTGATTATCAACCTTCTTCTTGAAGTGTGGACATCAGAACAGGACACTGTATTCCAGCACCAGTGCCAAATACAGAGGTAAAATGATCTCTGATCCTACTCGTGATTCCTCTGTTTATACATCCCAGAATCACATTAGCTCATTTAGGCACAGCATCACGCTGGAAGCTCATGTTCCTCTGGTTATCCACTGTGACAACTCCCAAATCTTTTTGAGTCACTGCTTCTTGTGAAGGAGACCCCCCACTGTATAGCATGGCCTACATTCTTTGTTAGATATATATTTACATTTAGCTGTATTAGACTAGGCACAATAAGCATTTTATCAAGTGATCTAGATTGTTCTGAATCAAGGACCTGTCCTCTTCATTATTTACCACTCTCAATTTCTGTCATCAACAAACTTTAATTTGTTGAAGTGATTATTATCCTTCATGTCATCGATAAAAATGTTAAGCCTAGGACTGAGAACCAATCCCTCCTGGATATGACTGGAAATACAACTGATCTGTGACTATTTCCTGTTTATAGTTACATTTTGATAGTTATCCGTTAGCCAATTTTAATCCACTTCACATGTGCTACGTCAATTTTATATCATTCTAGTCTTTTGTTTGAAGTGTTGTGTGAGTATCGAGTGAAATGCGTTAGAGGTCAAAGTATACTGTGTCAGCACCATTACCGTCATCAACTAAACTTTTAATATCATTTAAAAAAAATCAAGTTAAACAGGGTCTATTTTCCATAAACTTATGCTGTTTTGCATTAGTTACCATACTTAACCCTCCTCTATTAAACAAGTTCTGTATCTGCTACTCCATTATTTTGCCTGGGATCAGTGTCATACTGACAGGCCTTTAATTCTCACATCATCTCATTTACCTTTTCTTAAAATTTGGCACACATTAGCTTCTTTCCAGTCTTCTGGAACTTCCCCATTGCTCCAAGACACTGGAAAATCAGCATTAAAAATCCAGTGAGCTCTCCAATTAACTTCAATCCCAGAGGTTTAAAAGAGCTATCTGGAGCTGCTGAGGTAAAAGTATGTAACTTTACTAGTCATCCTCCAGAAAGATAGTGAAATAGAAAGTGTTATGCACCTTATGATGAGACTATATCTTCTGGGTTTTCCCCCAAATACAGAACAGAAATATTTATTGAACGCTTCTTGTCTTTTCTGCATTATTATTGATGATTCTACCACTTTCAGCTAGTAAGGAACAAAAAGAATCCTGGTAATGGTCCATAATATATTTACAAAACTCCTTCTTATTGTCCTTAACTCTGCTGGCCATAGTGGGTTTTTTCCATTGTGTCCCTTGGCTTCTTATATCAGCTTGCTACAATTTCTAACTTCTGCCTTATTCATCGTCAACTTTCCCTTTTTTTCCCACTTGTTTTTATCTATATCTATATGCATGCTTTCACTTCCCTTCTAAAGCAGATGAGTTGTTTTTTTTTTTTTTAACTAGATCTGCTACGTTCTTTTGTTGTGGCACTTGACCCTCTTGCAGTGTATCTACTGCGTGACTGCTTTGTTCTCCTCTTCACAGGGCTCTTCTTGTGGCACTGACCAGCAGTTCCTGTTCTCTTTATGAGCAGTTAGGCTGCCTTTTATTTTTTTTCAGCTGCTTCTGTAGGATTCCCTTCTCTTCTCGACCAAAAAATAGTCTGATCTAAGGTTGGGTATTTGACTGATTCAAAAATAATTGGTCAAATGTCAAATGGTCAGATGTGTTAAAGTGTTAACTATTAGAGCAGTACCAAAAGAATAGTGTATAATTTCCAATAAGGTTAGCTTTAAATTTTTATATTTGAGTTATTTTAATGCTGAAAAATGTGAAACTCGGTAAAATGAAGTTCTGAAGAATGGCTCTATGCTGCAGTCAGAAGGTTAGGTCACTGCCTACATCGGGGCATTCTTGGTGGAATATATAACAATATTTTACCTTGATCAAATAGATGGTTAGTTAACATTATTTGACTGCTCAGTTGACCAGATTGTCAAGCCTAGTCTGGATATCCATAAAAGCATCTGGAAACAAGAAAGAGGCAATGACATCTTCTCCATGGACCACCCAGTGACTTACAGATCAGTAGGGGACACTGTCTTAACTAGCAATCTCTTGTTGTGAAAGGGCAGAGGGAATTAGGTTTGGGTATGTATGTAACAGTTTGAAGATATTGCATGGTGAGTGAGGCACTGTGTGAGTAGGAATTTCTGAATATCTTGTATCTGATCGAGAACTTTATAAGGCATCACAAAACAACATCTTTGTTGAAGAGAAGGTAAACCTATATGCTCACCTTTTTGAAGAACTCTATCTTGAAAAACCATTTTCTCTAGAAATGTCATTTTGCAATAACTGCCAAATATGCTTACTGTAGCAGAAGAGTGCGCAACTAACTCTGCATATTGTACAGCTCTGGGAAAGATCTGGAAGGAAACCTTAAGTTTCAAATTCATATTCTCTGAAATTAACAGCTTTCAGAATCTTAGCTTTTGGCCCTGTGCTTTTTTACAAAAAGGGCATGTGTTGGATTACCATTTGAATACAGTTTTTTGGCAATATGATAAATTCATAGCATTGCATAATGCAGTTCACAAAATTTTCTCACCTTTCCAGGATCTCCCTTTCTTTATTTTCCCCTAGTTTCTTTCTTTACCCAATTACATCCTTATTTTGGGGTAAGATTGTGATATTCTTACTTTGCAAGTAGTCCCACTGAATGTGGTGCGACTAATGGTGCAAGATACTGTTCAGTGTGAGGAAGGGTATTGCAGTCTGGATTACCCATAAATTAACTTACAGTTAAGGAGGCTGTGTTAATTTATGAGTTTTGAAATGCAAGTCTTTCCTGTGAATGAGGAACACTGTTAACAAGAATCATTTAGGAAAACGGTCTGGAAATAGTAAATGGAATAAAGTTACATCTTAGCAAAAAATTTGATCACTCTCCTTAATATGCCTATTTTCAAAATGAGTACATCACACTTACAAATCTAGCAGCAAGGTTTTTGGCTGGTAGCCAAGGATATTCTTCAACTGTTAGGGCAAAACACTCCTTGCAAGATGCCTTCTAAATAGGCAAGGGCTGCTGCAGTGGTAGTATGAAGTTTCATTTTACTTCAGCAGCTCCAGTCTTCAGATGACATTAAAAGCATTGAGTTTTGAGCTGCTGCATCTGCAGTGCAGCAAGAAAGGTTAGAGGTGAGAGGAAGGAAAATGAATTACAGAAAGAAATCTGAAAAAGTCACAAAAATGGAGAGCCTGAGAAGAGAGAGGACATGAACTGAGAAATGAACATTTAGATGAATAAGCTATACAAACAAATAAATCCAGAATTGGCAGTAAGAGAACTTGAAACAAATGGAATACATGGTAGAAAAAATAAGGATAAAGAGAACCAAACACTTAAACTGATCTAAAAGAATAGGACATAGCAGACATAATGATATGAATTTTAAAACAAATATGAAAGAATGAATAAGCCAAAAATGGAGTTTTAAAAATGCCTTAAATTCAGTTTTTTTATTTTTAATCAGGACACTTAGATTAAACTTGTGTATGCATTCCTGGACATAAACACATGTTTAGAATTTGAATTATTCTGACTAACTTTTAGAAATCTACATAATGATGCTTGATAGTTGTGTGGGATTCTGTTAGCTAATTTTTGAATACCCATTCACCAGAATATCTAAAATGTCTAAAGACCCAAACATCAAAGATTTTTAAAAGTTTATAACGAATTTCAATTTAAATAGGTTTTGCTTTGTAAATAATCAAAACAAGTTCCCCTGGTTTTTAAAAATGTGCTGGTTAAAGTATATAAAGCAACAGCAAGCAGACTTTATTTTGTAATGTAAAACCAGTTATAGTTAGAAAACGATGGTTTTCTTTCAAGCAACACTTTTTTTTTTTTTAAATGGGCCTTTGTCCTAAATCCCTTAAGCATGCTTATCTCTTCCCTTCTTTCTTAGAATTAAGGGCTGGCTTCCATTCTATATTTTTACTTCTCTAACATTGATTGTGGTAGTGAGAAATCTCTTTTCTTTGACAGAGTGGAACACTGCTTCTTGAAATGGAGGGAATGGAAGAAACATCTGAAAGAATTCTTTTAGAGCCATACAAGTATTTACTTCAACTGCCAGGCAAGTGTCCTTTTATCATTCTGTTGTGTTTGTCTACGTGTTTTCAGAGACTGATCAAATTCAAAAGAATAAGAGGACAATTCTGTCCAGTCTTGACTTGTATGGAATTTGATTCTGAGCGGTTTTATTCAAAGGAGCAGAATTTTTCTAGTTAGTCTAATCCTAGTGGTTAGGATTTTCTAAGAGAAATCTAGCACTTCTGAGATTGTCCCTCTGATCTATCCAATTCAGAAATTGTTCTTCCCCCTCCTGGCACCACTCCATTGTACGGAACCAATATAATGTCTGATGCAATGGTACACATACTCCCAGCTGAGAATCTCAGGAATACATAGAGGTCTTCCAGGGGGTACATGAACTCATCTAGATATTTGCCTAGTTTTACATAGGGCTGTCACGTGATTTAAAAAAAATTGTGATTAATCACACTGTTAAACAGCATAGCATTTATTTAAATATTTTTGGATGGTTTTTCTCCATTTTCAAATGTTGATTTCAATTATAACACAATACAAAGTGTACAGTGCTCCCTTTCTGTTTTTTTACAAATTTGCACTGTGAAAACAAAATAAATGGTATTTTTCAGTTCACCTCATACAAGTACTGTACTGCAATCTCTTTATGGTGAAAGTGCAACTTACAAATGTAGAATTGTTTTGTTTTTGAGTGCAGTTATTTTTTTTGTACACAATCTAAAACTTTAGAGCCTACAAATCAACTCAGTCCTACTCATTCAGCCAATCACTCAAACAAGTTTATTTACATTTACGGGAGATAATGCTGCCCACTTCTTGTTCACAATGTTACCTGAAAGTGAGAAAAAGAGTTTGCACGGCACTGTTGTAGCTGACATTGCAAGATGTGTACATGCCAGATGTGCTAAAGATTCATCTGTCCCTTCATGCTTCAGTCACTATTCCAGAGGACATACGTCCCTGCTAATGATGGGTTCTTCTCAATAACAACAATCCAAAGCAGTGCAGACTGGTTCACTTTCATCACCTGAATCAGATGCCATCAGCAGGAAGCTGATTTTCTTTTTTGATGGTTTGGGTTCTGTAGTTTCTGCATTGGAGTGTTGCTCCTTTAAGACTTGTGGAGCATGCTCCACACCTAGTCCCTCTCAGATTTTGAAAGGTGCTTCAGATTCTTAAACCTGGAGTCCAGTGCTGTAGCTATTTTTAGGAATCTCATGTTGGTACCTTGTTTGAGTTTTGTCAGATCTGCAGTAAAAGTGTTCTTAAAATGAATAGCATGTGCTGGGTCATATTTCATGTTGTTGTAGTCTCGGATAATATGGCAGAATGCAGGTAAAATAGAGCAAGAGACATACAATTCTCCCCAAGGAGTTCAGTCCCAAATTTAATTAACATGTTGTTTATTAAACAAGCATCAGCATTGAAGCATGTCCTTTGGAATGGTGGTGGTCAACGCATTAAGGGGCATACGAATGTTTAGCATATCTGTCATGTAAATACATAGCAATGCTGGCTACAAAAGTCCCTTGTGAACGCCTGTCCTCATTTTCAGGTAACATTGTGAACAAGTGGGCACCATTATCTCCTGTAAATGTAAATAAACTTTTGTCTGAGTGATTGGCTGAACGAGAAGTAGGACTGAGTGGTCTTTGTTTTGTTTTTGAGTGCAGTTTTTTGTTCATAATTCTACATTTGTAAGTTGCTTTCACCATAACAAGATTGCAGTACAATACTTGTATGAGGTGAACTGAAATACTGTTTCTTTTGTGTTTTGAAGTGCAAATATTTAATCAAGTGAGCAGTATACGCTTTATATTCTGCATTGTAATTGAAATCAATATATTTGAAAAATGTAAAAAAAAATCCGAAATATTTAATATTTCAATTGGTATTCTATTGTTTAACAATGCAATTAACTGTTTTTAATAGCAATTTTTTAATTGCATGAGTTAACTGCAATTGACAGCCCTAATTTTACAACAGGCTACATAAAAAGCACTAGTGAAGTCAGTACAAACTAAAACTTCATAGAATTTGTTTATGTAAATTTTATTTTTATATGGCAAAAGGGAAAGTAAAGCAATTTTTTTCAGTAAGTGTGCTGTGACACTCATGCCTCATTTTGTAAGCAAGTAGGTCTTACGTGAGGCGAAACTGAAGGGTATGCAAGAGAAATCAGACTCTTAACCTTTCCAGTACAATAGTCTGGAAAGGTTAAGAGCCACTGATCCAGTATGTCTGGTGAAACAAAATACTAAAAGACTTGGTCCAGCTCTTGTGAAATGGACATAGTCAATCCTGAGCTTACTATTGACCTGTGCCTTGGTGTATTTGGACCTTTTGATCTCTCTGTACTGTTGGTTTCTCAGTTATGCCCTTTTCAGCATGCTGCTTAAACATTTTGGTCATACACCAGAATTTTTCTTTGGACCAATTTCTGCTGTTCTGCGTCACTTAATCTCACCAGATGGTCAGCCAGGGGTTGTATATTGGTCTCAGGCTGGCTGGTAGTATGTTCAGCAGAGGGCCTCCTCGGAGACATGGTAACAATTCAGGCAGAAGGAAGCTGATCTCTAGGACAGTAACTCACAAATCAACACCATAGCATATGTTGTGGCATGTGTACAAGTAAGTGGCTTCTGTAGCTTTCATCCCTGAGCAGTGAAGTATAGAAAATAAATCTGAGATGCCACCAAAGCAGTGACTAGTCCCATATAGGAAGGAAATAGTAAAACTGTTAGTGCATTACAGCAGTGACTTCACAGTACAAACTGGATGGAACTCTTGAAGACTAAAAGTAAGTAATGAAAATGATGTGAATGCCTGTACATACTTGGGAGAAATTTTAGATGTGGTCAAGCAGCTTTCATAGGCATACTGTGGGTACAGAGAGTCCTTTTAGTATGCCAAATATCTGACACAGGCAAGGTCTTGTAGTGAAACCTCTTTGGTTATGGTGAACTTCATTGTTTATAACTGCTGCACTCATAGGGATTATCTGTGTACCACATATAATTCCAGTGTGTCTATTAACTATTTCTGGTTGGAGTGGGGAAGGAGAAGAGAAGCTGCCAGTAACCTTCCTTCCTCCAGGTTAAGGGGGAAATCTCTGACTTGTAGTGATATGTCGGCCAAACTGGACAGTCCCTATGTAAAAGGATAAATGGACACAAGTCAGATACACCACTACCTCGATATAACACAAATTTGGATGTAACGTGGTAAAGCAGTGCCCCGGGGGGGGGCTGCACACTCTGGTGGATCAAAGCAAGTTCAGTATAACACAGTTTCACCTATAACGTGGTAAGACTTTTTTGGGCTCCTGAGGACAGCATTATATTGAGGTAGAGGTGTATTAGGAACAGCGATGTACAAAAACCTGTAGAACACTTCAGTCTCCCTGGACACACAATAGCAGACTTAAGGTAGCCATCCTGCAGCAAAAAAGCCCTTCAGGACCAGACTTCAAAGAGAAACTGAGCTTCAGGTCACTTGCAAATTTGACACCACTAGCTCAGGATTAAACAGACTGTGAATGGCTAGACAACTACAAAAGCAGTTTCTCTTCCCTTGGTGTTCACACCTCAAGTGCTAGAAGAGGACCTCATCCTCCCTGATAGAACTAACCTTGTTATCTCTAGACTGATTCTTGCCTGCATATTTATACCTGCCTCTGGAAATTTCCACTACATGCAGACAAAGTGGGTATTCACCCGTGAGAACCTGTTCAGAGTTATCAACAGCCTCCATTTCCAAGGTGTCCATAACTCTGAGGTGCTACTGTGATGTCTCTTCACCCTGTACATTTTTTGGCTATGAAACTGACTGTTCATTTTGCTGAGCTCATTTATTATCATTATAATACTTTCAAGATTGACAGAAGGCTGTTTCAAAAGAGAACACTTCTAAGGGGTCATCTAGAGTGTAAACAGATATAACATGTTTTATCCTGCTCTGTGGAGGGGCATATGGGCTTGGCTATGACTGAGATCTGTAGGGGGTATTACTAGTAGTTCCTTTTTTAAAGTTTAAGCATATTCTGTACTTCAGAAAGATGGAGTGACCCATCTGACACTGCAGTCCTCTATCCATGGAAGAGGTGCATGGTTTTGTCAGTGACATTTGCAGAGTTCAATAGAACCTTAAAGATACAGACTGACCGGTCAACTGGACACAATGGAGAACCAGAAGTAAGCTATCAGTGGAGATGAAACCAGCAAATATTGTACTGTACTGTACCTGTATTGCGTCTTAAAGATAGGCACATCCAGGCTGCCTGTCCCCACCTCCTACTTGCCACAGTGCAGGGCAGCCACTTACAGATAACAGTTGGTGAATGCTGTTTTCTCCTCTCTCCCCACCCTGGCTGGAAGGGGGGAAAGCGTGCAAGCTCGGAGCCTGGGAAATAAACTTCCGAAGTTGCTATTAAAACCTGGCCTGAAATGTAAGCTGCTGAAAGCTGAGCTTCTACCTGCATGCTACACTATGGAGGAACAACTCAGTTTTAAAGGGCCACAGCCTGCACTGTGCACCCACTGATGCTGCAGTGCCTCTAGGTGCCTCATCACTCTTGCAGCCCAGGGGGCTAGAACCAGTTGCCTTTGCCCTCTCCCACTTGTCGGGCAGCCCTGCGAGCCCTTGCTCCAAGCAGTCTGTCCTGAGCAGCATCCCCTAGTGTCTCTTGTTCAGAGTTGTGAACAACCGCCATTCCCCAGGTGTCCGTAACTCTGAGGTTCTGCTGTAGCATGGAAGAAGCTTGCAGATTGGCACTTCTCCATTTCTGCATCTCCTTTGCTACCTCTTTTCTTTTGTGTTAGCATACACTTTAATAATCTTCTGGAAAGAAGGATGCATGGTGAGGTAGAAAACCTTTTTCAGATGACAGTTATTTAGGTTAGTCAAGTCCAGAGAACACAGAACTTCAGAGGGACCCTAACCAAGCTAGTTGAATGGGCAACTTAGTGGCAGATGAAGTTCGATTATTGATAACTTGCAAAGTAATGCACACTTAGGAATGTGCGGAATACTACTTGTGTACCTTAGAGTTCTAAACAATATCCAATCTGGAAAGAAACTTGACATCATTATGGACAACTCAATAAAGATTTCTGATCAATGTGCTGCTGCAGTCAAAAAGGCAGTGTTAAGATGTGTAAGGAATGGGATGGGGAAACAATTCAGAAAATGTAATAGCACTATAGATTAGTAGTTGATGCCCTTATCTAGAATACTTTGTCGGTACTGGTACTCTATCTTAAAGGAGGGAGAGCAAAGAAAGTTAATGAGTGATTAGGAGTATGGAAAACCTCTCACAGACTGAAACATCAGGAATTGTTTACCTTAAACTAGAAGGTAGATCAGGAGGTCCTGGTCTCATGAAACAGGCATTCAGTGAAATTGAAATGTGACAAAGTCTATAATAAAGTGCTTTCTCACTTGGTATGTAATTACTGTGAAACTCATTGCCACAGGATGTCAGAAGGCTTCAAAGAAGTTTTGGACAACTATATGGATAACCAGAATATCCAGAGGTCTTTAGTTACTCTTACAGTTTTGGAAGAGAGAACCTCATGGCTCAGGGTTTCTCTCTAAATACCAGAGACTAGGTTGAGATCTTCATGAGGTGCAGCTAATCCCACTTGTGTCTGGTTTCTTGCATCTTTTTGTGAAGCATCTGGACCTGGCCACTGCAGAATACAGATTAAGTGGACTGCAGGTCTGAAAGTGTTTCTTTTATTTATATGTATATGTGATTCCACTTCTACTCTGTAAAACACACTGACATAACAATAGTCTGGGAGCATAGTATAGTCTATCCCTCACCCATGGAATGAGGTTTTAAAGGCAAGATTTGTCATTCGATCTGGAAAAATTATTTCCATGGTGTCCTCCTTTGTGGCATGGAAGGGGAAGAATTCCCCCTACTCCTCCCAGCTTTGCATCCTCCAGCTGGTAATTTTGATAGTGTTGTCTGAAATGGGTTCAGAGGAATCTAATTCAAAAGCACTTTCTCCTATAAACTCCATGGTACCAAATATGACAAACCTAGAACAAGTATGTAGATATTCAAGAAATTTTAAAAATAAACATTTTGTAGTTCTATTTTAACACAGCAATGTATTGGTTACATAAACACACTGATCTTGGCTAATCCTAGGGAAGTAGCCTTGAGATGGAGGATTGAAAACATTTATTCATCAAGTAGTCATCAGTGTCATCTCTATCAAGGACACTGCTGCTAAAACATCACACTGATCTTTGTCCGCACTGCACTTGCAAATTTCTGTACAAAGTAGGTTGCTGGCAAAACATGCAGGTTAGTGAGCATCTGGTGTTTGCATAAGAGCATTTGATTAGCTGAAGGATTTATTTGTTAGTTCATGATATTTCATACATAAATGGTGTGATCAGTCCATTCTCCAAGACACATGTATGCCTGAGAAAGGAGGGTAATTTTGCATGCACTCAGTCACCCAGTGTCATTCCATTACTTGATAACTTGCAAAGGCACCCCTGTCAGTAACCATTTTTTCTGAATGACCTGAGCAATCAGTGAGGCTAGCAGTTGTGATTGGCAGGATGCATATATGAGTCTTTTACTCTGGCACCTCATGTGGTGCTGAGTTTTAAAGGCTGACCAAGTTGCAATCTACCTTTCTCCTGAAATGGTGCAGTATGGTATGCCCTGGGTGACCGGCTCACTTGAGAGTACATCTCCTGTCTCTTCGATGGAAGCCATACTGAACAATTTTTTTCATTTCTGGAGTGCATCCTACTTTTGCACATTAATCAGGTTTGGTCAAGGTTAGTGAATGGGGAAAGCTCAACTATAGCTAATTTAATTACTGTTTCCTTGAAAGTTGGATGACCTGACTTTAGAAATTTTGGACCTTTATTCCTGGGGGAATTTGGGGCCACTGTGTGCAGGCAGAATTCATGTCCCCTTGTAGATTTATTTGCTTCCCCGTCTTTTTCTATGGGGAAGCAAAGGGAAGATGCAAAGCAGTTATATGCTGGCATGGTTTCCAGTA
This sequence comes from Chelonoidis abingdonii, assembly GCF_003597395.2. Classification (NCBI taxonomy): domain Eukaryota; kingdom Metazoa; phylum Chordata; order Testudines; family Testudinidae; genus Chelonoidis; species Chelonoidis abingdonii. The sequence continues at coordinate 139,923,710 of NC_133771.1, forward strand.
CCCAGAGCAGCTGGCAGAGGTAAACCTCCACAAGCAGCTGGGGACACCCAGGGGCATAGCCCCTCTAAACTGGGAAGGGGCACTCAGGGTCACATGTTGCTGCCCCCCATGTCTGCAAGTGCAGAGCTGCCCAGGTGAACAAGGGTTCCCCTATGGCGAGCTGACTCTACAGCTGGATGCCATCTTGTGGTACTAATGCTGTTCTTGCTCTCCTTTTGTGTTCCGTGAGCCGTCCTGTTTACTGTACGACAGAGTCCCCGGGGTGGGTGAGGGGAAGAGGCAGTTGGGGAGGAATGAGGGGGAAACGAGCCCAGCATGTGGCATCCACTTGGCAGTAGCTGGAGCTCCCATGCCCATTTTCCCCCCTGCTGAGCCTGAGTCACCTTCACCTGGAATCCTAGCGGAGGCAATGAGATTCTGCACCTGGAAACCCCCACCCAATGAACTCCTGTGCATCCAGATCCTCCATTATGCAGCCAGTGGCCTGTGCTCCTCACTACCGTGTTGAAACCTCCACATTTATTTATTGAAAAACAAAATTTGCAGACTTACGCAGAATTCCCTTAGGAGTAGATTTTGGTAGGAAATCATGAAGCTAGAAAGCTCTTTCAGGGAGTGGTTCTTTGCTGGTCCAGACAGCACTTGAGGCTGGGACTGGTCTCTATTAATATGCTCCTGGTAGCAGACCATAACAGTAGCACAAAGGGTACCTTTGCCATCTGCTGTACCTTTGCGGAACTTTAAGTTATTGGCAGCACAAAATATAGATCTACCTTTGTCAAAGTCTGAGAGAACATAGAAACCTTCATTTGGTTCCATGTGGCAAATAGCCTCGTTTGTAGTTGGAGTCTCCATGTGGAACACTTTGTTGTGGTCAGTAGAGGACCCAATGCTATGCATAAGCTTCACGAGGAATTCTCTGTGGGTTTTGGAACGAATTGTTAAATCAACAGCCGTTTGTAAAGGTAGATTACATATGTCACATAGCTGTCATACGTTTTGGAAATCTGCTTTTCAGTTAAGCACTCATATGTGAAGCTTTGTGTGAAAATGACAGCCTTGTGCTCCTCATGCTGCTGCTGAAGTTCCTGTGACCACCGATGCACTAGCTGAAGTACAGGTGTCACAATATTTTTTCTTCAGGGTTGACATCAGCTGTGGATACCTGAAACTCCAACTTATTGTAGGACAACTTTTTTCTGTAAAAATTTAGCAGCTGCAAATGGTCTCTATTATTGTTGACTTAAGTGCTTGCTTCTGCTTTGATAGCTGCATGTCTTTTGCAGCTCTTAAGAATATGCAGTGTCTTATTTCTGTAGATTGCTAAAAATTGTTCATATCCCATAGGTTCTTGAAGACTCAAAATTAACTTTCTGTTTAGCATTTGTTCTTCACTCACATTCAAACCACACTTTTCTATACATACTTAGCCTGTGCTTTGCCCAGCGCCATTACTTCCCTCTCCCCAGTAGAACCTCTGCAAGGTAATTCATAAACTCGAGCTCAGTCACACAATTTACAGTTGCAAAATCAGTGTTTGTTTACTTTTACCTCTTGATGCAACATATTACATATATTCCTGATGTGCTCAATGTGATTCATTGTATGTGTGGGTGTCTGGAGTCAATACCCTCACTTAACTTTACTTTCTGTGCAGTGCTCTTGCTAAGAGTGACTGCCTCATGCTGTTTCTCATGTTACACATGTTGAAAGTGTGCTTAATGGTTGCCTTCAAGAAGCAGTTATTCTTGAAAACCATGCCGTGAGACTTAGTATAAGGCAGGCCTCACCCACAGCTAGCACTTGCCTGACATCTTTAGCTTTTTTCCCAGATGCTCAATGTACTTCCTTTCCAACCTTCCAAATTCAGTTTTGTGGGTGTGCTTGTTATCACATGGGATGTGCCATCAAGCATTGTTGTTAACCAGGTCCTTTGGAGTGGTATTCTCTAAAGGTTCAGCTACTAGTCAGCATTCCATCTTCCCAGTGATGTTTAAAAATGATAGGGAATTTTAAATTCTTTTGGGATTATAATTATAAAATGTATGTTTTAGGTAACTATGCATACTGTTTTTTGTGGATAGATTCTACTAATTTCTAGCTGGGTGGTGATTTTAACCAATGCCTCATAACTCTTGGCATAATGTACTAAACTGATCATCAGTACCACTGAATTGTGTGTTTTGGTTTTTTGGTTTTTTGGTTTTTTTTACTGATAGCAAATAAACTTAAAGCACTCTTTCCATTATAATAATCTTAAATATATATGGTGTCATGTTCTGAGCATTAACTGATAACACTACTGTCAGTTGAGAGCCACAGTTTAACAGTGTGTCTGTGTTAAAGTATAATTGAGAAAATATTTAAAGAGGAATGTTTTTAATCTAGATCTATGTAATTGTTCTAGGTTTGTCATGTTTAGTACCACTATGTTCATGAGAGAGGGCTTTCAAATTAAACTGTAGTGCGGCCATTTCCAACAACGTTGTATTATCAGTTCCACCAACAGAAGGACCTGGAGCTGGGGTAAAGACAGGTCTCATTCTCCCTCCTCCCATCCCATGGAATGTGAGAATTGAAATTGATTTGTCTTTTTTAAACCAATCAAATGACACCTTTTTTACCTTTCTATCATTAACATGTCAACAGAATTACATGTGTTTTCAGCAGGGGTAACTAGTATAACTAGTTCAGGGAGCAAAGGGGTGATGAACCATTATTGGGGGAGCAAGGATTTTATTACACATACTTTATAGAATGGGGATAAGTGTCTGACAATATTTACCTTCTTAAGCTTGATGTACCTGTTGTGAGCAGCAGCAAATCTATTGACAGCTCCCTTCAGTTCAAGTGACTTCAACGTTTGTTTCTTAGTAGCATGACAGCCAAGACCCTTAGCCGATCACTTGTCATGCAGTTCCTCAGGTGATCTTTCACACAGGGAAGGCATGAGAATATTCCCTCACAGGCAGCACTGACAGAGGAATAATCCCACCTAGTCACACACAATTCATACCCAGCTATATACTCCCCAAACTTCAGGTACCTTGAAATGATTTTCTGAAGCAATTGTAATGGCTTGAGTCCATATTTCGTCAGATGCATCTTCCAAATAACTCATGTTCAGTAATTCACTGATATTAGTGTTCATAGATGAGCATACCTGAGACAAGTCACACTCAGATGCTTGCAAGTAGTCAGGTAACTTTAAGAAGTTGAATTTTCCTTCACATCCAAAGGAGGGCAATAAAGTCAGTCTGAACTAACACCTAGTGCATTCACTGCCCTGTCACCTCTTGACATATCTTGATATAACAGCTGGTGACACAAGAATGGATTAAACTGTCTTTTTTCACAGCATTACAAGCAGAAACTTGTTGTGCCCATTGAGTGTCACAACTTCAATTCCAAAACTTTGTTTGGGTTGTACTTTCTTTTGAAAGGCTATGAATTTAGCAAGTATATCTGATCCAGGATTGGGGCGGGGAGAATATTCAATGTTTGTTTTCTTTGCATATATCCACAATAATTAATTTGAGCCTGTGGTTGAAACAGTGAATGTGCATGTTTGCTGTATTTCTTCCCATAGGAACTTGCACACTAAAATTTCCACTCATAACACTGGCACCATAATAAGTCTGAGAAATGCAGTTCTGTATATCAATACCACACTGACAATGTGTTCTTCACATATTTAAGAACTTTGCATCAAGTGACTTGGCAGGATGGAAACCAAAAAATCTGACATACAGTGCTATGCAAATATCTCAGTGCAGCTGTTTTGCTAACATCCTTAATTTTATCAATCAATATAGAGAAAATATTAGCCTTTTTCAATTCTTGGCCTATGTATTCAAATATATTGTCAGGAATGTTGAATTATTTCATATTATATTGATGAATGGGTGTATTTTGCATTGCATGGTTCACTTTGTTTTCTTTAACACATCATTGTATTTGGCTGTTAGTCAGGAGCTCCAGGAAGTTGCCCTTGTTGCTGCTTTCTCTTTGAGCAATCCCCCAGACTGCAGTGAGTTGCAGGACATCTGCCACAACTTTGATATACATTCATTTCTCTTTCAGTAAAGCAAATGTGTGTCAGTAATTCTGTGGCTGAACTGAAAGACCACCTTTTGACTGAATATCTTCAAAAGGAAGCCTACCTATACCACTTGACAGCTCTTGTGATTGTCTTCATTCTGTTAGAATCCTCTGTCCTTTGCCAGAGCTTTTTTCAGTTGCTGAATCCATTGCCAAGAAACAGATTTTTCTACAGCAGTGGAGGTTGGAAAAAGAACTGCATGGAAAGCAGTAAACTGCATTTGGTATTTTGCTATATTCAATCCATGAACATAAACCAAGCTGCTCTTTTGAAACTGATTATGCTCATTCTTGTATTTTGAGGATAAGATATTAGGTGTGGTTGCTTTGGGCCATCAGATACAACTTGCACAATATCACTTGGCCCTGGTGGAATCTTATTCCCTGGGATTACCTTGTTAGCAAGTGGGTTCCATTTCAGCTTCTGTTCATCATATTACCCAGTTACTTCCTCCCACATAGTCTTCATCTGGTGGCAAATCTGATGAAGAATCAGAAGTTGAACATTCAGCTATGATACCACCTTTGTCCTTATCTAAAGCTATGTTTACACTACTGTGGTAAATCGATTTTATGCTACTCAACTCCAGCTATGTGAATAACATAGCTGGAGTCAACATATCTTAGGTCGAGTTACTGCAGGATCTGAAGTGCAGGGGGTAGAGTACAGGGGTCGACTGGAAAGCTATCTGCTGTGGATTTGATGGATTGATCTCAGAGCGTTAATCCCGACTATAGTGTAGACATAGCCTAAAGCACAGTGTTCAGAGGTTATGCTGGTAGAGCGCTCTTCTCCTGGCTTTTCCAAAGTTAGATCTATTTCTGAAGTTGAGAGTGAGTCTTAGCACATTTTAGAGTAGCTGCTTTTCTTTGTATTTTGTTTTCATTGACAATTTCAGAACTCTTCTGATCAGTTGCTTCATATTTGTTTTAAATAGAATAAGGGTTTCACAGTTGGGTCCTAGGCCCCTCTTGCAAGCTACTGTTGGGCTAGTTGAGGATGGGTGGGTGTAATTGCACCTGCCCTCCTGCATGTGGACTGGCCTGGGGCTGGCCCAATACCTAAGGGATCTGGCCAGATTGAGAGCAGTGTCCCTCCCAGCTAACTCCTCCAGCTTCTGTTTGCTGGGGTGGGGAGAAGAAAACTGCGTGTGTCTGTCTGAATTGCAGTGTCATAGCCTTCAGGGATATTCACCCAATCAAGCAGGGACACAAGAATGGTCATCAGTTGAAATATCACTTCAGATGGCGTGCATACTGTAGGCGCTGCATTTCAGCAGCAGTCTCCTGTTCACTGAGGTAAAGTAGTATCTGAGTATTTCACTACTCACTTCCACAGTCACACCTCATATACCACAGCAGCAGAGGAGGTTTTGTTCCCTTACTGTTCTTCTACTACAGGCAGAAGGGGTAGAAAGAAATATTTTTGGGTGAGGAGGAGGTGCCAGCTACCCCTTGGCATCTTCACTGGCTTCCAGACTACAGAGTAAATGTAACATACTTCAAAAGTACTTGGGACAACTTTTTAGCTGACCTTTGATATTTTACCTTTTAAATCTTTTTAAAAAAAGAGTATCAGATCTACTTTTATGGGGATCTACTTACGGTGGGGCTGGTAGCACTACCTAAAGTTGCCCAACATATCCCATTATAAAACTATTCACAGTTGCCTATTTTGTCAAAACTTAAGCCATTTGGGTTGAAACTGTGTACTTCAGGCTAAATTTTTGTTTTTTTTTAAATTTCAGGGCAAACAACTCACCTGTTTGAGAACAAGGCTAAGGAGAAAAATGCTTTTCTGCTATTTCAAAAAATTCTGATTTACTTTTTTGAGAAGCTCTAATGCCCACATGCTTTGGAGCAGGGATTTAAAATTTGGCTGGTGGATGGCTTGTGTGTCAGGGATGTGGCTCTTACTGATCCTCTGAAAATCCAACCAAACTTGGCCAAGTTAGAAGCCTTTGGTAAAACCTGTTTACACGTGCTCGTAGACTCCTTAAGATTTGAGCTGCTAAAACTGCCAAAGATTCTGTGCACACTGAACACGCTCCTTCTCCTGCATGTGATTGCCTGGCTTAGTGAACAGAATGATGTATTCACTGTGGTGTTCAATATCTTGTTCTCATTGTTCAATGTGACTCTAGATCTTTTATTTACAGCACATTATTCAAACCCAATACAGAATTGTCATCGTGGGCTCTTACACTGATGAGCACCATGGAAGACCTGAGTGCTTCAGACATAGATCAATTTATTTTTCCTTCTGGGTGTCTCCCCCTGCTGCAGGACACTCTGGGACTGGGCAGCACCCCCAGAGGTTCCTGCAGCTGGAGGAGGCACCAGGAAGTGGGTCTGATCTTCCCTGTGTTGCTGGGAGCACCCAAGCAGAGAGCTACTAGCTCAGGGGGTTTCAAACTGGGGGTTGGGACCCTTGAATCCCGCGTTGTCTCCAGCATTTATAATGGTGTTAAATGTACTAAGTTTTTTTTGTTTTTTTGTTTTTTTTAATTTAAAAGGGGAGGGTCTCATTCAGAGGCTTGGTATGTGAAAGGGGTCACCAGTAAAAAGATTTGAGAACCACTGTCCTAGCTGCTTAATCTAGGCATAAGACAGGACTTGTTCTTTCTCTGCAGGATTGCTCTTGGGTATCTCTCCTGCACCCTCTTATCCTCATTCACTTCCTGTCCCCCTCCTCTTGCAGCTGCTTGGAGAGGGGACATTGTACAAGGAACTGTACCTCCTTTCCAGATGCAATTAGCAGCTTATTTTTAATAGAAAGGTGAGGCATTTGACAGAATTTTTTGATGTACAGTAGCAAATCACACTCTGGCCTCAACTCACTGATTGGTAGATATGGCTGTTGGAGAGGTATTGTAATACAGTTATCTCGGTTGACTGCCTACCAGAAGACCTGTGCAGTTACTGTAAAATGAGTGTTCAAAGTAAATCAAACCTCAATAGATTACTGCAGCAGATTATGTTAAAGAATTTGGAAGCCAAACTATTTTGTAGAAGTTGGAATGTTACATTGCATCTCTCAGATTGAGCAATAGTTCAGTGCCACTTAAACTCAGAAGCCCATCAAAGCAAAAAAGGGCTGCGGATACTGCATGGCTGATAAAGAGAAGATATTTTTTAAAAACTTTTGTTTAAGAAGACAACAGAGCTCTGAGACCCATTTAGCTAGAATGGAACTTGTGCATGCAAGTGCTAAACACTGTTGGAAAAACTTGAGCATCCAAAGCTGCACAAGCTAATTCAATGGAATGTACAAAATGCCAGTTGCTTACCGAGTGCGAATAAACTACAACAGAACAACCTCCCAAAGGCTTTTGCTACACATTTTGAGACAAGTCAAATTAACTCATGTGAGTCTTCCAATTATTTTGGATGAGTCCACAGATGAACAAGACAACTATTACTGCATGTTCTGTTTTGATTTTTATTTCTGACAAGGCCAAAGCTGTATAGACAAGAAAGCTAGCAGTGCTCACCGACAGCATTTATTAGGGTGCTGTTAATTATCCCTTGAGAAACTATTGTGTAGTTAACAGTGCAAACTTTGACAAAGTATGCGACTTGTGACAACTTTTCAAATCGTTTCTCCGACATCTAATGCAAAATGCTGTCCATATTACATGCATCTCCACAGCTCACTGACTAGAGAAATTGTGTGGATTACAAGTTTGATAAAGGCAATAAACTGGTCGGCTACTTTGAAAAGAGACTTAAACACTGCCCTAACCTCAAACTTCAATACAGGCAGCATATTGCAAACATGACTGAAACTGAGGAATAAAAAATTGCACTCCCTCCCTCCCCCGCCCCCCAGCCAGTAATTACTCATTGGAATTCCTGGTTTTGGCCTGTCCAATACCATGCAGCTCACCTGAAGTAATAGTCTGAGTTCATCTCAGAAGAGCTGACACTGACACCGAAAACACAGGTTTTAACAGAACTGTCCACTCTTATAAACTATCTTCAGCTGGAAGAGGATGTTCAATTTGTTGCCAAGAATGCCACAGGACTCATGGACTTTATCATTTGGTTTGAATCTCGACATGTTACAATCTACCAAACATAACAAAGTAATAGATGTATGTACTGTTCTGGACTGAAGCACAGTCAAAACGAAAACCACTCTGACAATGCTGCGTTAAATGCCAGTGGTCACAGATGTTCTTGCATGGCAAAGCAGCTCAGACAATACTACTACTATGGGGAAGAGTCAAGCAATGTAGCAAAAATGGCTCAAGTTTCACAACCTGCAGCAAGGTTCCTAAAAGCGGTGCATATTTTTGACCCTGCATGAATGCATCTGTTGATGGTGGATTTAAACTCACTTAATGCAATTTCTGGCTTTTATAAGAATTGTAGGCTGGAGATGTCTGCTTACAAAAATATTGCGGAAGAAGCAGACTGTAGTTTGCCTATGCTACAATTCTGGAACTCAGTGGAAGGCAGAATCCCCCATCTTGCAAGGCTAGCTCAGCGCTGTCTGACAATTCCAACAAACTGCATGGATGCAGAGAGCAAGGTCTAAACATGGACAGGTGTGTTCAGTACAGAGACAGGGAATGAAGTAAGACACAGTTGCTGGATGCTCCATGCTGACATTCAATTAATGACATTTTGAAACCAGAATTTTTTTCACTTGTTTTTGATAACTTAAGGCTGTGGCTCTCAAGTTTTGAGGCTACCAATCGAGCTCACTACCCTACAAAACTGTCTCAGATGCCTGTATCTACCAATCAGGGAGTTGACACTTTTTCAGAGCCCAGAAGTGAGGGTGGCAATCACATGACCCCTCCGCTCACAACAGGTTTGTGTCTGTCTCTCTCTCACTCCACTTTTGAGTCAGGAGACACCCCCCCCCCCCCCCGTCTACAACCTCTGAAATTCAGATTTGAAAACCTGCAACTTACCAATTTTTTTTACATTCTATGGCTGTGAAATTAACCTAATGGTCCATACATTTTGTTAGGGCCCTACCCATGGCTATCAACAGCTCTGCCAGCACCGTCAGCACTTCGATCAGGTCTGTAGCAGACGGCACTGGCAGGGACTCTCCTGCCAAACCATCACCACTGGCAGAGCCCCCTCAGTCAGCAAGGAGGGCTAGGGCAAGAACAAGTCCTGCCCAGAAATCTGCAGTGGCTACTGCTAGCACATCTCCCACCCATCTCAACCCCATTGTCTCTTTTACCAGCTGTGGGAGCATCTGCCGTTCACCCCCAGGCATGTACCTAGATGGCGACGGGACAGCGGCCACCTGTTATCCCTCCATTAGCTGCTGCCACTACTGTGGCCCAACATTGCCTCCGTCTCAGGCAATCAATGAGGTTGTGAGCAAAGCATTTTGGGTGGGGACCTCTTTGTCCCTCTCAAGCCCTTGGAGGATCTGTCTGTACCAATGACTGACTCTCAGCTCTGTCCTGTCCTTCCTCCTCAGTGCTACCTTTTTAGCTTCCTCTTGCATCCCTAGGAAAACACCTCTCCCAGTACCCCTCTCCCGCTGGGTTGCAAAGATCCCATCCCCTGTTGCATAGCTTCATTCTGCGGGCAAGTAATCCTCCCAGGTGCTACGGTTAGTGAGTGGCAGGGGGAAAGCTGTAATACTCTATCAGGGCTTCCTCTACTAGATTCATTCAGTGCTTTCTTTTCTGCCAGGCTTTGGGGTATGTCAGGAGGGAACTGTCCCTTGGCCTGACAAAGGATGCTGGGTACCCCTAACATCCAAGAGGGTGCTGGCCCTGCCACCACCAGGGACCCTCACTGCTTGGTTCCCTCTGCTCCTGTGTCTGACAAATCCCACTTAGGCACTGGGCAGGGTGGATAAAAATGATGTTTTTAATATAAATCACCCTTTTTTTTTTTAAGGGGGGGAATCTAAAGATACATTATAGCTCAAAGATTTCTGATCATGGAATAGGGATTATTTCTATAGTATGAGACAGTATATTCATCTAATGTTTAAGAAGTTTTGTAAATGAGTTCAATAGTTCATGGATGGAGGGATCCAATTTTATAGGGTTCCAGGGACTTCTGTATAGATTTAGTTTAATCTTTCTATTTAACCAGTGGTGCTCAGTCTAAAAGATACTATCAGAGATGCTAAGTTTTTCACTTCTCAAATTCTGGATTTGTCTCCAGAGAACATGCTCATTAACAGCAAAAATGTTTTTAAATTGTATATAGAGGTGAGAAATAACAGACCTCAACTCTGTCCCTCTGCAAATTTGTATACAGAGTCAATCCCTTACCTCTCTCTAAAAGTGCAAAGTTTCAAAAAGTTCAATGACTAGAAGATTGTTTGGGGGTAGAATAGATCTGGACAAGGAGGAGTCGTCTGGAGATAAATGTGAGACGGAAGGGACAGGCAGTAGAAACAAAAGTGAAACTAAGCAGCATATTCCAGATTTCTGGAGGTCTGAGTGTAGCTTTCATTGATCTGAGATCTACCATACCATTCTCATAGGAGGAAAAACCTATAATGACAGAAAGCTGTAAAAGAGACCCAGTTTGGGAATATTTTAACGAACTTCCTCTACCTGTGGGTAAGACAGGAATACATGCAAAGAGTGAACAAAGAAATGCAAGACCTGGTTGCCTGTATGAAGCAACATCATGAGAAGTCTTCCTTGAAGATGATGAAAGGAACATGTCCAAATGTGCTTCAGGTTGGTAAACTTTTTTTTATTTCATCCTTCTTTCTTAAGGACTGCCTGTCTTCCTTCTGGACTATTCTTGAATTCTCAAGTTTAAGCAAAAAATATAGTTGTTACTTTATGGTACTAGCCTTTTAGATGCAGTTGTAAAAAATGCCTATTTCAGCTATTTTTTATTACAGTTTCACCTTAAAGTAGTACTGAGTGTCAATGAATGCAGAGTAATACTGAATGAGCAGTATGGTAATAACTGCATTGACTTATTTTGTTTAGATGAATCCATCCTCAACATGCAGGATTCTGAAGACTCTACACCTTCAAGATCACTATCATTTTCTATCGTTTCAGACTTATCTGCCAATGATAGTGTTTCGGTCACATCATGTATGTCACATAGCCACAGTATATCACCTGTAGTAAAAAAGAAAAATCTCCATCCAGAAACAACTATAGATAAGTTTCTGATAAGAACCAGCAGATTACAACAAGAGGAAATTGATGAAAAAATGCCTGGTTTGTTTTATGCAACAAACTCTCCTTTCTGTATGATTTGAGAACCCACATGTCATTAACATGGTTCAGTCATTAAGACCAGGATACAGTCCACCCAACAGAGCAGATGTCGCAGGCAAATTGCTGGATAAAGTGTATGAAAGAAAAACTGTGCAGTGTGCTAAAGGTCCAGAGGGTGAAATTGATCAAGACTCAGGTTAACAATATCCACAAAGATCCTCTTTTATGCGCTTGTGTGACAACAGACTAAGGGAATGTCTTCGTTACAGAAACAATTGATACATTAGGAAATGCGCGCGCACAGCAGAATACTTAAAAGTAGCAGTAAAAGCCATAACAAACCAGGGGAGGAATTCATATGTCTAGTACGCAGCTTGGTCATAGACTGCTGCAAATGTATCCAAGACGAGGAGAAATGATGTAGAGAGTCCAAAGCTAATAACATACAGTTGCAGTAGCCAAAGACTTCAGTATTCCAGAAATAAAGGCTAATGTTGTTGAAATTTCAAAATACTTCTGTAACAACCACTTTGCAACAGCTGCTCTGAAAAAAGTGGGAGGAACCAAGCTAATTCTTCCACCAGACATGCGATGTAACTCGGTAGTGGACTGTTTTGGTCACTATGTCAAGAACTGGCCTAATCTGACAGTTTATGAACAAAATAGTGAAAAAATAGATGGCACTGTTACAGCCAGTGTTCTCAACATTGAGCTTAAAACAAATGTTGAACACATGCTGAGTATCCTGAAGCCTATTTCTGTAGCCTTGAACAAAATGCAGGGAAATAACTGTTTTATTGCTGACACTCTTGAAATTGAGAAGGAACTGAGAGAAAGATGCAATGACAGTTAAATTATAAGCATTTTTTAAAAAGTGGGACAAGCATAATCTCCAGCTCACTTTCTTGCAGATATTCTCAATACTAGGTACCAAGGTCAAACCTTAACTGCTGAAGAAGAGGAGTTTACTATGACATGGACATCCAGTAATCATCCCTCCATAATGCCAACTTCAGCGCCAAGGGTGAATTGTTCCATAAATGTTTTTGCTGATGGATGTTTTAAAGAAAGTCACACCAGTTAACTGATGGAAGTCACTTTAAGCACTTGGACTCGGAGACTGAAGTGGTGATCTCACTTTTAATAGCAGTATCTTCTGCTGGTGTAAAAATATTTTCTTCCTTTGGACTAATTCATTCCAAATTGAGAAATCATTTGGAACCTGAAAAAGCAGGAAAGCTTGTATTTCTTTTCCAGACTATGAGCAAACAGGAAAATGAAGGTGAAGACTGAGTTAGCTGCCAAAGCCAATATTAAGTTTCTCATGTCTATCTGGCTGACCTAGTCAACTTTAATTCTTGTTTTTTTAAAATTTCATTAACTATTTTAGTTTAAAACAATTTTAACAAAAACCTGATTTTAAAACTTTGAATGTTTTAACTAAATTCAAATTCATATGCTCGTGTTGTTAAAATATTCTTCACTGAAGAGAGAAATCCTGAATACATAATACTGTTAAATAAAACAATTTAAATGTCTGTCTGATACAGCATGGCAATCAAATCCTCCAAATACTAATGATTTAATCTGTTGAATTGGAGATCATTTACCTCCCAATGACTTCATAAATATCTGCTTCAATTACCTTTTGGTAAATGAAATAACCAAATAATCATTGATTTTCTGATATAGCTGTAAAACTAATCTGAAAAGCTTTCAAAGTAATCACTTTAAAAATGTATAGTGTGTACCTTCTACAAACACAACCTACATCTGCGTTGTGAAGAATATGTATTAAGATTATAACAACCAACAAGAATGCACTTATGTAGAAATCCATGATTAAATCAAGTCTTCCTGACTAGTGATTTAAAATCAAATCCACCCTGGCATTCGGGTAGTTGCACCTAAGTGAGCTGATGAACAGCTCAGCTGTTAACAGTCAGGTGGGGTACTCAGAAAGTAGAGTTTTAAGCAGTGTCAGGGAGCCCATCCATCTTGATGGGAGACTGCCCTTTCCCCTGACTTCCTAACTAACCCTCATTTCTTTGGTCCCCATCTGTTCACCCTTGCCTTGTGAGCTCACTCTCTAACCACCAATGAGGATTGGATACTGGTGACGGGGAATGGAGGCAAGTGTGGCAAACACAAGTCACAAGCCTAGCAACTCTCTCTCCTCTTAAAAGGGGGAGGAGGGACTACTGCTGTTTCTACTAGAACACTGCAGGAGGAGGTCCAGCAGCTGAAGCTGGCCAAGGAGCTTCTGGCAGCAAAGTGGGACAATACTGCCCATCCCCTAGAGTCTGTAATTGAAAAGGCCTCAGAACTCTCACCCAACACACACACTTTCATCATCTCTCTTCCACTTCCAGCTGGACCATGTCTGCATTTCCTATTTTAACATTTTCTCGGTCCACTCTTCCAGCATGCATCTGGCCCCCTTCTTGGACTAACACTTGGTGTCCATGATTGTTTCTCTGATGCCTGAGCAGTCAGATTTTGCCTACTGGTGTTTTAACAGCATCAATTGAGGGGGTTGGACCTTAGTTGTGGGTAGACTTAGGCCTGCCTGTTCCAGTTACCACAACAGACACACACCTGACTTCCCTGAATGAGGTAGGGATCCTACACCCAAGAGCCTCCTGTGCTAGACCACCATGATTCATCTCCAGAGCAGATCCATTCTGAGCACTGAAAGAGGGAGGAGTTTGGAGTCTGTTATATATTGGTAATTAAAGACTGTGTTCTCATGCATAAAGGGGCTAAATTAAGGTTGCCTGTGCAACCTTAATTCTGGCATGTGCTTGACTTTGCAATTTTAATGTTCTTTACACACAGAAACTAAATTTTATGTAAAGAAGGCTTGGATGTTTTGATGTGGACTCCTTGTGTGCTTTTTCTGAGACCTTCAGTCTATATCTGTCTTCAGTTGAGCGATCTTAAATTCTTAAAGACCTCTTTTTCTTAATCATCCCTCACATTTATTTATTGGTGGGTATGGGAAAGGAGGAGACATGATGGGCAAGACCTGAGCCATTTCTAGTTTAAAAACATAAAAACCAACCTGAGGCTTTGTATCATAAATAAAAAAAGGGACACACCCATTTTATTCCTCATTGTGGATACTCTTATCCTTTTCTCTGAAGTAGACTTCTTTATCCCTGGCCCCCAAATCTGAACTCTCCAGCTCTCTCAGCAGTGTATGCTTAGCCTAGGAGCTTTAACTTTCTTTTGGAACAATAAATTAGAAGTTGTGTAGATAGTGCCAAGTTAGTTACCATTCATTATTAAGAAAGAAATGGTGAAAATTGCATCACTAGGGAATTCTTGTAAAGCATGACAGTGTAGAAGCTGCATACATGGGAGAAAACTACATTACTCCGGCCTCCAATTGCTCTTTGTAGTGCCTGAAAACACTGTTTGCAGTGAGCCATACCTGAAAACCTTGTGCTGGATCCTCTCCACTGGGACAAGCCATAGTAGAAGTCGCCTCTTTTTGGAGGGTTTTTTATTCACCAGTATTAATGGCCAGTTCACGCTAGTCTTCTAATCCTTATTACCAGTCGAGTTGGGTGATTTTTTTTCAGAAAGAGCTTAGAGTGGATGCAGCTAACAAGATGTGGTTGAGTTTGAAATTGCATTCTGTAGAAGACTGGAGCGTAGGAAGTCAGGCCTAGCAGTTACAGCTCAGCTGAGATCCAGACATCAGGGATGGCAGTTGGGGAGCTGGGTTCAGTAAGCCAGGATCAGAATCATATGCCAGTTAGAGGTAGAACCAAGTTGGCGTCAGGAGATGAGTCCGTTTCATAGTCAAGCTGGGGTCGGGGATGAGGTGAGCTCTGAAGATGCAGCAGGCCAAAAGTCTGTGCGGTTGCCCAGACAACTTCCTTAGGCACCCTCCAACATTAAATAGGGCACTTAGCCAATCAGAGAGCTGCAGGTTACTGTCACTCCTGGGTTCCTTGGGTGGAACTTCCTGTGGCACCTGTGATCCATAGTGCTCCCTGACTGTGGCTCCACATGACCTCCCAGTAGCACAGTGGAACATCAGCTGTCCCAGGTTCTAGTCCACAAATTCTTACTTCTCTCTGTAGCCCAGCTGCTTGATTTTTGGTATAATGTGTGTTTAATACAAACATTGGAAGGAGTTGGTGTATCTGTGAGAACCTGCATGTTTTTGAGGGAGGGGGTTGACAGTTGACTCTCAAAACTATAGAGAGAGTGCATTGAAGATGTGTGGTGTAATAAGTACTACAATATTAAATAATGTTAAGACAATAGTGTGGAAAACAGGCATGTTACCTTCATACTTTCTGCTAAAATCTCTATTCTGTAGTATGTTGAGGAAAAATACCATAAATAACTTTTAGAACACTAAGACACTGAGAGGGAGTGAACTGTCACTATAAGCTTCTAGTGGTGTTTGGTGCTCTGCCTGTGGCTTTGTCTCAATCACAATGCATTTATTAAATCAAAAAGACACCCTGATGTTTTAATACTATAATAAACCTGGCATTACACAGAACTAGAATTAAAAGACATATTGATCTAACAGTCTTAGAAATTATTTCACCATCTGTTAAATCTTCAACATTGCAGAGCAATAGTTGGCGTGCTAGTTTAACTTTGGTTTTGTAAGTAAAGAATGCTTTGGGTTAGGCCCCAAATTTTAAAATTAGATTACTTATTTTCCAACTGATACTCTACAGTAAACTAACTGGATATTTATCATAACATTTCCCCCCCTTTTTTGAGGTGTGTGCACACATACACCAAGGATGTCATTATTCACCTCTTTATGCCATGGTAATGGAGTCATTCATCTAACTTGTCAGAAATAATCCTAATATAAATGAAATTACCATAGGGAACACAAGTTAACTTTATGCAGATGTTGTTAATGCTACTAGAATTTCAAGAGGAAATCTTAACATTTGGCGAAACATCAGGATTTAAAAAAACTGGCAAATCAGAACTCCGGGACATAAGTGTATGCTCTGGTCTATGGAAATATATAAAAGATAATTACAAATACAAACTGGTAACTAATTCTGTAAGATACCTGGGAATACACATTCCTAAAAGCTAGTAAGACTTACTCTTAAATCAGTGGAGCATAATTATTATATCAAAATATATCTGGAAAATTGGTCAAAATGCAAAATTGCATCAGTTAAGATGAATATCTTACCCTAAATTAACATCCTTTTCCAAACATTTTTGGTTTTAGTTCTGAGCAGTTCCTGATTTAAACTAAATTACGTAAATAAGAAATCCAGGGTTAAGCAGTCTAGTTTACAGAGACTATGGCAAAAACTGTTGACACTATCAAACATTAAGTGCCATTTATAAAGCTAGTCAGATTAGAAGCCTAATGTACTAGCTAATGCCAAACCCAAAGTAGCAGGTAGACACAGAATGATTTCATTCTGAGAGATCAAATTTACCTGATTTCCCTGGTAAAAGAAATATTTTGTAGGCCAAAGTCAATATATAATCACCCTTTTGTGAAAGCAATAGTAGAAACTTGGGATAATTTATTTAGAAAGCTAAGCCACTGCTCATATTAGATAATATGGAATTTAACCTTAGTAAAAGCCTTGGAAGCTTTGATGTTTATAGGTATATCAACTTGGCCAGCTGCTTTGAAACCACGCAATTTGATTGCTTGATGATACACAAGTGACCAAAAGATACACAATTCCAATATATCAATACCAATAATTGAGAAACTTGCTAACCCACCCACACAAAAAGGCAAACCTAAGCAGAAAACTGATAGAATTTGGAAAAACTATTCACTACATCTGTGAAATGCACAGGATTACTCTCCATTCTATATAAAGTAATCTCTAGCTAGCTTAGAGAAAATAGCTATCTTAATGAAAAAACGGAAAGTTGATGGATGCATAGACACAAACTTTTCACTACTTATGAAGGGAGAAATCCCTTTAACAATAACCAAAGTTAAACTCAAAATTAAGATATTTAAAATAAGGAAAGAGAAAAGCTTATGTAGAGTTTTGATAGGAAAATTTATAACCGGCCATGCATTTAAATGTAAGAAAAGCAGAAATGTTTATCTAAACATTAGATGAAAGACTTTAACTGATACTATCATGTAAAAAGAGAGGACACAGTCGAAAAACGTCAACTACAATGTAATCAATGTCACTAAGTTTGAAGAAATTGACTAGTAGCAGGACTTGTCAATACAGCTTTAGGGATTTCCATACGCCAGCTTAGTTGCGTATTTGTATATAATACTAAGTTTATCTCTAGATTGCTCTTTTATAAAAGAATGGAGTTGTTGTGTGTGGTTTTTTTTTCTTTTTCTTTTTAATGCTGTTGCTGACTTGAACCAAATGCCAGGAGAAGAATCCAATAGATGCTCCTTAGGCAACCAGGCCATGGCCCTGGGTAGCTGCCTCAGTTAGTGGAGAAATCTGCTTTTTAAGAGTTGTTTTGGAGGCTTAATTCTTAAGAACAGTAGGGAAAATTCTGGGTGTGGTGGTGTTCAGTTGTCCTCTTCAAAGTTATGTGAAAATTGCTGAAGTGCTGCAACTATCCACACATTAGCAATATATCCCATGATGTTCTAGGGAAAGGAAGATGGGGGTTGGAGGCCCGAGGAACAAGAATTATGAAATGCCAATCATGTTGTGAAAAAGATCTACATCTACCCTAGAAGATGATGTGGGAAACTCATAGAAAACAAGAGCGAAATGAGCATCCAATTATTAGACTAGTATCTAGAAAACTTAATCCTCTTTTCTTAGTGCTAAGGTTTTTTTCCTACCGTTCCCCAACTTGTTATAGTAGTGATGGTGATCCAAATATTGCATGTTTCATATGGTTGATTTTTATTTAAGCTAACTAGCTTTCTCTTATTTAAAAGAATTGTATTTAAAATAATAACATTGGTAAGGTGGTCTTCCTATTCAGAGCTTTTACTTGCTTAAATATTAATAATGCCTTTTGATTTTCCAATAAAATTAGGTGGCTGTTAGTGTTCTGATGGCGAGAAGCTGATTTTAACCAGGAATTGTACAGCTGTAAATGTTCTGTGTTCTGCCTTGCCTTATAATAACCTCTTTCTACTCTGAAGAGTAGACCACAGTATGCCTTGAGCTATATAATCGCTCTGGTGTCTGGCTTTTCCCAGAGTGACTGACAGAGCAGTAATAATACACAGTGTTGGGGTTTGGGGTGTTTTTTTTTTTTGTTTTGTTTTGGGTTTTTTTGGACTAAACACATCTGGTAAAGACTTTAAAATCTAAAACTACTCTCCCTTTTCCTTTCACTCTCCCCAAAATAAATTCCCAGTGCCCTTTGAGACATCTGTTTCAGACCTGTCAGTTTTCTATCTGTATGTTTTCCTTCAGTGTCTGTCTTTTCTTCTCTATTTGATTGCTTGCCTCCTGCCTGGACAAGGTAGTGGCATGCTGTTGTGCATATACTTGAGTTATATTAGTATGGCCTTTCAGATGCTTTTTGTTCCTTGCCTTAATGCTATAGCTGTCAGCATTTTTCAAAAATAGGGAAATGGAGCAAGTACACATAATTAAACTATGCCAGTATCCTTGACTTTACTGACTCCTTAGAACAGCAAGATGGAGAGATGAAATAGTGTTTCTTCAAAAAGCAGGTCACAGGAAATCTGTGCAAATAAAGGGAAAGATGAATGCTTTTCTGTACAGATGGTGTTCTCTCTCTCCTTGAATACAGTGTCTAGACAGCCTTACTGTTTAAAGTAGACTAGTCTTAACAAGTCAAATACTTGTCTAGGACAAGTGACTAAAATATGCTAAATTCTTCATATAATTTAGTGGTCTTCTAGATTTCATACTAATGCAGAGCTGTGTATATCATGATTAAATCAGTTATTGAACATTGAATGTTCCGTAAGCTAATCTTTAGGAAACCTGCTATAACAGCAGAAGTAGTTGCCTAATGCATTAAAACCAACTATTCTCTCCCCTGGCATGTAATTCACTAAGGAGTAAGCAAAGTAAACAATGTTGCTATGGGCTTGGTATAGTAGGTGTCTAACAGCACTGCAGTAAAATTACTCAAGTGCAATATTACCTTTGAATAGTCCTCCCCACAGAAGTATTGAAATACTTCACCAGCAGATAACACTGTTCACTAAGTTTACGCAGCTGTCGGATATATTCAGTATCTTGAAACTGCAGACTTTGGTGGTGTGTGGTTTTGTTTTTGTTTTTTTCCCCAGCAGCTGTTCTTAGTTTGACCTTCAAGAAAATTTCTTAGGGCTTGGCTACACTCGAAACTTCAAAGCGCTGCCGCAGGAGCGATCTCCCAGCGCTGCACGTACTCCACCTCCTCATGGGGATTAGCTTTACAGCACTGTATCTTGCAGCACTCGGGGGTGGTTTTTTCACACCCCTGAGTTAGAAATTTGCAGCGCTGTAAAGCGCCAATATAGCCAAGGCCTTAGAAAAGTAAAGCACCTGGTTGGAGAACTCTTAGCTCATTTATCAGGAAATGTGAAAACTTACAGCACACCACTGAAATGTGCTTGCTTGTCCCATTTGTTGAGTGTCTGGCACAGATGAGTTTGTAATAACTGGAGTTCTCTTGATGTGACTGAGGACCAATTTGAAAATTGTATTTGCACTTAAGTGTGTACCTACTGCTGTTAGAGTGAACACAGAAATAACTGATAATGAGAGGTAGGAGGTGACTCTATTTTTTTTTTAAATTTTGTGCACTGTTTCATTGTCTTGTTTCTAGTCTGTTGCACTTCTTCTTGTGCATTTACTCTTAATCATAATATCAATCATAAGACATCTGTGTACCCTGGCAATTTTAATAGCCACCATCTAGCATGGAGTTATTCATCAAACAGTGCTGCAGGTGAACAGCACTGCAAAACAAAAGGGTACCTTCCATTTAGCCTAAAGGGAAAAAAGAATAAACACCTGACTTACATTTTGTGTCCATTGACTCCAGCAGATCACCACTTATTGCCTCTCGAACTGTCCTGGACCACGTTCCTCACAGTCAGCACTGGCCAGTGGTAGCATACATTGTCCTCAAACTCCCTGTCATTACCAGCATCTCAAAAAAAACATCAGGATACCACCAAATTCCAAAAACTTTGACTCCTTTTACAAAGCTTATTATTGAAGCTTCAAAGAAGAATATCACTCTTGGTTGCAGGAACTTCTTTATGCCAGGCTGGAGTTGAGAGAGCAAAATGCTCCTAAGAGAGTATGAAGCTACTGGTGACCTGGACTTAGCCACTGCTCTCCTGGAATTGACAATGGAGTCTACAACAGTGGTACCCAACTTTATTACACAAGAGGGCCACGTAAACCTAAGCACAATCTTGTGTGGGCCAAACAGATTCTACATATTTTAATAAGATTTGAAGTCACCTGTACTGATTTTTATATTTTACTTTAATCTTATTTCGTATGTATTTAGCTAGACAATACTGTATGTAGGTTTTCTGTTTACACACCTGTATAAACTAAAATGATATCAACATGGGGGTTGTGTGTGGGCGAGGACTGGCCTGCCTCCCAAGCCCTGTGAAAGCGAGGGATCATTGTCCAGGATGGGTTGTAGATCACTGATAGTGCATTTAGAGAGGTTTTAGTTGAGGACTGTAGGTGACGGCCAGTGGAGTTCTGTTGGTTTCTTTCTTGGGCTTGTCTTGCAGCAGGAGGCGTCTGGGTACAGTTCTGGCTCTGTTAATCTGTTTCCTCATTTCCATGTGCAGGTATTGTAGTTTTGAGAGTGCTTGGTGAAGATCTTATAGGTGTTGGTCTCTGTCTGAGGGGTTGGAGCAAATGCGGTTGTACCTCAGCACTTGCCTGTAGACGATGGATCGTGTGGTGTGTCTAGGATGGAAGCTGGAGGCATGAAGGTAGGCATAGAGATCGGTGGGTTTTCGGTATAGGGTGGTGTTAACGTGACCATCACTTACTTATTTGCACTGTGGGGTTTAGGAAGTAGAACTCCCATGTAGATTGGTCCAGGCTAAGGTTGATGGTGGGGTGGAAGCTGTTGAAATCGTGGTGGAATTCTTCCAGAGTCTCCTTCCCATGGGTCCAGATGATGATGTCATCAGTGTAGCATAGATAGAGAAGGGGCATGAGTGGACAAGAGCTGAGCAAGCATTGTTCCAGGTCAGCCATAAAAATGTTGGCATATTCTGGGGCCATGTGGGTGCCCATAGTGGTGTCACTGGCCTGGAGGTATATATTGTCACCAAATTTGAAATAATTGTGTGTGAGGATAAAGTCACAGAGCTCAGCAACCAGTTGTGCTGTGGCATCATCAGGGATACTGTTCCTGACAGCTTGTATTCCATCTGTGTGGGATGTTTGTGTAGCGAGCCTCCACATCCATGGTGGCTAGGATGGTGTTTTCTGGAAGATCACCATTGCATTATAGTTTTCTCAAGAAATCAGTGGTGTCACGGAGATAGCTGGGAGTGCTGGTGACATAGGATTGGAGTAGAGAGTCCACATATCCAGATAGTCCTTCAGTGCGAGTGCTAATTCCAGAGATGATGGGGCGTCCAGGATTTCCAGTTTTGTGGATCTTGGGTAGTAGATAGAATAATCTTGGTCAGGGCTCTAAGGGTATGTTGATTTGTTCCTGTGTTAGTGTACGGAGTGTCCTGAGTAGATGGTGCAGTAAATCTAATGTTATTAAATCTCCCTTTAGTATATTGCATTGAAGCAGGCTGCGGGCCTTCTGAAATGCTCTGGTGGGCTGTCGGTTGGACACCCTGGTCTACAAGATGACGACAATGGACAGCAACAGTGGAGACCACAGACTTCATGCACTTAAACTGTAAAGCGTGGACCCTTCTGTGAAGTGGTGCCATTACATGTGCGCACACCACAAGTCACTGTTAGCAGCATTGCTAGCCACCTACCAAAAAATTCAGCAATTTATCGTAAGCTGACAAAACAAGAGGCAAAAACACTGCTTACGGAATTCTGCCCATGAAGTGCCCCTTTGTCAAGTCTGTCAGTCCTTTACAAGAACTGAGATTGATGCTGGCATTGCTGACATTCTTCCAGACTTCCTTAGATACTTGCACAATGGATGGCAGCGCTACTTACTGTTGCCATCACCACCAGCAAACTCCCAATAGCTTGGTGACAATCATAGGACTGGAAGGGACCTTGAGAGGTTATCTAAGTGAGTCCACTGTACCCATGATGGGACTAAATATTATCTAGACCAGTGGTTTCCAAAGTGGGGTGCGCACGAGGATCAACTGATCTATTTCACGTTCTTCAATTTTGCTCTGCGAGGAATAGGGTAAAAACAGCCTGAAACCTGATTCTGGCATGCCCAGCTTTGTGGTTTGTATAAAGCTGTTTTCACAGGAACTCTTAGTAAGAGCTGAATTTACAGAGATGCTTGACTTAATATGATTTTGAAATTGTCAAGGGTCTTAAACTTGTTCCATCAGGAAGCTGAGCTCAGGATAATCTGAACTCTGTGTTCATATTAAGATATGTTTTAGTGTTCTCACTAATTGATCTAGCAGTTGCTATTTATTCCAAAAAATGTATAGGCATGTGCATATTAATATGCATTAAACTAACTAAAATTTAATTTTCCTACTTTGTGTTAAAACAGAAGTTAGAATGATTATTGGCTTGGCTCCTCTAAAAGTAAAATTTGGACTCTAAATCGTCTGTCTGTCTGTCTTTCTCAGAAACAGGTGATTGCTTGCTCTATTTTGGTTAATTCATTCTGAGAATCAAGTACTACTATTCATGTGTTTTGGGAGAGATATCCAGAGCAAATAGTTTTATAAAACCATTTTTGGGGAAAAAAAAAATTTCCCTTCTATTCAAAATGTGTATTAAGGATCTCTTTGATATTGGCTCTGTCAGACTATTTCTGCTGCGCAATTGCTTACCTTTCTGTTGCCAGTAAACCTCATTGAACTAGCTAGTGGATTTCCAGTGCAATGCAGAAACGGAAATAAGTCAAACTCCACTTCTGTTGTCTTGAATGGAATACAGACTGCTATGATGGCAGTTAGCCTAAGGGAAAAATAAGACTGGTATATTGTGGGAGGACCAGCTGCAAATGAAGGGATGATCAATAAATAAAACATGAGATCAGTGCACTAGCAGATCAGATATTTGAAAGTTAAATGATTGATCTGACTCTGAAACTGTGTTTTGTAAC
The DNA here is from genome assembly GCF_003597395.2 of Chelonoidis abingdonii. Classification (NCBI taxonomy): domain Eukaryota; kingdom Metazoa; phylum Chordata; order Testudines; family Testudinidae; genus Chelonoidis; species Chelonoidis abingdonii. The sequence goes on from NC_133771.1 coordinate 139,947,187, forward strand.
TCGTTACATACCCCGCAAAAGTCCTTAATGTTGACAAATTTAGGTTTATAAAATTTGTCAGTTGCTGTCGGATTTATATAAGCTGCAGACTTGCAGTCTGCCCTTCATCCACCATGGTCAACTATAAACTATTTTACCAATTTAATTACAGCAATGTCTAAATATAACTTACTGTAACTGATAGCAATATGTAGTGTAGCACTGTTTCCGGATAGCACCATGAGATGTTTAACATGAGTCAACTGATATGACTAAGCAAGACGCTTCTTATTCTATATGTTATGGAAGCAGTCCACCTTTTCCCGCTTCCCGCAGTACTTAAACTATTATAATCTGCCCTTTATGTCAAAACTCATTGGGGACATTGTTACTGATCAACTTTTGTTCTTATTGAACCAGTTGTTCTTATAGTGGTGGGTGGTAATTGTCAGAAATACAGGCATGGAATTATTGTACCAATATTTGACTTTTTGTCTGTTTTGATCTTATGGAATTTCCTTCCTCAATATTTAAACTTTTTTTTACAGGTAAACAAGTGAGAACCAAACTGTCACAGGCCTTTAATCACTGGCTGAATGTTCCAGAAGATAAAAAACAGGTACCAGTCACTTTTTCTCTTTATTGCTTTAAAAAAGGACGTATTTGTAAAACTGAGGTGCAGATGATGGATTCCCTTAGTTTAGATAGCATAGAATACTGATAAATCCCGAACTCTTCTATTTATTTTTTGCTGAAGGTGGCTTGGCTTGTTGGAAAGCAGTTTCCTATACCTTGCAGCCTTGTGAATTTAATGTTCATAAAAAGGAAAACATCTGCTTATTAGCACTACTCAAAATATTACTTTTTTGTGTGCAATGTGTTTCTCCAAAATGTGTATTTAATCTGTTTAACCTTTAAAGGTTGTAATTGAACAGCTATCACTGTCTTCCTTTCGATCCCTTAACGCAGCACTTTCAGTGACCTGTCTGAGAAACTAGCCAATTGCTCTGCAAATCATACATTAAGCACAGTGAGTTGGGAAAGGGCCGTTTATCACTTGATATTTTTCCATTACAAGCCAACAGCTGAATGAAGTTTCAATAACTAATCAGTTGTGTGCCAGTTTTAAGCAAAGCATCTGGATGATCATGTTGCCTCTCAGTTCAGAGATGGATGATCACCAGCACACCCTAATCAGAAGCACTGAACCAGGGATCAGGTTCTTCCACCATACTCAGTTCCTGGCTGGTGTCTCTTCTGACTGCATGTCAGGAACCCTCAGTGTCTGGCTGTGTGCCCCCGCCATGTGGCTCTGTCAAGTCAAACATTCTGTTCAGAAATGTAGTCTGCAGTGCATTTTTTCTTAACTAACTACAGCTAAGGTATAAATGCTGCTTCTCACCAAATACGTGACGAGATCAATTCTCCAACTCTTATTTCTGACAGTCTTATCCAGCCAGTCCATACCTTTATTTCATTCATTCACTCTCCTGTACTTCAGTGTTGAGGTTCTTGTTAGGACTGTCAAGCGATGAAAAAAAAATTAATCACACTGTTAAGCAATAATAGAATACCATTTATTTGAATAAATGGTATATTTTCTGCCATTTTAAATATACTGATTTCAATTGCAACACAGAATACAAAGTGTACAGTGCTCACTTTATATTTTTATTGCAAATATTTGCACTGTAATACTATTTATTTTATTTTTCAGTTCACCTACAAGTATTCAAAAATAAAACAATGTAAAACATAAATTCACTCAGTCCTACTTCTTGTTCAGCCAGTTGCTCAAACAAACAAGTTTGTGTACATTTAGAGGAGATAACGTTGCCCGCTTTTTCTTTAGAGTCACCTGAAAGTAAGAACAGACATTCACCGGTCACTGTTGTAGCCAGGGTCGCAAGATATTTGTGTCACATGTGGTAAAGATTCATATGTCCCTTCATGCTTTGACCACCATTTTGAGGACATGCATCCATGCTGATGACTGTTTCTGCTCAATAACAATCCAAAATAGTGTGGATCGAAGCATGTTCATTTTCATCATCTGAGTCAGGTGCCTCTGGCAGAAGATTGATTCTTTTTTGGTGGTTCAGGTTCTGTAGTTTTCCTCATCAGAGTCTTGTGTTTGTAAGACTTCTGAAAGCTAGCTCTACACCTCATCCCTCTCAGATTTTGGAAGGCACTTCAGATTCTTAAACCTTGGGTCAAGTGCTGTAGCTATCTTTAGAAATCTCTCGTTGGTACTTTCTGTGCGTTTTGTCAAATTTTCAATGAAAGCATTCTTAAAACAAACATGTTCTGGGTCATCATCAGATTACTATAACACACAATATATGGCAGAATGCAGGTAAAATAGAGCAGGTGACCTACAATTCTCCCCCAAGGAGTTCAGTCACAAATTTAATTAAGACTTTTTTTTTTTTTTTTTAACATGCATCAGTATGCAAGAATGTCCTCTAGAATGGTGGCTGAAGCACGAAAGGGCATATGAATGTTAGCATATCTGGCATGTAAATACTGTACTTGCAACGCTGGCTACAAAAGTGCCATGCAAACACTTGTTCTCACTTTCAGGTGATATTGTAAATGAGAAGTGGATAACATTATCTCTTGTAAACAAACTTGTTTGTCTTTTGCAATTGGCTGAACAAGTAGTAGTACTGAGTGGACTTTTAGGCTCTAAAGTTGTTTTATATTGTTTTTGAGTGCAATTATGTAACCAAAAAAGCCCACATTTATAAATTGCATTTCACAATAAAGAAATTTCACTGCAGTACTTGTATGAGGTGAATTGAAAAATACTATTTCTTTTATCATTTTTACCGTGCAAATATTTGTATTAAAAAATAATATAAAGTGAGCACTGTACACTTCATATTATATGTTGTCATTGAAATCAATATATTTGGAAAATACAGAAAAACATCCAAAATATTTAATGAATTTCTATTGGTATTCTATTTAGCAGTGTGACTTAAAATGATTTATCTCAATTTTTTTAACCACAATTAATTTTTTTAATCACATGAGTCAACTGCAATTAATCAACAGTCCTAGTTCCTATGCAGTGTGTGGATAAAGAAGTCTGTTTCTGGTTGTTCTGAGGGTGGCATTTTAGGGACAGAGTAAAGTTTGGTTGGGTGACCTGAACTATGTATTTGCCTACCTTCAGAGACAGCACATCTGAAGTGTAATCTTTATTTTGTGATTTCCATTTTCTTGTGATTATGTGAAAGCATGGTGGTATTCTTGTTTTCTGAAACAATATTTGTTTCCATTAAAAGTTGACAAAGGCTATCAACATCATTGGATTTTAAATGTTTAACTTAATCAGTGATTGTTCCTGTAGGCCCCTCAAGCAGTGCAGGGATTCCAGTGAAGTACTGAAGCAATGCAGGAATAGGCCTCGTTCCTTCTGAGACAACCTCTCTCTTCCGTGTGGCTTCCTTTTCCTATTTCCCAGTACTACTTGTGCCTAGGTGGCTTCATCACATTTGTTCACCCCGATCCACGTACACTCTATCTAGTTCCCTGTCAGCTACTCTTCTCCACCCTTCATGAGCATCTACCCATGGGCCATCCATGTTTTGAAAAGTGCATTAAAATGTATAACTTTAAAATATGTGTAGTATACTTTTTGTGCATATAAACATACACACTTTTTATTATTGTAATAACATTCTGAAATGTTATCACAAAACCTGCAGATCCATCTTAAAATTTAGGAAAGGCTCCTTAGTAGAATGTGGTTCACAGAAACTTCAAATCAGCGAGATCTAGCCAAAAACTTAATGAACAACCATGTATGAGTGAAATAAAACTACAACACAAACTTCTGAGTGACTTTAGACTCTCTGGAATGTTTGGTACATAGTGGGATAATACAGTACATGAAATATCAGGGAATTGGGTTTTTGTTTTTCTCTGAGGAGTAGGTTTGAAAATCATACTTAGAATGGAAAGCTGGCTTCAGCCTTAACTATGGAGCAGCTACTGCCTCTCTGTAATTCATTGTGACTTTAACTGCATGAAGCCTTGTAATATGGGGCAGTCCGCAGCATTCAGCTCTTTCTATTAAGCATTTCTTCTTTCTTTGGCTCTGGTAAGGGATCCTATGAGGCTAACTGCAAATCAAATCACTGCAGTCTTCAATTTCCTAACTGTTTACCTCTCTCCTAACTTAGCTATCACTTTTAAGCCACTGACAATCAAATTACATATCTTCTGACACCTTTTATGTTCTTCACTGGCACCATACTGGCTGTCTTGACCAAATACATTTGTGGATTGATTTAATTTCTTTACCAGGCAGCTAAATGTCAGAATCACTTCTGAGCAAAAGAAGCACTATCAAACAATTGTTCCCTTACTTAAAGTTTTGACAGAAAATATCATCCTCGTTCATGAATGCTGCATCTTGCAACTCCAAGTCTACATATCACCCACCACCTTTGCACCATTGCTTGTGAACACTGCTACACTAGCTCCACCAGTCTGGATGGATGAACGTTTCTATTAATCTCTTCTAGACTATTGCCATTTCTCTCCTCTAGGGGTTTCCCAAGTCCTAGTAGTCTGATTTCAGAATATATAAAATTATGTTCTTTCTCTCTAGTACGAAGAAATACTTCCACGCTACCCAGTCCTGTCAATTCCACTGTCTCCTTATTTATGTCAGGATCCAGCTTTCTATTTTTTTTTTTAAACACTTTCCATGGTGTTCATAGTCAGTTCAACTCCAGAAGAAGTCATCAGATCATATAGCCTGAGGCCTGGTCTACACTACGCTTTTAAACCGAATTTAGCAGCATTAAACCGAATTAACCCTGCACCCATCCACACAACGAAGCCCTTTATATTGATATAAAGAGCTCTTTAAACCAATTTCTGTACTCCTCCCAGCTAGGGGGTAGCACTGAATCGGTATTGCCTTGTCGGATTAGGTTAATGTGGCTACAATTCGACGGTATTTCTTTCTGCGGTATCCACAAGTGCACCATTGTGGACTGCTCCGGAAAGCAATCTGAACTCGGATGCACTGCCAGGTTGACACGAAAAGCCCCGTGGAACTTCTGAATTTCATTTTCCTGTTTGCCCAGTCGTGGAGCTCTTGATCAGCACAGATGGGCAATGCAGTCTCGAATCCAAAATTGAGCTCCAGCATGGACCGTACGGGAGGATACTGGATCTGATTGCCTGTATTGAAGACAAAATCTATTCTATCAGAGCTCCGTTACAGAAGACGAAAATGATCAAAGCATTGAAAAAAATCTCCAGCTGTGGATAGACAGAGGCCACCAGCAGGACAGCACAGTGCTGTTTCATGACAAGTGTAATTCGGAAAGCCAACGGAATAAATGGACACTCATGGGGGAGGGGCAGGCGTGTGGTGGCTGAGGAATCCAGCTTATCCTGCAGTCTCCGAAAAGCATTGCATTCTTGGCTGAGCTCAATGCCTGAAGGGTCACAAACATTGTTCCAGGTGTTGGTTTCAGGATATATCTCGTCAGGGGTTTACCCCCACACACACCCTCCCCCGTCCCCCCCCCGTGAAAGAAAAGGGTGGAAAAATGGTTTCTCGCCTTTTTTCAATGTCACAGTATGTCTACTGCATGCTGCTGGTAGACACGGTGCTGTGGTGCTGAACAGCAGCATCCCCTCCCCTTCCTTTCCTGATGGCAGATGGTGCAAAATGGTGGAAAACTGTCGTCATCCTGTGAGTGCTCCTGGCTGGCCTCGGTGAGGTCGGCCAGGGGCACCTGGGTAAAAATGGGAATGACTCCTGGTCATTCCCAGCAGATGGTACAAAAGGCTTGGTAACCATCCTTATCATAGCAGCTGGAGGCTGAGCTCCATCAGCCTCCCCGCCCCCCTTTCATGTCTAAAGAGAAGATTCTGTACTCCCTGGACTATCATAGCAGCAGGAGACTGCACTCCTCTCCCTCACACCCTTTAATGTCCTGCCTGGACTATCATAACAGCTGGAGGCTGCCTCCCCCTCATTTTATCTCGCTAAAAAGTCAGTGTTTCTTATTCCTGCATTTTTTATGACTTCATCACACGAATGGGGGGACATTGCCACAGTAGCCCAGGAGGGTTGGGGGAGGAGGAAAGCAATGGGTGGGGTTGTTGCAGGGGCACCCCCTAGAATAGCATGCAGCTCATCATTTCTGCAGGATCTCTGGGGCTCTGACATGGAGCGGCTGTGCTCTCTGGTTCTCTCGTACACTTGCCCCATATTCTAGGCAGCACTGACTCTATTTTTAGAAAAAACATAAAGAAGGGAATGACCCGGGGAGTCAGTCCTATTTTTGTCCATGCGTCTCCGGCTGACCTCAGCGAGGCCAGCCAGGAGCACCCATGACAGTAGCAGATGGTGCAAAAGGATTAATAACCGTCATCACCAATTTCCAATTGCAAACGGTGCAAAATGACTGATAACCATCATGTCATTGCCAGTTTACAATGGCAGACAGTGCAGGAGGAACGGTAACCATCTCTGCTACTTTGCAAAGGCAAATGAATGCTGCTGTGTAGCGCTGCTGTGTAGCACTGCAGTACCGCCTCTGTCAGCAGCATCCATACGGTGACGGTGACAGTGACAAAAGGCAAAATAGGCTCCATGGTTGCCATGCTATGGCGTCTGCCAGGGCAATCCGGGGAAAAAGGGCGCGAAACGATTGTGTGCCGTTGCTTTCACGGAGGAAGGATTGAGTGACAGCATTTACCCAGAATCACCCGTGACACTGTTTTTGCACCATCATGCATTGGGATCTCAACCCAGAATTCCAGTGGGCGGGGGAGACTATGGGACCTATGGGATAGCTACAGGATAACTAACCACAGTGCAACGCTCCAGAAATCGACGCTAGCCTCGGTACATGGACGCACACCGCCGAATTAATGTGCTTAGAGTGGCCGCGTGCACTTGACTTTATACAATCATCTGTTTTTTAAAATCAGTTTCTGTAAAATCAGAATAATCCCGTAGTGTAGACATACCCTGAGTTCCTGTATATTATAGGCCACTAACACCATCCAGACATCCACACATCTAAATTCAACAATTGAAATTTAGACCAAAGTGTTACAACCCTTAGGAGACTGTTACTATGCTCACAGGAAGAGGATAGGAGAGACTGAGATATACCAATACCTAAGGCACATACAATGGCAGGGAATTAAGTGAAAGATGCCCAGATGATCCTCGCAAATTACCTATGCCCCAAGCTGTAGAGACTAAAAAAAAACCCAAGGTCACTGCCAGTCTGACCTGGGGGACAATTTCTTCCCAACCCCGCATATGGCGATCGGATTCTGAGCATGTGAGCAAGAATACGAGAGAGAATTCTCAATACCATCTCAGAGCACTGGTCCACCCTGCTCTGTGTCCTGTCTCCATCTGTAGCCATCTGATGCTTCAGAGGAAGGCGATCCAAAAAATGAATTTTGGGAGGGGAGAGAATGTCCCTTCCTGACCTTAGGCAAGTGATCAGCTTAAGCCCTGAAGCATGAGCTTTAGGAACATAAGACCTAAACTGGAAGGGGACCTCAGGATGGCTGAACCCTGCCCCCTTTTTCTTCCCCCCACCCTGTCACCCCAAACATCCCTGTCATACAATCCCACTCCTAGAGCTTGACAAGCTCTTTCTTAAAGCTAATTAGGATGTTTGCCCCCCACATTCCTATTGCGAGGCCATTCCAGAAACTTAACTCTTCTGATGGTTAAAAACCCTATCATTTCCAGCCTAAATTTATTAATGGTCAGTTTATATCCAAATGTCCTTGTGACATTATACTTCTTTAGCTCTTCACCTTCCCTGGTTTTAACCTCCTGATGTATTTTATAAAAAGCAATTCATATCGCTTCTTGGCCTTCATTTTGCGAAGCTAACCTCTTAGTCTCCTCTCATAAAATAGTTTTTCCAGCTTATCTCACAGGCTATGCCCTCGTCTAATGTACTCTGATTTCATACAATCTCAATGCTAGCATGTGTCTTTTCTCTACAGTTTCTGCCATTTTAAACTAGCTTTCCCACTGACTGACTGTTCATCTGCTTCCATCTTGGAACCACACTTCTCCCTTGCCTGGCTAAAGAGGAGACAGCACCAGTTGTACTGAGGGGTGAATTATCGTTCTGAAGGGAGATTACTAGTAGGAGTTCCTCAGGGATTGGTTCCAAGACCAATCTTGTTCAGTATTTTTCTGAATGACCTTGGCACAAAAGGTAGGAGTGTACTAATGAAATTTGCTGATACAAAGTTGGGAGGCCTCATCAGTATGAAGGAGGATCAGTATGTTATACAGGAAAATCTGGATTGCCTTGAAGATTGAAGTGACAGAAATTGGATGAAATTCAATAGTACAAAAATGTAGGTCATGAATTTAAGGTCTAATTTCTGCTACACTCTGGAGGCACATCAGTTGAAAACAACAGTGGAGGACAGACCTGGGGGTGTTGGTCGATCTCAGAATGAGAGTGAGCTACCAGTGTGATGTGGCTGCAAACATTGGCCTTCTGCATGAAATTTATAATGGAGCTCTAGAGAGCCCCTCTCAACAGAGGGAGGAGGTGGACCAACTAAAAATGTGCAGAATACTAGTTAATGCAGTGTAAATGCAAAATATTCCACAAATGTAGAACTTATTTTACAATGTAAGACTTTTCTCTTCTTCTATTATTAGGTTATTATTGAAGTGACAGAGATGTTGCACAATGCCAGCTTACTCATAGATGACATTGAGGATAACTCAAAGCTACGACGGGGCTTTCCAGTGGCTCATAGCATCTATGGAATTCCATCTGTAATAAATTCTGCTAATTATGTGTATTTCCTTGGTCTACAGAAGGTTTTAACACTTGATCACCCAGAAGCTGTGAAAGTGTTCACTCGTCAGCTGCTGGAACTGCATCAGGGCCAAGGTTTGGATATTTACTGGAGAGATACATACACCTGTCCTACAGAAGCAGAGTATAAAGCCATGGTACTGCAAAAGACAGGTGGTCTCTTTGGATTAGCTGTGGGCCTCATGCAGTTGTTCTCCAATTATAAAAGAGACTTAAAACCACTCCTTAATACACTTGGGCTCTTCTTCCAAATACGAGATGACTATGCTAATTTACACTCCAAAGAATATAGTGAGAACAAGAGTTTTTGTGAAGATTTAACTGAGGGCAAGTTCTCATTCCCAACTATTCATGCTATTTGGTCCAGACCTGAAAGCACTCAGGTGCAGAATATTTTGCGTCAAAGGACAGAAAATGTAGATATAAAAAAATACTGTGTACATTACCTTGAGAATGTAGGTTCCTTTGAGTACACTCGGCAGACGCTGCAAAAGCTTGAATCTGAAGCATATAAACAGATTGAGTCACTTGGGGGAAACCCTGAACTTGTAGCACTAGTTGAACACTTAAGCAAAATGTTCAAAGAAAATGAAAATTAACTAATTGATTTTACTTGTGGTTTGGGGAGGGAAACTTTAAAACCAGCATGTATTAACTAGACTGTCTTACTAAATCGATGGAAAGAAAAGTGTAGAAATGATGCTTATTTAAAACTACTTGTAGAAACTGCTATATTAAATATTGTGTAAGTAGTAATTGAAGGGTATTTGTATGTACCACAAATTATCTCTGCAGCTTTAATTACAACTGCTTACAAAATATTGCATAGAGAAATAAACTTGCATAGATCTGTTAAGGTAAAATTGTTAATTTTAGTTTTTCATGTGAATCTTTCAGTTGTAATCTCCACTGCACAGTCAGTGGTGTTTATTTTAGCTATAGAGTTTGTCCTCTAAGAACATTGCAGGTTTATTTTGATTAAGATAGTTTGACTAAGTTTCCTTATTAAATTGAATTTGCTCTGTTTAGGAGCTTTTTGTGTATTTTTAAACATGGAGATTTAGGTAACACTTTTTTGCAATATATTCCCTGTCCTTTTTCAAGTTAACAAAAATAGGTTTTATTAAAGTGGACTGGAAGGAGAAGGAAGGCTCCACAATGGTCAATGACTTTTTCTGTACAGCAAACCAATCTAGATGTGTCACCACAGAGCTAGATGTGGGGAATAGTGGTATAATAGGCAAATGAGTGTTGCCAAATGGATTTGAAATTGAGTTATTTTTAGTATGAATCATTCAGAGCATTAGCTTGGCCAACAAGGGCACAGGCATTGTCTATTCAAGTGGCACTAACACTCTGGTCTGATATACCACCATAGTCCCAATTTCTTGATAGTCTCCTTTTTAGGTAATTTAGTAAAGAGATTGCATCACAAGTACAAAGGAAGTAAATACTCTGCTGATTTTAAGTATTAAAGCAGACTAGTTTGGTTATATCAAATTAGAAGATATGTCAAACCTGCACCAATAGCCAAAGGCTCGTATTGGATGTTAAAGCTGGCATGCAAGTTTAAAAAACATTTCATTGGTGACAAGTTTCTAAAAAAGAAAAAGATTAACTGCAAATAGTAACATAGCAAATGGTCACCTAGTGTCTTTAGTTACCTCTGTGCTTCAGATATTTTGCCCAAAAATTCTCCCTGTAATTTAATGTCTTAAACTTTAAATGTAATTGAGAAAATATGTATGCACACAATCCAATAGTTCTAATTTTAATGTCTGGGTGGCTCTAGGGCCATGTCTGTACTACAAACATATGTCCAAGTTATGTCGGCATACTACCACCACAGTTAGTACATCGCTTGTGCACATGCATACTTGGCTCCTTGTTTTGGCAATGTGCATACTCATCATGGGGCTTGTATCGATAGAATGCAATGTAGCTATCCCACTGTGCAATCCAGCACAATGTCTTTTGGGAAGTTTTGGCAATGAATGAAGGGGCTAAAATAAGTCATGCAGGGGTGACTAGGAGCATGGGGTCAACTTCCCAGTTTGCTATTGACTCACTGTCCACCATCTGTCAGTAGCATGGAGCCTACATGGCTCTGCTCTGTTGTCATGAGCATTGCAAGCCCAGGATATGCAATCCTGGAATATTTGCAGAGCAACAAGAAGAGTAGGGAACATAACTATTCCTTGGAGGACAGATTGCTGTGGGACACTGAGAACTAGTTCAAAGTTATTAGCATTCATGGAGCAGCTGCAGATGGTGGAACGCTGCTTCTGGGCCCAAGAAACAAGCACTAACTTGTGGGGTCATAAGATTTGGGATGATTAGCAGTGGCTGCAGACCTTTCAGATGTGCAAGACCACATTTCTGGATCTGTGCACTGAGCTGCACTGATGGTGGAGAAGCAAGTGGCAATTGCACTGTGAAACTTGTGATGCCAAATTGATTCCTGACTGACCGGTAGCAATTTGGAGTGAGGAAATCCACCATAGTGGCCCTTAATTGCTGCCTCCTATGCAGGACTGTGACTCTAGGCAGTGTACAGGACACGATGGATGGATTTTCAGCCGTGGAGTTCCCACACTGCAGTAGAGTAACAGCATGCATATCCCTATTTTGGCATTAGAGCACCTTGCCACTGTACATCAACAGAGGGGGCTACTTTTCTATGGTTATGCAAACATTGGTCAATCACTGGAAATGCTTCATTGACATCAGTGTGGGCTGGTCAGGGAAGGTGCATGACGCTCATTTAAGAACACAGGGTTCAGAAAGCTACAAGAAGACACTTTTCTGACCAGCGAATTATCACAGGGAACATTCAAATGCCAATACTGATCATGGGTGACCCTGCCTACCCCAGGCTCATGTAGCCATACACCAGCCACCTCAACAGCACCAAGGAACAGTTCAACTGTTGGCTCAGCACGTGCAGAATGACAGGTGAATGTGCTTTTGGCCATTTGAAGGGTTGCTGACATTGTTTACTTGCAAGATGGGACCTTGGTGAGAAAAATATATCCCAATGATTATAGCTATCTGCTGTGTCCTGCATGCTATATGTGAAGTGATGGGGAAAAGTTTCTGCTGGAGTGAAAGTCACGCCACCTTTGCCCATCTGTCTGCTGAATTTGAACAGCCAGATACCAGGGTCCTTAGAAGAGCTCAACTTAGAGGTATATGTCTCAGAGCCTTTGAAAGACCATTGTAACAACGAGAGAACATTTTGTAGTGTTCTCTACCTGACCATGTTTTTTGGTGGCCTGGTAGGAGTTGTGGTGACTGCTGTATGTCAGTGCACTTAGTAATTTTGTTTGTAAATGATCCTACAAGTTGTGTGACACTATGTGATAACAGCTAATTATGTTCAGAACATGCTGCCGAGGGATCAGCAATGTTGTGAATTAATAAAGATTAATTATGTTCCAAATAATAGTTGTATTATGTACAAAAGCAGTGCAAGAAATGGGCAATTTTAAAACAAATACATTAAAAGAATTAACAAACTTAATACATTAAGAACAGAACTTATGAAAGGGAAATGATATTCATGTCTGTTTCATTTACACATACACAGACTGCCATATGAAAGCCACAGTTCATGTGAAGCTGTGATTGTCTTTAATGGCTCCCAGGGAGCAGTGACAGGGATAGTGCAGTGATTTCTGATGCCATGTGAAATGTTGGGGTGTGGAGAGCAGGAAATAGGGTGGTCCTGATTGAGTTCTCAGTGGGCTGCAGAGGGGGACAAGCCTAGGATTGTTGGACCTGCAAATCCACCAGAGTTTACAGCATCTGTGTTTGCTGCCTGAGAAGTCCCATTATGTCCTGGTGCATTTCCTTCCTCTTTCTGCTGGGTCTCCGAGGCCTTTCTCCTGTCCACTCTTTCCTTCTGCTCAGTATTCATCATCCAGGCCCTGTGCTCGTTGTCCAGTGCAGCATGGGCATGCAGATCTCTTTGAACAGGTCATCCCAAATCCCCTTTTCTCCTTATTGGCTCAGGCATCCCAGAGGTGTAGAGGGAGACACCCTAGAGGCTGCAGCGACAGCAGCTGAAGATAAAACACAGAGGTACAATTGTCAGTGTAGTCACTATAGAAACAAACGTAAGATGCTGAGCTTGCTCCCTTTGTTCCCCTAAAGTTTTAAGACTACATTTTCACATCTGCTTGGAATTGCCTGTGTACTGGGCCAGTCACAGCATGAGCCTGGGCGATATGGCCCACCAGGAGTTGGGAAAATGAGGAAATTGCTGGGTTCCATGATTCTGGTAGTAGGCACTGAATACTGGTGCTATTCACCACAGGTGGTGATTTTAGCTGATATAGCATTCTAAGAACACAGGCAGAGTGAGCACAGCAGCTGCTGGCATCCCGAAGCCACCTGGGTCCATATGCTACTAGCTTGTGTACTGCAATGGTGCCTGCTGAAGTTGCTGGTGAGTGGCTGGGAAAGTGTCCTACCATGGAGGAAGAAATAAGGCATTCTTCTCTAAAACCTTTGGCTGAGGATTACAGAGTACCTCTGTGAACATTTCATCAAGATATTTCAGGAGGATTGAAGGGACATCTGTGTATGTACAAAACGAGCTAGCGGACCACCACAGCAGGTCATTTCAAGTCCACAAGTGGTCCCTTTGCCTTGACATCACATTTTCAATCTTCCAGAGGTGAGCTTTCCCCAGTTAGACCTATTTGCCATGCGACACAACAGGAAGTGCCAGCAGTTCTACTTCTTCCAGAATTACAGCCTAGGTTTCAGAGTGGATACATTCCTCATTCCATGGGAAAGTGACTTCCTTTCCGCCCATACTACTCATTCAGAAGGTATTCCTCAAGATCTGGAGGGAATGAGCTCAGGTCATATCGACAGCAGCAGCCTGGCCCCATCAGCACTGGTACACCTTTCTCCTAGACATGTCCGTGGAAGCCTCAGTCACCCTTCCGCTCTTCCTGGACCTTCTGACGCAAAGTCCCTGTCATCTTCAACATCCAAACCTTGTGTTGCTTCACCTCACAGTGTGGAAGCTCCATGGTTGAACCCAATGGAGTTTTCCTGTTCAGAACAGGTTCAACTAAGTCTCCTTGGCAGCAGGAAACCCTCTACTAGAGCCACCTACCAAGTGGAAGAGATTTTCAGTCTGGTCGGTGCAGCACTATTCGTGCCCGACACTAGCCTCAGTGCTGCTCATTCTGGATTACCTCTTCCATCTGAAGTAGCAGGGGCTTTTGTCCTCAATAAGAGTGCACTTAGCTGCCATATTGGCCTTCCATTCGGGTGCGAAGGGGGCACTCAGTGTTTGCTACTCCTATGATCAGCCAATTTTTAAAAGGGCTTGACAAGCTGTGCCCCCACATCCATCAGCTGGTCCCCACCTGGGACCTCAATCTGGTCCCAGGTTGAGGTGGTCATAGGACCACCCTTTGAACCGTTGGCTACATGCTCCTTGCTGTACCTCTTATAAGGTGGCATTCCTGGTAGTGATAACCTCTCCCAGAAGGGTATCTGCGCTCAAGGCCCTAACATCAGAGCCTCCTTACACCGTGTTCTAGAAGGACAAGATTCAGCTCAGGCCTCACTCTGCTTTCCCGCTAAAGGTTGAATCACAGTTTCACATCAACCAGGACATCTTTCTTCTAATAGTCTACTGTAGCAGATGGCTGACTCACCAGCGGTGCCTCCTGCTGGTCATCTGGGAATTAACTCTCAGCCCTGGAGCGTCCTCTATGGGCCGGTGTCTTGTCCTCTGTTACCTACCCCTCTGCAGTCCCTTTATCTTCACCACGTATAGGCCCCACATCCCTCCCAGACCATGGTGCCCCTTACCTTGGGGGTACTGCCCCTCCCCTAAGTCCACCTCACATCAGTGATCCACTGCCAGTCCTTATCTAGCCCCTTCACTCAGAGGCAAACTGCAGTCTGCAATGGCCACTCATCATTGGCTAGGGGGTTGGACCTGCTGCCTTTCCCTGCAGTCCCAGTACCTACTTAAACCTTCCTGTCAGGCCTCAGCCTGGGAGGTAGCCAGGCTTGAGCTCCCCAACTCAGTCTGACTCTTCCCCAGCACTGCTCTATTGAAGGTATCCTGTGCTCTCAGGCAGCCTAGTCCTTTCCACCTCAAGCCTGGAGTGAGACTGCCTGCCTCCTAGCTCACAGCCCTTTTTATACCAGCCCTACCGGGCCCAGAGTGGCTGCTACCTGCACTGCCCTGATTGGCTCCTCAGGGCAGCCCTTTCACAGAGCTTGTTTTAACCCCTTTCTAACTGGAGCAGGATGATCATCCCACTACGCTACCCCAAGTTGCACTCCACCGGCAAGGAGCAGAGACTTCACTCTCTGGATATCCGCAGGGCACTAGCCTTTTACATTGAGAGAATGTAGCCATTCAGAAAATCGGTCCAGTTTATTTGTGGCAGTGGCAGACAGACTGAAAGCTCTGCATGTGTCATCATAACGCATTTCATCATGGATCATGTCCTGCATTGGTGACTGCTACAACCTGTGGGGGTTCCTGCACCCTCAATCACTGCGCACTCTACCAGGGTGCAGGCTTCATCAACAGCGTTCCTAGCACAGGTTCTCACTCAGGAAATCTGCAGAGCAGTGACGTGGTCCTCCATGCACACCTTTCACCACGCACTATGCGATTACCCAACAGGCCAGAGATGATGCAGTCTTTGGACGGGTAGTACTCCAATCAGTGGAAGACTCCAACCCCACCTCTTAAACTTAGGCTTGTGCATCACCTGATTGGAATTGACATGAACAAGCACTTGAGTAACCGTTTTTCTTCTCGTAACTGTTCTTCGAGATGTGGTGTTCATGTCCATTTCAATACCCACCCTCTTACCCCTCTTTCAGAGAAGCTAGCAAGAAGGATCTGAGGGGGTGGTGGGTCAGCAGGGCTCTTATTGAGCATCATGAAGGCATGACTCCTGAGGGTGCCCAGGCTGACCGGACAGGAGGCTGCTATGGGAAAAATCTTCTGGCTACTGTGCACGTGCACGCACCTGACTGGAATGGACATGAACGCATCTCAAAGAACAGTTACGAGAAGGTGAGTAGCCATTTTCAGCTGTGTTGAGCAGCAGCTCTTTTACTACAGTTAGGATGAGAAACCACCCAATAAATTCTGCCCAAGGGGAAAAAAAATGAGTTAATGTTTTATATTTATATATCATTACTGTCAGGTACAATGGTCACCTTCCAGAAACTTCTAGATTCTAAAACCAAGCCCCCAAAAACTTAACTCCACATACTTCCTCCTCTTCCTTATCTAATGACAGCTGGATTTACGGACTAGGCATGATCTCAGCCACCACCCATCTTCTTTCTCGTTCTCCAGGCATTTTAGACATTTTCCGAACTTTCTGTTTCCTATTGGCTAGAGCAACAGCCTCAGTGCTGCTGTCGTTCCTTCCCTTTTTGCTTTGATTCTACAGATTGAAATAGAACCTAATGCTTCCAATATTTTTTTAAAAAACTCGTCTCTTGAATGTGTTTTGTACATAAGTGGCAGAAGTGCAAAGAATGAGGGAAGAGACTGCAGAATTTTCTCCAAAAATCTTTTCGTTCTAATTTATCTTTGCATAATATGCTTAAATGCTTTGCTGAATGAGGACCCAAATGGTGTGCTAAGCATTTCTTCTCCCATTTCCAGACTAAACCTTGGCTCCACCCCCACCTCCTCTCAAGGGTTAACCCAGCCAATGAATTTCCTGCTTTCTTGTGGCCTGTAAAGCTCCAGCAGCAGCCTTTCCCAAAAGGGCAACTCAGCATCCTGTGGTATTATATGCTACTTTATTTTCACTGTAATGTAAAATACTAAATATGGCATTTAGAAATGCACTTGCCATTAGAGAACTTTCACTCTTTGTCAACCTTTACATTGTTGGATCAGTTCTAATTACTGTACACTTACCAAATGTGAATTCCTATCAAATGTAATAGCTGTGCCTGGGGCTTAGTAGATGCTACATCTTTATTCTAGCCTTTATTGCTCTGTCTTCTCAAGGTTATAGGCAAATTCATTTTCAAAGAGCTACCTCTGCATTTAAAAAAAAAAAAAAAACTGTTTGAAAGCAGTAGCACATAAGTGTTCTACCTGGAACAGTGGAAGCTTTCTCTGGATGAGGATTTAAATGGAACTCCTATAACTAGGCTTTGAGGATTTACTGTTTCAGGAAAGGGATATTAATTTTTTTTTTCTTTTTCCTGTACTGAGCTACTCAGAGGTGAAGAACACCTTCCTGCTGAGAGATTGGTCTGATTGATTATATCTTCATTATCTGCAACTCTCTCCTTATTTGAAGCCAAGTGGGAGCAGTTCATCTAGCATAGTGTTTCAATGTTAGCTCCTTCCTCTGGAAGAGCCAAAATGAAACAAATCACAGTACTTCAACTATTTTAATTGAAAGGGGGAGATAACTTTTAAAGGACATGCACATCCTGCTGCTTGGAAAGACTACACGGTGTGTAAGTTATGCAGAACTCCTCCTTTTGTTTATAAAATTGTGTTGGAAGACCATAGGTATTACACTTAAAATTACCTAATTCATAAATTATCAGCTACCGATTACATGTAACTGTCATACAACTAGCTTTTCCTGGTCATGATTAAAACTAGAGCAAAAATCAGTGAACAGCGAGGATATTTCCATAACTATATTGTGTTTTCATATCTAACAATCTCTCAATTTTTGCTGCCAGAAAAACAATCTGTTCCATGCTGTCTGGATGATTTTGTATAAGATGTTCATCTTTCCTTACAACCAATTAATGGAAATCAAATTTGAAACTTACTTCAATCAGTTTTGTGCTTGACCAAAAGAAGAATGGGTGGAAGATGAGAAAATCTGACAAAGGTATTGCTAATTCAGCCATACTTGGAATTCCACATTTTAAATGGATCAGCAGAAGCAAATACTGCCTGGTAAAAAAACCAAAAATCTCAATCCCGTATCATTAATGTCGCTGTTAACAGGATTTGGATATTGGCAAGGGCATGCTGCTTATCAACCTTTTTTGAAAGAAAGGTGCCACCTGCAGGCAAGTTTGGAGGCTGCAGTCAGGGAAGGATGTGTTGGGACATGCCTTCTCTGGCTGCCATCATGCAAACTTGACTGCAGTTGATACTCAGCCTGCCCCAGACCTACCTTCCTTCTGGGGCTGCCACCTGGCAAAATCTTTCAGCACACAAGGACCACGCAGCCTGCTAGCAGTTATCTCTCACACTTATGTCTTTACCAGACACCAACATACCTCCTGTCCAAACTTCCCTAGACTCATGTGGTCTGATATGTCCAGCTCTCTCCTGCAACATTCAGAGGAATATTAAGATCTGTCTGTTCATTTAAGGAGACAAACACACTTGTTTGCCTCATTAAGTGTCTGTGAAATGCAGAAAGTTTGCAGAATAGCAGCAGACTTTGCAAGTCCCCAGAATACCCTGCTACAACTCCTTTTTTGGAATAATTGCTATATATGCAGGATGTTACCACAACTCTAATTTAAGTATAAATTCCTTTATTAAATCCAAAAGCCAAATGGTATTTATACAATTGCTCTAAACACACCTAAAAAGCATAAATAATAAGCAATTTACTACATCCAAACAGTAACAAAACATATAAGCATTTGATCAAGATACTTACAAACAGGCTAAATCCAGGGATGCTTAGATCTATGTTAGTAGGCTCCAGCCTGGTCAGGTAGGTATTAATGATGAACTCTTTAAGAGTTTACCTTTTTATACCCTTCATCAAACATTGCCAATGATTGGTTTTTAGCTGACGTCAATGCGAGACCGTTCACCCTTATTTCCAGTCTTAATCCAGATATGATTTACACCCTCCTTTCTCCCCAAGGAGTTTCCTCCCTCTCTCTTCGCCTCCTTCCTGCTGACCAACAGTTTTTATTTTGGATCTTCGTTCACATAGGCCCTAGTTTTTGAGATAACACTGGTATGGGGTGGGAAAGGCCATGTTGGCTCATTTTAAGACAGATTCTTTTTCTTATATAAAACCATCTGCAGTCACCCTTATCAGTCAGAGACTTTGTTTTTTAGAAACTTTCACGTATCGGTTATTCTTTGAACCAGACATCCTCCCTACTTCATTCCTTCTCGCTTTATACCTTATCACTTTCAAGGCCTTTCTTCTACTTGCTAGTCAAGGGCCTTTCTTTACAACACACACATTTCTTAACCAAACTTTAAATTCAAATTCTTTACTTTTATACGTATCCTACACCTCCATACCAAACTTCAAGCTCCAGGAACCTCCCCATCTTGCTGCACCAGTCTTGCCCAGACTTTGTCCAAAGGACATTAAATCTCTGGAAGTACTACTCACTTTTTAGCCACACTGACCTACGGATTTCCCCAGTTTGTTCCCATATTTGCAGCACTACCTATTTCTCCCTCCCAGCCTTCCCTGCCATATTCTTCCCTTGAGTATCCCAGCTCAGTACTACAGCACAGGACAGAGGCACTTATCTGATTTCAGTGCCACATCTGAGTTCTTTTCTTTCCATGTTGACTCTTGCATCTCTTACCTGGTTTTTATTTTTTTTCTATTTTCTCTTACACACTTTCCTTCCTTCTTCCACTCACTTTCTTCCTTATGTCCATGAGTCTCTGTATGCTCCTGCTACATCTAACTGCCTGGTCCAGGCTTTGTTTCCTAGCCAGGTACTATGCTCACCTCACTGCTGGGTTTGTTGGTGTCACTAAGCATAACCCTAAGTAACTTGGGAAAATGGAAGGTAATAAGAATATGAAGTCTCCCTGTTTTAGGCCTCTGGCGAGCAAAAGTCCTTCCATGTTTGAACTCTAATCGACCTAAGAGGCTGGCAGATGGGAAAGGCCAGGTGTAACAGCCGTTATCAGTTGCAACAGTTCTAATTGGTCTAAAGCAGAAATAATGATGCCTGTGCACCTTTAGCAGAAGGACAAGATAACTTGCAGAAGGAAAACTTACTAACGAGTTGCCGTGGCCAAGATTACTTAATGCACCTGCGCTTACATAACTGCTACAGAGGGAGGAAGGAGGAGGTGGGGGGGAAGAAAGAAGAAAGAGAAAAAAAAACTTATAAAAAGGGAAAAGCCGCTTGTATTAGGTGTGCTGGATCTGAGGCATGCTAAGTCTCCCAGCACCGCTTTGAGATCTCAAATAAACTTTGCTTGCTTCTCCACCCTGGTGTGTTTATTGGCGCTAAGCACTCCAGGCATGGACCACTGTTGCTTGCCTCAGGCAACCCTCTGTGCCTGCAACAGGTAATATATGTAGCAATATCAATATCTAACTGTGTATGCCTAATTCCTGTGTTCCAAATTTTCTGGTTGACTAATTTTGCTTTTCAAGTTTTTGTGGGGATGGAGGAGTTCCAAACAGAGAGACACTTCTGTTATACACACTGATTTGTCATTCTGTTTCTTTGAGGATTTCCTCTCATTTTCATCAGGAATCAGTTTTTTCTCAGAACTGCTAGGGGTGAAAGTGGGATTTGATTCTCTTTTGTTAACTGAGAAATCAAACACACACACAGGAGATGAGAACAGTTAAACGATGTGACCTAGCTGTCTGTTTATAATATATTAATCACCCTGGTTTCTAAATGCTACGTACATCAATTTAAAAAGCATAATTATTTTTAAGAGGAATGTACAATTTTTAATTTTATTTGCTTCACTTGACATGGGGTCATGTACCTGAAAAATAACTGCTTGGTGCTTTTGTGAGGGTCATGTGTTTGATTTATCCCAAAATTACTGACTGAATCTGAACCAATGTCTTTTTAATTTTTTTTGTCTGAGACAACACAAGAGAAGAGAAAAACGAGTGGCAAGAAGGAAAAATAAGTGTGTTTCTCAATTGTGATGTGGACTTTTCCTTTAGTCAATTTAATCCATCTGATCAACTGATTTTGACTGTAGCAACTAACATGTGCTTTTGACTTTGCAGAAGGGATGGGAGAGGCCCCAACACAGTACAGCTAAAATATCTGCTCGCCTCATTGCTATTGAGACTGGTACAGTATCCATGTTCCTGAAATACTGGTGCACCTTTCTAAATTTCACTGCACGCTCTTGCAACAGTGTATTAGGCTGTTTTGTTGGTTCCTCCCTCTTGTAATGGCAAAAAAATACACTGTTCATAATAGAAAAAGCAGTATGGAACACTGGCAGCAGCATTGTTATTTTTAGAAGTGTTTCATATTCAAAATGCCTTTCCCTAAAAAGCTATTATACATTACAATGAAATGTATGCAGTGAAATGTTTGTATCGCCATATATTGTTTTAGACCTTGTTCTATCTCAGAGCCTTTCAAAAGTGGTGTGCCGAGTCTTCATTTATTAACTCTAATTTAAGGTTTTGCGTGCCAATAATACATTTTAACATTTTTAGAAGGTCTATTTCTATAAGTCTATAATATATAACTAAACTATAGTCGTATGTAAAGTAAATAAGGTTTTTAAAATGTTTAAGAAGCTTCATTTAAAATTAAATTAAAATGCAGAGCCCCCTGGACTGGTGGCCAGGACCTGGGCAGTGTAAGTGCCACTTAAAAAATCAGCTCGCGTGCCGCCTTCGGCACCCATGCCATAGGTTGCCTACCGCTATTCTATCTTGTACTGATTGAAGGATAACAGGGCTACATTAGAAGCATGGTAATATGAGATCAGGTTAGCTAGTACTTAAGCCAGAGTCTGAGGCACATTTCTGATTACACAGAGCCACTTGCTGACGATGTAACTCTTCTGACGGCTAAAGATCCTGCATGTTTTCAAGACTATGATGATCAAGGACAAGAAAGGATCAAAGAACCAGAGCATGAAGAGACTGTTTAATAACCTCTTCTGGCAGAATACATTTAAGTATTTATTTAAGGTAATAGTAGCAGAAGCGTAGTGTTACAATATCTGTTCACCTGATTGCTACTTAGTGCACTATTTTTTTTCTGGAAATGCTTCAGAATTTGAAGTACAGCACTTTCTTGATTCAAGGTCTTTATTGAACTTCAAAAAAACAAAAGCTGGAAATTTCATCCAGAAAACAACTTAATAAAATATACCATAGAAACAGGCCTGTCAATGGGGGGGGCAAAGGGGTCAATTACCCAGGAGCCAAGCAATTTAAAATGGCCTGGACGGATGGGAAGATACAGATTTTTCAATAAAAATTAAGATTTAAAAAAAAAC
This sequence comes from Chelonoidis abingdonii, assembly GCF_003597395.2. Taxonomy (NCBI): domain Eukaryota; kingdom Metazoa; phylum Chordata; order Testudines; family Testudinidae; genus Chelonoidis; species Chelonoidis abingdonii. The sequence continues at coordinate 139,969,237 of NC_133771.1, forward strand.
CGGTTTGCTGCTGCTCTGTACAGAGCGACGTCCCTCATTGTGACAGTAACAGTTTGCCAGAGCTCCGCTGCACCCTGCTGGCTTGGCAGTCTGGCAGAGCCTCAGCAACAGCAGCCTTGGAACCATGGAGCTTGCTGCCTCCTCTGGCTGCTAAGAAGCTGCTGTGCCTGCTCTCTGGCTGCGGGGCTTAGGATAGGGAGACTTTACAGAGGAACAAGCTCCCTCCGTGTTACCTGATTTCCTCCCCTGGGACTGCAGCGCCTCGCCAAACACAAGCCAGCAAGTTCTGCCACCCAGTTGAGCCTCTGTGTTTGCCAAGAGGCAGCTGGGACTAGCCCCCACTTCTAGCACTGTCTGATGAGCTGCTATCACCAGCACAGGATGAGGGGCCATTTCCACCGCTTAGCCAGGGAATAAAGCGCGGGTTTTCCCCTGTGCCTTTGCCCCTGGCCACTGCCTCTCCAGGTAGATGTGGTCCACCATGCCTGCTATCTCCTCATTGCTCTGGGTGTTGATGTCCCACAGCACCAGTAGCGCAAGTATTGTATATTTTAACTTTGTTGGTCATATTCAGTCTTTAGATTAAAAACCTAATTGTGATTTAATGTGTAATTAGCCTACTTGATACTTTAAGTGTTTTTATATATTGAATTTAATTCCATAATGTATTTATTTAATTTAAATATATAATTCAAAAAAACAAATTCTGCATCTTGTATTTAGGCTCACAGTTGAATACTGGTGCTGTAACTGGGGGAAAAAAGTTAATTAGATCAAGCAATGCCACAATTTATGCATCGTGGGTTCTAATGTGTTATCAGTAGTATAAAAAGTAGTGTCATAAATCTCAGCCATAGCTTTCTAGGCAGGCCATTGACTGTCCTGCCCTGGGGCCCGGAATTGCTGTCAGATGGCCTGCATAGAAATATATACAATACTTGAGCATATAAAGCATACAGGGACTGAACTATTGGAATAAAATAAAATCTTTTAATTGACTTCTGGATAGTTCATAGGTTATAAAGCCAGAAGGGAGCACTGTGATAATTTAGTCTGTCCCCCTGTATGACACAGGCCATAGGATTTCACTTAATTAATTTGTGTTTGAACTGAAATACACATTTTAGAAAAACATCCAGTCTTGGCTTTACAATTTTCAGTGATGGAGACTCTACCACAACCCTTGCTAAATTGTTACAACAATTAATTACCCTCACTATTAAAAAATTGCACTTTGTGTAGTCTGAATTTGTCTAGCTTTGAGTGCCAGTCATTGACTCCAGTTACACCTTTGTCTGTTAGACTGAAGATCCCGCTGTTATCAAATTTATGTTTCCTATGATGATGATTGATAAACTGTAATCAAGTCACTCCTTAACCTCCTTTTTGTTAAGCTAAACAGATAGACTGAAGGAGCTCAATCACTGAAGATATGTTTTCCAATCCATTAATCATTCTTGTGGCTTTTCTCTGAACTCTCCAATTATCAATATCCTTCTTGAATTGTGGACACCAAACCTGGACAAAGTCTACCAGTGACTGTCACACCAGTGCCAATCAGAGAGGTAATAAAACCACCTTACTCCTTATTTCCCTTTTTACATAGCTAAGGATTGCATAAGCCTCTTTGGTCACAGAATACCACTGGGAGTTCACATTATATACCATAAGACCTCAACCCTTTTCCGAGGCTCTGTCTTCTCCAGGATGAAGTCCCCCATCCTGTAAGTATGGCCTGTATTCTTTGTTCTTTGTGTATGATTCTACATTTAGCTGTATTGAAATGCATATTGTTTGCGTGAGGCCGTCTTACCAAGCAATATAGATCGCTCTTTATCAGTGACAGGTCCTCTTTGTTATTTACCACTCTTCCAATCTGGGTCATCTGTAAACTTTCAGTCATGATTTTTTCTGACAGATTATTGATAAGTTTTAAAAGTTGTATGGCCAAGAACTGATCCTTGCAGGACCCCTACTAGTAACAGCCCTGCTTGATGATGGTTCCTTGTTTACAATTACAATTACATTGAGACATATCAGTTAGCCTGTTAATTCATTTAAGGTGTCTCATGTTATTTATATTCTAGGTTTTTTTAATCAAAATGTGTGCAGTACCATGTCAAATTCATTATAGAAGTCTAAGTACGTTACATCAACACTTGCAGCTTTAGCAAACAAACTTGTGATCTTGTTACAAATGATCGAGTTAGTTTGACAGTATCTACAGTAGACCCTCAGAGTTATGAATTGACCAGTCAACCACACCCCTCATTTTGGACCAGTAGTATACCATCAGACACCAGCAGAGATCAACTTAAAAAAAAAGCAAATACAGTACAGGATTGTGTTAAATATAAACTACTACAAATATAAAGGGAATGTTAAAAAAAAAAATTGACAAGATAAGGAAACTGTTTCTGTGCTTGTTTTATTTAAATTAAGGTGGTTAAAAGCAGCATTTATTTCTTCTGCATTAGTGAAGTTTCAAAGCTGTATTAAGTCAATGTTTAATTGTAAACTTTTGAAAGAACCACCATAATGTTTTGTTCAGAGTTGCAAACATTTCAGAGTTACAAACAACCTCCATACCCAAGATATTTGTAACTCCGACGTTCTACAGTACAGTATTTTCCATAAATCCATGTTAGCTGGCATTAATTACATCACTCCCATTAATTCTTTAGTTGAGTTCAATATTAGCTGTTCTATTATTTTGCCCAGGATCACGATTAGACTGACAAACATATAGTTATCTAGGTCATCCTGTTTACCCTTTTTAAAAATTGGAAAAAAGCTAATGAAGTATTAATCATCTGGATTTTTCCCAGTGTTCCAAAACTTATATTTGGAGGGGAAAAAAAACAAAACAGTTCAAACTAAGAGTTCGATGAGCTGTTTGTATTAATTTAGATGGAGTAAATGGGCCTACAGAGACAAAAGTGTTAACATAACCCTAGCAGTGTCCAACAAACAAGATTTGGGGTTTGGTATATGGAGACCTCAGCCTGCTTTAGTACCATAGCAGCACATATAATTTAAAGACACAGAAAAGGAAAAACAGTTAAAGCATTTTAAAAGTAAAGTACTAAGGCCTGGTCTACACTTTGGGGGCAGGGTGTGATTTAAGTTATGCAACTTCAGCTACGTGAATAACCAGGGACGGCTCTAGGCACCAGCAAAGCAAGCACCTGCTTGGGGCAGCCCATTTGCAGGGCCGGCATGGGAGCTGAGAACCAACAGGGGGCTCTGGGAGATGTTGTTCCTTGGTTAGCTCCCTGCCTATAAAGCCAGCCCTGGAGCAAGGAAAGAACTACATTTCCCAGCATTCCCTTGGCCACTACCAACAGGAAAGGAAGGAGGGGAACCTCATGTGGCAGTGTGCTGTGAGTGCTGTGAATGGTAGGGATCCATATTTTAACTTTCAAAAAACAGGACACTCCACGGGGAGGGAGGGTAGCCCCACCTTGCCACCATCCACTCCCCTATGATTGCCCCCCCCCACAGAAAGCCCAATCCATCCAACTCCCCCCCCTCCGCTCCCTGTCCCCTGTTCACCCCCTCCCGGGACCCCTGCTCCTGACTGACCCCCAGCACCCCACCCCCTATCTAAGCCTCCCCTCTCCTTGTCCCCAACTGCCCCCGAGGACCCCATCCCCTACCTGTCCCCTGACAAACCCCTTGGACTCCCATGCCTATCCAGCCGCTGCCTGTCCCCTGAATGCACTCCCGAACCTCTGCCCCATCCAACCCCCCCCTTGCTCCCTGTCCCTTGACTCCCCCTACCCCTTCTCCAACCCCCAATCCCCTTACCGTGCACTCAGACCAGCATGTCTGGCTCCGTGCAGCTCCAGACACGTTGCTGCCGTGCTCCCCCGCGGAGCCCACAGCCCCTCCCCCCCACACACACAGCCAGCACCTGCCTTCCAGATTTGAACACCTCAAATTTCAGGAGTGCTCAAGCTTAGTTTGGGCAGCTGTTACTTAATTTCTCCCAAATGAAATATACAGATCCTTGCTGTAGAAAAAGTAGGATAAAATTGAGCAAGAAATGCTTCCCAGTGGTTATTAGAACTGGAATTGCTATTTTCAACAGCCACTGCCTTTCTTTGTTTGTTTGTTTTAAAAGGAAGACAGTGATATTGCATTGGCAAATACCCCATAGAAAGAGAGAGTGGAACAAAAGAATAATAAGGGCACCTCAACTTTTCCTCATTTATGGTGGACAGTCTTATAATATGCATACAGATATATCCTCCAGTCACTCAAGCTGAAAATTGTTCCACTTTACTGCAGCTCTGTAACCACATGGGAACCAATCCTGTCTGTTTTTTGTGTACATCCAAAATTCCTGCTGAATGACCCACCCTGGGAGCGAGTTACCAGCGATCCAGGGCTGCAGCGGAAGGATGGTGCAGGTGGAGGCGGGGGAGAGCCCAGGGCTAGGGCGGCAGGAGGTGTGTGTGGGGGGCACTGGTGGGGGGGAAAGGGAGAGCCAAGGGCTGGGGCAGCACCTGGGGGGGAGGGCACTGGTGGGGAACCCAGGATTGGGGCATGAGGTGTGGGTGGGAGAGCCCAGGCTGTGGCAGCAGGGCGTGCAGGGGAGCCCAGGACTGGTATGGGGGGCAGCCAAAATTTTTTTGTGGGGCGCAAAAAACCTAGGCGGCCCTGTGAATAAATACGAATCAACATACTAGAACCTACTCACTGCGGTATCTTCACTGCGTGAGTTGACCGCTGCTGCTCTGCCATTGATTCTGCCTGCACTTTCGCGGCTCTGTGGGGTTGATTTTATCATGTCTAGACTAGACACAATAAATCAACCCCTTGCTGGATTGATTGCTGCCTGCCGATCCTGCGGGTAGTAAAGACATACTCTTAAGTAAAAGACTTTCATTTAAACAACATCCTTGTTTCCTCTCTTTGGAAAAGGAGTTCTTAGAAAGGATGACCTTCTCCTCCCCACCCTGGCAATTGACAGTCTTTTACATGGTATTAAAAGATAACTATTGTTACTGGGGAAAGAAAAGAAGTCAGCTGGGCTGGAACTGTTGTTGTGTTAAATGTTTCCTGGAAGACAAACTCTCACACACAAAAGGGGAAGAAAAAGAACAGCAAGACAGAAAATGTAGTTTCTGTCTTTATTGTTGACGTCATTTGCCACTACCCTGGTAGACAAACACAGGCAGAACACATGTTTGTGTCACATTCTGGGTGCAGTCCAGACCAGTGAGGGGTTGTCACACCTACCCTGGAACCTTGGGTGCCTCACAAAGCTTGGCTGTTGTAGCCCCCAAACCTGGGCTGCTCACAAACAGCATCCAGGTCACACTCTGGGTAGAGCTACTGCTGCACTGTCTCCAGCAGCCTGTCAGCAACACACCAGCCGTATTCTGGCTTATAGAGCCTTGGTTACTTCATGCAGGATGATCACAACACTTCCCAGTCCCAAATTGCCCGCCCCCCCTCCCAACGTGTGTTTGCCCTAGCCAGCCCTCTTCTGGGCAATTTAGATATTAAAGGTTATTGCCCTGAAGGGCAAATATGCAACAGTTTGCTACTTGAGAGTTACCCAAACAGTTCAGTTAAAACAGCACTGCATTAGTTTTGATAAACAATTTTTAAACTACAAAAAGGAGGAAAGTATAGAGGTTAAAGTCAGAATGGTTACAAGATAAAAACACTTTCTAGTAATGAAACTTAACAAGCTAGACTTGGTTCAAGACAAAATCTTTACCATATGTTCCCAGCAACACTGCTGACTAAGTTCTCAGGTCAGAACCCTCCCAAAATCCAAAAGCTGATTCCTTTGTTCTCTATGTGAGGGAGGGAGAGAGAATATTCTGGGGTGTTTTTGCCCCTCACTTTTAAGCCGAGTCACCCTTTGAAATGCATTTTCCAGAGGGCTGGTTACCCCTAGATAAAGTTCCTTCCAGCTGGGAGGGTGTGAGTTATTGATATAAACTGGGACATATAGAAGATGGGTTGCAACCAAGGTCCTGTAGTGGCACCAATCCTATGTAAAGGGGGTCATATAAGGTGTCTAAGACCAGGTTACGGGTTACTGATATAATGCTGTCTGTAGTCTGTATCATTTTTGTAAGTTGAAGTTATGAATATTGGTTGTATATCTGCTGTATTTCAAACTTGTGCCTGTGTTCGGGAAAGACCCAGACAAGTTGGTGTTCAGCTCAGCTTAGCCCTGCTTGATGGCCTATTAAGGACCATTAGCTACACAATTGACCCATTGAGAGGAGGCAGTTACGCCCTGTGACTCAGCAAGGTGTGCAGAAACGGGCCCATGTGACTGCAGACTCCATTTTGCTGTAACTTTCCACAGTAAAGAACAAAGAAGTGTCCTTACACGGAAAGGCCTATATAAGGCTGATGCCTCATCTCCATCTGTCCTTCAATCCTGCTTCAAACCTCTGGAAGGACTTTGCTACAAGCTGAAGCTCTGCACAAGGACTGATGACCATCCCAGCCGGGGATCTCCAGAGACTTGATTTAACCTGCAGTTTATTCCATCACTGCTACAAGCCTGAACTAAGAACTTTGCCATTACTGTATGTAATTGATTCCATTTAACCAATTCTATCTCTCATCTTTATCTTTTTCCTTTTATGAATAAACCTTTAGATTTAGAATCCTAAAGGATTGGCAACAGCGTGATTGTGGTAAGATCTGATGTGTTATTGACCTGGGTCTGGGCTTGGTCCTTTGGGATAGAGAGAACCTTTTCTTTTACTGGGGTGTTGGTTTTCATAACCATTACCCCCAGGACGTGTGGAAATGCTGGTGATACTGGAAGACTGGAGTGTCTAAGGAAATTGCTTGTTGACGGTTGGTTAGCCAGTGGGGTGATACCAAAGTCATTTTTGTCTGGCTGGTTTGGTTTGCCTTAGAGGTGGAAAAATCCCAGCCTTGGGCTGTGACTGCCCTGTTTAAGCAATTGGTCCTGATTTGGCACTCTCAGTTGGGTCTCGCCAGAACCACATCGTCACAGAGGGCAAAGATTTGGAGTCTCATGGTGAAAAAAGTTTAATGTTGTTGTGTGTTAAAATACAGATTGATCTGTTCCTGCCCCCCACCCTTGCCAAATAATGCCACTTGACAAGTGATTGCCAGTCAATTTTGATGACACCTGGCTCGAGGCATCAGCTTGTCCTTTGTCTTAAGGAACAACTTTCCCCCTTCTGTCTGGTAAACACACTTCATCATGATTTCAGCTTATCTTCATAACTTTACATATAATGTTGCTACGCACATTTCACCAAGATATTGACCAGTGAATTATTAGTTTTCAAATGATACCTCAACAGGCATATTTTGTACAAAGATGATTACAATAGTGTCAAGGGTGTGAATACAGAGTCATTCAGTCAGTTTTAAGTGTGCCGAGAAGCCTGACAAACTTGTACTAGCATTGGGCTGTTTAAGGTGTTGCATTTAGTTGCCTCTTTCTGATCACAGGCTCACAACAGTATTGCAAATTATACTTGGCTGGCCAAGCCACACTCTTGTTAAAAAGAAAACAAAAGGAGAGAGATGGGAAAGAAGAAGTAATGTGCGGAAGGAAAAGAACATCGGAGGAGGTGGGGGTGACAAAGTCTCACATCTCAAGTGGTAGTTGGGATTTATTTAGAACTAGTGGAGATGCTGAGATCACCTGGGTCCATCTCTCTGTCCTGATTTGGTCAGGAGATCTCTCAGGATCAGGACAAGAAACGCCAAAGATTGGCATAGCAGAGGCCAAGTCCCAGGAAATGACAAAGCTGCAGACATATGGTGAAGCTCACATCTTCTCTCATCTTTCAATCAGCCACCATTTCAGTAACCAGCTTCCCCCAGCCCCTCGCCTCCTCCCTGACCCCCTGAGTCTCTTTTTTTCAGGCCCACAAAAGAGAGTGATAGGCGGAATAGCCATCCCCTCATTATTTTGTCTACCAGTTAGGCCTAATTTCTGACACACCAGTTTTGGTTAATAGATTTCTGGTCCTACACTTTTCTTGTTTACCAAACAAGATTTAACACTGTCCCTGAATTATAGCAGTAGGCCTTTTTGTTTAGTCTAGTTCAGTCTGTCTTCCTCTTGGATTTTTTCCCATCGACACTTATATTGTACTGTGACATTTCATAATTTTTTAATCCACTTTCCCACAGCAAGGTTCACAACTGGGTGAGGCCCACCAGGCCCTAATTAGCACAACAGAGCTCATTGGCCAACCTTTTGTAGAACTCGGATGCAAGATATTCAGACCTGCTGATTTAAACAGTAGCTACCAAAGCTGGAAATGTTTAACAGTCTCCTTAGTTACTGTTCGGAATAAAAAGTATTTTACCATCAAACTGCTCTTGAATAATCAGAAAAGTTCCTACTAATACGGCAATGAATTTCAGAAGTTTCACATATCAGTGAAGAACACAGGAATTACCATACTGCATCAAGACAGAGGTTGTCTAATCCACTATCCTGCTTCCAAGAGTACCCAGTACCAGATACTGCAGAGAAAGGTAGAAGAATCCTGCAGTAGGCAGATGTAGAGAATCTGCATGTAAGTGACCAGGACAGTCAGACATCAGCACCCAGGATCACACCCATAGTCAGGGTCTGACTATGCTCAATGCCAGAGCCAGAGTGAGAGATCTGGAATTGGAGCCAAGAGTCACACCCAAGTTATCTAGAGTGAGGAAAGGCTAAGGCCAAGAAAGGAGGAGGGCTGGAACATGGCTGGGAACATGCAGGCATAGGGGCTATCACAGCTGTTAGCAAATTTTTTTTTAACATCTACTGAATTATGTATTCCTGGGGAATTCTGCGCCACTGTGCACACACACAGTTCATGTTCCCGCAGATTTTTTTTTTCTCTGCAGAAAATACATTCTACTGGAGATACACTGCAGTTACACCTTTTGCCCACAGAGGCTTCTGTGGTGTCAGAACACAGGGCAGCTAACCTGCCAACTGTAGCAGTTAGCAGCTGATAGGGAGGGTTCATAGGCTGCATTACTGACAGCACCATGCCTGCAGGGTGGGAGACTTGGGATATGGGGAGACAGACAGTGGGGCACATAGGGGGTGGGGTCATGCAGATGGGTTCAGAAGGGCTAGTGGGGGGACAGCCCAGGGCAGGGGCTGAATGGGAGTAGGGGTACAGGGCCATGAAGGGACAGGGGACAGCAGATGGCTGAGTAGGGGTGCAGGTCCACATGGGAATGGGGGTGAATGGACACATGGGGATAGGGCAGATGTGCCTGACTGAACGGGGGAGGCTAGGGGTCAGCCAGGGTCTGCATGGTGGAGGCTCCTCAATTCCCTAATAATCCCTCCCCCCTTCAAAAAAAACTGTTTCATACTTCCCACACTCAACAACCCTCCAGGTTCCTTCCCAGCAATTACTTCCCTCCTCCATTACCCCTGACTCCCCCAAGCTTTTGCACTGCTTCTCAGGGGAGCAGGAAATATGTTTCTGTAGTGTAGTTTAAATGAATTATTATTCAAAGTTCTGTATTAATATGCCTAGTAAGGAATCTGTGTCAAAAAACATTTCCTGAATCATTTTTGTCTGTATTGTTACAGATATACTTGCTGACAGGTATTTTGAAATAAATTACCAAAATAATTGAAATGGGTGTGATTATATGGTGTTATTTTGACTAATAATATTTGCAGAATGTTAAAATACTGTGCGCAGAATTTTTTGGTGCAGAATTCCCCCAGGATTAACTGCTGTAGCTGGGTTTTAGAGCCGGTCTACTCTTGTGACTCTTCCAACCAACCTAGCAGTGTAGCCAGTCAGGCAGCTTACTACAGGCCAGCTGTGTTTGTTAGATGGCCCAGAGACTGGATCTGTTGCAGGCCCTGATTCCTGACACTGCAACCCATATTCAATCTCATCCTAATTGCTAGTAGTTAAAAACTGGCTTGTTGATGCTGAGGCTTAATATCCCTTCCAAAAATTGTGTTACCATTACTTATAACTCTGGATATTCTTGTCATTCATGTAAATTGTGATTAATTTGAGCAAGAGAGTTGTCAAGCTTAAGATGAACAACAGTATTGGCAGTGTTAGGCCTAAAACTTCCGGAAGCTTTATAGAGTGAGTTTTTTGCAAAATCTTTTAAAAAATAAAAATAAATAAAAAACAAAACAACCTTTGCAAAATTAAGCTGCAACTTGTGGTCCAAAGTTGCCTACAACCAGATAACATTTTATGTTGACTCATATATGGTATAATGGGTCATGCCCTGGGTAAAGCTTATTGAAACCACTTTGGAACTTGTGGTTAAGAGATGCTGCAGCCAAAAAAATGATTCCTATGTGGGTTTGATGGGCTAGGCCTTTAGGCATAGGTCATCAAGGTAACCTTACCCACAATCAAGCCAATAGCCCATTTAGAGGTAACTTACCTAGAAAACGAAGGAAAACCACTGTCGAGACAGTAGTCTATATAGAAGTAAGCTATCTCCTTGAGCATAACTTATAAACTAAAACAATAATTGGCTACAAGAAAATAAGTAAGCATGAATTATACAGCCAAAGCAACAACACTAAATTTGGCCTAACCTGATTGGTTGACCTGCTTCAAAACACAGCGGGCAGATGAGTTTAAATGTGTAGAACCTCAGGTGTGAGTGTGTGTCTTGGTCTAAGAAGTTATTCTCTTTGATCTGTCTGAACCAAGGAAACCTGAACTGCACCGACTATCTGCACCTGGCCAATGCAAAGAGCGGTTGACTAAAGGATAATTTATTCTTGGCAGGGTAAGGTTTTAAAGTAAAATAGTCTGGTTGGATGCAAAATAAGGTAATGGAGTAAAGAAGTCTGGGTTGCTCGAGCTGTTTTGATCTCAAGATGTACTGACACTATAGTATTAAGAATGGTAGTGGGATAATTTGATCTCAGATTATATTAATACTGCAGTATTCAAAATAGTAGTAAAAGTTTAATACTAGTGTTAAATTGTTTAAAAATAGTAGAAAGTTGTTAATCAATTTATAGTATCTTTGTTTGTACTTACAAGTTTTATTCCTGCCCTTAATAATTATAAGGTTAATAGTTAATAAGTAATAACAACTTTGCATGTACTCGTGCCTGTCATCAGTAAAAACTGGCAATGTTAAGAACATGCTTTTATAGTAATAAGTAGTTAATGCATGACATTACCTGTAGTTGCGCTGTTTGCAATATAATTTGTCATTTGTATTAATTCGTATTCAATGCTGGTCTTTAATTTTTCTTTTCATATTCTGTCTGTGTTGCATTTATAGCCGTAAGTCATTAAAAGCCTATCTTGAGGAATAATCAGTAGTTTTTAATTTCTTTATACAGACACCATTTAAGCTCAGTACATCTGTGTTGGGTGGTGGGAAGTAGCAATTGCCCAGAGCCCCATTTGGGCCCTGATGCGTGTCCCTCTCTTCCTGTATCTCCACATAAATGTCCAATCCCTTTTTGAATCTTGCCAAGTTCTTGGCCTGAATGATTTCAAATGGCAATGAGCTCTACAGTCTAATTAGATGTATTTCCTTTTATTTGTTTTACACTTTACACCTTTAGATTTAATTGAATGTCCCCTTGTTTCTTGTCTTATGAGACAGGCGAATGTAAACTCCCAGTCTACACTATTCTATACCATTCATTATTTTACTTTTATCATGTCTCCTCTTTTGGGTTTCCTTTTGTAATGTAAACAATCCCAATTTTTTCAATCTTTCATATGAGAGTTTTTCTTGCTCCCTGATCATTCTCTGAATTCCCTCTAACCCTGCAATATCTTTTTTGAGCTGAAGTGGAGCAGTACTGCACACAGTATTCCAGATGAGTCTGTGGCATTGATTTATGGGAAGCCATCCCACTGCTGAATGGCTCCTGCTGCAAAGCAGGGAGCAGCCCTGTGCAGCCCTACTGTCATTTGAGTGATTGAATAGGGCTGTGACAGTAGAGCTGCAGAGGGCTCCCTGTGCTGCCATAGGGCTGATGACACCCAATCCCTGCAGATGGAAGGTGTAGGGAAGGCTCTGGTTCCTAGTGAGACAGAGCTGGGAGTTTCTGCTGTGATTTTACATGTAGAGAAATAATATTGTTGTTAGAATGTTTGACTAGTCACAATGATATAAAATAGACTGTTCTGTTCATTGTGTTCCTTTCAAAAGATCCTATGACTGGAAAGTTGCCTTGAGTTTTAAATGACAGTTGAAGTTAGTGGGAGCAATATATTCTCTGAAAATTAGGTCCAAGGTATCTTAATTTGAGCACCTACAATCTGGTTTCACTTCAGAAATATTTTACCTGTAACTTGCTCAAGGTCACACACCAAGTCTGTGTCTGAGCCTGGTACACAGCAGTCCTCATTCCCAGTCCAGTATCTCATTCATAAGAACACACAGTAAATGCTGCATCCTTGTGAGACATTTGTTCAGTAATTCCCTCCCAAAGTACCAATGTCAAGGTGGATTTATTTCAGTCACTGATTTTAGTACTGATTTAAATTAGCAAGCAAGAAACCATGATTTAAATAATCAATTTTAATCTTGTTTTACATTTGTACTTTTTAGTTGAAAGGTTAAGTCTCATTGGTTGCTAAGCTTTAACACGTGTTGATTTGCCACTAAATAGTCTTTACACCAATTTTGGTGTTGCTTTTTGCTAACCAGGAGGACACACACTAAATTTATTCACAATTAAGGAATTTTATAGTTTAACTTACATTAAAAATTGAACAAATGTTTTATATTTTTATTAGAAAATGGTAAATGATGTATTTATTTCTTCTGATTATAGCTTTTTTACTCATGATTTGTTTCAAGCTCTATTTGGTTAGAAATTCAAATAAAATAAAAAATGAACAAACCCAGCAATTTAAAATGTTTTAATTACTTAAATAAAACTCTTAAATAAGTTAGATATAAAATGTTCTCAAAAGTATCAAAACATGTTTTATAATAAAACACTTTTTGTCTAATAAATTAATCTGTTGATAATGAATTAATTGTTTCTGGTTTATTATGTTCAAGATTTTAGAACTTGTCAATCTCAATCTCATTCTCACAAACCTAGTTTGTATTCATATTTTTGGATGAGGAAACTAAGCTTTTCTGCCTTTCTCAACTTCCAGGTTGTTTTTTAACTGTGAATAAACTAGTCATTGAACTTAAATAGTTGAATAAACTGACATGAGAGAATGTTTTTGCACCTGCAGAAAAGTGGTTTAGCACTTCAACAAACTGTGGTTCTAAGTACTTAGGTTGTGACTAACCCTGGTTTCAGGGGCTAGACTTGTTTTAAAAAGTGGCAGAAAACATGTACTTAACTATTTTAACAGATGAAAATTTAGGCCTTACTATAAGATGTAATAATTTCACATTTAATTAAGTAGGTTCATTTTTCTGAAATAAACTGATGTTTAATTAAAATCCAATTTAAAAAAATCATCAACTTTTATCTGCTCGGGCCAACCAGTTCATCAAGCCTGTGCCTTGGCGGGCAGCACTCTAAATACTCCTTGGCCCAGGCTGCTCATTGCATCGCCCCCGCCACGTGAAGCACCAAGTTGGAAACTTCGCCCAATCAGGAAACGCACCACAACCAACAGCCACTCAGAAAAGAGTTATCCGCACACATCCCTCTGCAGCTCCTCCCCGCGATGCATCATGGGATTTGTGGTCCAGGTAGTTTGCGGCTCTCCACGCGGAGTGACTGAAGAATACATTACCCAGGAGCCTCTACGGTATCCATTCTGTGATTATAAGAGGAGGAGGAGCGGTTTAGTGTTTCCGATAGGGCGACCAATGGGAGACGGGGGGAAATAGGCGGGCCTTGAACGATTGAACCAATGGGAAGGCGGCGGGGCGGGTCTCTGTGCTTCGGTTTGTTTGGGGAGGGAGCGACCCTTACCGGGAAGGCTCCAGCCGGCCCGGGCCGCGGCGGGATTCAGGTACCGGCCACAGCGGCTAGCGGGAGCCGGGCAGGGGTTCGGGACCCCCGGGAGGGGCCACGCCGCGGCCCCGCCCGCCTGGGGAGCGCTGAGCGCTGAGCCCCTTGGGGCGGCTCCGCTCGTGCTGGTCACCCCTTGCCCCGTTCCGCGCGCCCTCCCCGCTGTGCCCTGGCGGCGGCGCCGCCTGTGCAGGGGCCCCGCCCACTGCCTGCCGCCGGGCCTTCTCCCGGCAGCGCGGTGGGTGGCCTTAGCGGGTCTGTCCTATCGGAACCCGCCTGCCCCGTGTTTCCAGCCCCTGCCCCCTCGCAGGACTGCACCGCGCGGACCCCTGCCAGGGCGAGGAGAGGGAATCTCTGGGGCCTCCCTGCTGCAGCCGAAGGGCGGCCTCTGCCCCGCAGACTTAGCCCCAGCGGGGGCCCAGCTTCCAAAGCGCCCTTGTTTGGATTTGGTCTCTAGGGAGAATTGGGAAACCTGCTTTCGGTTCAAGCTCTCTCAGCCCATACAAAGATTGTTACCCAGCATGGCCATCACGAGAGCTGCTTAAATTTCTGGAGCAGCCACAGCCCAGTCAGCACCCAGCTGCAGCCTCTGTGACATCCTCAGGGCCATATAGATAGTATAGACCAAGGTCAGCAGCCTGCAGCATGTGTGCTACAGGTGGCACAGGGGCCGATTTTTATTGGCACGCTGCTGCCAGCCAGGGTTCTGCTCAGCCTGCTGACGGTCTGGGCTTCTGGCCACTGGCCCCTTGACTCCCGAGGTTCCGGCCATTGGCCCTGCTCAGCCTCACTACTGGTCTGGAGTTCCAGCCGCCAGGCCTCCAGCTAGCCTTGATCTGGGCCTTTGGCCCTGCTCAGCCTGCTGCCAGCCTAGGGTACCAGCAGCCAGCCCAGGGCTGTGCTCCGGGCCTGGGTCCAGCGCTCTGCAGCTGCCTCCAGCTTCTAAAAAAATCTTGCATGTCTCGCATCCCCAGAAAGAGCATCTCACACCACCAGGGGGTGCGTGCACCCCAGATTAAGAACCACTGCACTAAACTGATAAGATCTGCATTTTAGTTTAATTTTGAATGAAGCTTCTTAACCATTGTTTACTTTACATACAACAATAATTTAGTTATATTATATAGACTTGTAGAGAGAGACCTAAAAATGTTAAAATGTATTACTGGCACATGAAACCTTAAATTACAGTGCATAAATGATGGCTTGGCACACCAATTCTGAAAGATTGCCGACCCCTGCTGTAGACATAGTGTGGATGCGGCCCACATAACACATGGAGAGCTGCATATATGGCCCACGGGTAAATAAGTTGAGAACCACTGCTCTGGAGAGTTTCATTGTCTGTCAGAACACACTGGTCAGGTTTACTGTATTCAACCCTGCTACAGGGGTTATAGATCTTATCCATCATTAAACAAAAAAGAAAATATCTTTTGTGTTAATTGCCTGGCTTTGGCTCTGTTGTTAATGGATGGTGCAATAATAAGCACTGTACTGTCCATTAGGAATTCTGCATGGATTGTATTTTAGGAGCGAGGATAATTCCCTGCCCTTATAGTTCTGCTTCTCTGAGCATCTGTGACATGAATCTCACTCTCAGATATGCAGTTAGGGGAGCTTTTGCTTCCTGTTCTTGAAAGGCACTAGTTAGCAGGAATGCTCTGAGGCTGGGGCATGCACACAGCAAGGCAGTCTTTGAGATTGAGAACCGCTGTGCAGCAGACCATCTGACTGTGGGTTGGGACCCCAAAGTGGGTCATGATCCCGTTTTAGTGGGGTTGCTAGGACTGGCTTAGATTTGCTGAGGCCCAGGGCCGAAGCTGAAGCCTGAGCCCCACCACCTGGGCATGAAGCCCCAGGGCTTCAGCTTTGGG
Organism: Chelonoidis abingdonii; assembly: GCF_003597395.2. Lineage (NCBI taxonomy): Eukaryota > Metazoa > Chordata > Testudines > Testudinidae > Chelonoidis > Chelonoidis abingdonii. The sequence goes on from NC_133771.1 coordinate 139,985,047, forward strand.
TGGCAGGGCTTAGGTTACAGGCCTCTGGCCCAGGGCTGAAGCCTTAGTCTTCAGTTTTAGCCCCTCCTGCAGTGGGGCTTTGCCCCCTCCCTCATTCTGGGGCACAGGGCTTGGGCAGTCTCAGGCTTTCATCCCCCCCTTCGGGATCATGTAGTAATTTTTAATGTCAGAAGTGGGTTGTGGTGCGATGAACTTTGAGAATCCCTAGATTAGAGCAGTGGTTTTCAACCTTTTTTACATTTGTGGACCATTACAATATTTCAAATTGAGGTGTGGACCCCTTTGGAAGTCTTAGACGTAGTCTGCGGACTCCCAGGGATGTTCTGCGGCTCACAGGTTGAAAACCACTCTTCTATGGTAACAACTTTTCGTGAACCCCTTAAACATAGGCTTTGGGCCTCCAGGTTGAAAACCACTGGATTAGAAGGTCAATCTTAAAAACTTGGTGGAGTTTTCTGCATTACTGGAGGCGTGAAACTCAAGAGTGAAAATCATCATGATGAAAAAAAAATCATCATGAAAAGCAGAATTAGGAGATAAACCACAATAAGAAAATGCCTGTGACTAAAAAACTTCCTGAGTAATAAGTGTCACTTCCATAGCTATTCCAGCAACAGTAACAGAAAAGTCGGAGTGAGATGCAGGGGAGAATCTGTATTTGTCAGACTGAAAGGTATAAGATTGACAGAGGAAGAATTTTATTTTCTTGTCTCTAAGAGGAGATTATGAACAATGAAAAACAAACACAAAAATTGTAACTTAAAAGCACTTGTTTATATTTGTCAATAGTGTTGTTTCCTTTTCCCCAGATCCTTAAATAAGTGCCTTGGACTGCAGATTTCTCACAATGACTAGTAGTGTGCCTTCTGACGTGATTGGTCGAAGAATCCTGTGTGATACAGAATATGCAACTGTGCGGTATGCTGGTAGTGTTCCTCCCACAACAGGTAAAATTAATGTTTTGTAAATATAAAGGTTAACATTTGCATGAGAAACTACTAGCTGCAGATCATAGTGCCATTTGCTGTCTGTCTGGTTTTGTTTACTAATTGATGCAGATTGGCCTACTTTGTTGAGCGGCTCTGGTAACTTTGCAAAATACAATTAACTTCAGGACAGCCCCATTAGTACTAAAACTTCCAATAGTTTCCTAATACCTAAAGTGAAATGGAATGATTTTTTAATATAACTGATAATATGGTGGAGTCATAACAGTATTTTAGGGAGGGGAGAAACTGATTTGAATAACCAAAAGCCTCCTCCATATAGCAAACAATCTTGTTCTTAGGATAGTGATCCCTTTACATGTACTGACCTTCCTGTCCTAAAAGGAATGTCACATTATTGCAGGATCTCTTGCTTCACCACACCTCCCAATATGGAGAAATGCTATCTGGGGCATACCACTTTTAGCAGCCCTACTACAGAGAGGCCCATTACCTTCTTGGAAAATACTCAGTGGGTGGGGTAGACAGGGAATGCTGAAGGGAAAGGACAAGAGATGGTCTAGGGCAGTGGTCCCTCTAATTTTTTCCATCCATGTGTGGAATGAATTTTGTTATGTGCACCATGTTGAGGTAGTGTGTGATGTGCACCACCAGTAGAAACCAAAAACTTAGATATAATATATATTTTTAAAAAGTTACCATAGGGATAGTAACTCTTGCCAGGACAGGTTAGGTATTTTAGAGCTTACAACTGAAAGAGTTAAATTTAAGCATAAGAGAAATAAAAATCATGAATGCATAGACCAGGCAAAAAACTAAAATAACACACTTTGACAGAAGTATCAAGAAGTTAACAACAACAATAATACAAGTATGTGTTGGGAGGTGAGTGTGAAAAACAGTGTGTGTGGGAGACAGTGACACGGGTGTGTGTGTGTGTGTGAGTGATGCACATTGCCCCTTTAAGGATGCTGAGCCCATTTTAAGTACACTGCCCTTTTAAGTAGATCAACAAGTTGAAAAGCAGTAGCAGCTGCCAGCAAGCTCCCTCCCTCCTGAGCCCTGTCAAGCCCTCCCACCCCTGCTCTGTGGAAATGGGGGGCCAATGGGAGGGGCACCTGAAGTGCTACATCAGAAGTGGTGGCACTTAATCACCTGCTGGGCAGCTGCCCAGCCATGCAGCTTAAAAGCAGTTTAGGTCTAGGGTGACTATCTTGCAGTAAACTCATAGATTAAAATTAGTTTTCTTGAAGTTCTCATGTCCTACCCAAACAACAAAAGTGTGTGGTGTCTCCAGAACTCTTTCTATTAGAGCTTTGGGGTCTGTGATTTCCTAACAAAATACTTTTTGACATTACTTTAATTTTGAGGATGCTTTCTGATTGAGGTATTAACATCCTGGGCTAAACAAACTGCTAGGTCAATGACCTTGTAACTCATTAGCCCAGGAGAGAGGGTATAGATGCATAACTTTCCTAGCACTTTTAAAGTTTGAGGATTCTTGCTGTGCTGGCACAGACCCCCATTTGTGGTCCTGGGAGAGACTATAGTCCCTCTCCTACCTTTCTATAGGACTCTGCATAGCCCTGGACCCCTTTCCCTGCTCCTGTTTTTTGTCTCTCCAGATGCTTGAGCCTTTCTGAGGAATTCCTTTAACAGTTCCACATTAACAATTTCATCCAAAGTATCGTTTTTGTTAAAAATATTAATAACAATACATTTTGAGAACTAGAAGGAAGAACTTTGCAGAAACTTTTCATTGCCTTCAAAGTAAGTGTGGCAACTTTCAGGCCAAATCAATTTTTGAATGCCAAAATTATAGGTGGGCTTCTAAGTAGGACTTTATATTGGAAATTAGTACAATTGGTACTATAGAGAAAGTGATATACCCATAAATGAATCAAATGTAATAGGCAGGAAATGTCTGAACTCCAAACTTCTATTTTTTGAATCAATATATTATTATTTTTATTTTTAAGGACTTTGGCTTGGAGTAGAATGGGACAATCCTCAAAGAGGAAAGCATAATGGCAGCCATGAAGGAATACAGTATTTTAAATGCAGGTAAGTATCTTCTTAAGAAGATTACATATTTGACCAAGACACAAAATGGGAAGAGGGAGAGAAATATAGACCATACCCAGGAACAATGGAAATGGTGAATATTAGCAAAATACTCAAAGTTCTGTCCCTCAGTATTTAGGGCTTGTTCCAAGTATCATTGAAGTTACATTAAATTCTAAAAGCTAGATCCTACTTCTGGCTCCATTCATAGGCACCTTGCACCCAGGTGGATCCAGTTGCAGATCTGACCCATAGACTAATATTGAACTGCCTGCCTGGAGGTTCTCATGCATCTAAAAGGTTTGACTTCTGGGCACTATTACAGGTGGTCTTTGGCGGCTCTGTTTATGGAAGGAATAGAACGGTGTTTAGGCCCTGTAGTATAGCAGGAAAATCATTGTGTTCTGCTGACTGTCTCCTTATGCAATTCTATGGTGGTGTTTAGTCTTCATTTACTGCGCTGAATATGGCTAGAATTCAGATTTAAAATTATTCATAAATGCACTTTAAGGGGGTACACGAAGTGTTACCTTATTACTGATTCTTTCTCTTTGGTTTGCGGGGGGGTGAGGAGATGTTTGTCTGATGCATTTAATGGACCATATTGGCATGCATTTCTTTTTTTTTTCTTTTTTCGTTTTTTATTGTAACAAAGCCTGGTGAGAGCAAGCGTAATATCTTTTACTTCCACTCTGTGTAATACCAGTCTTTTATTCTTCCCTTCTTTAATTCTTGTCTGATGTTACTATTTTTGCCTGCCATTGCTAAAATTACCTTATTGTATTTAAAAATACAGTTAGTATTTTGTAATTTTGTGTGGTTAGGAAAAGAGGGAAAACTTGCGGATGTTTTACTCTTCTGTGCTCCAAAGAAAACCCTTCAGAAATACAAATTGTTATCCTTGTACAATTTCTCCAGTCTGGATCAAATAGGGAATACTTTTATCAGTGTAAGTGGTGTGGTGGGTTTTTGTTTTTTGGGTTTTTTTTTGTTTTTTTTTTTGTATTTAATGTCTACATTGATGTAACATTAAGGCTATAAATAACACTCCCAAGTCAAGAATTGCAGAAGGCAAGGTTCTCATAGCAATGTTAAGTTGCTTAAATTGTACATATGGAGTATTTTGGTACAGGTTACAGGGGTAGAAATTGTAGTCGAAGTACATAACATATGATTAAACACAAGTTAATATTTTTATGCAAACTTTAAATCTTGTGTTTCCTGATTGATGGGTCTCTGAATTTAAGATTAAAAATTCTGGTAGAAATTTTTAAAAGGAAAATTATTCTGACCTCTTGACATCATAATGCTCTTCTGTAATAAGAGTTCTGTGTAGAAGACCTTTTTATTATCATGGAAGAGACTAATGTTGGAAACGATGGATTCTCACCACAAATTTTTCCATCCCCTGTGCAAAGCTAGGATCTGCCCGTTACCAGTGTTTTAAAGTCTTTGGAGATCTCCAGAGAAGAGATTCCCTGATGCTTTCTCACTTTCTTGCCTCCTAAGATTGTCAGTAATTGCTGCAGAGGAATTAACCTATTGTCAATACTAAAAATTTTTTAACCAAAATTTAGTACTGATAAAAAAAGTAACAAGCTTTTTTATCAAACTAAATAATCAAATGTATTGCCATGAATATTTGGAGTGGAAGGACCAGTTTTTTCTATTCAGATTTTCTTTTTTTTTTTTCTGTGAATTTTTAAATTTTAGTCTTTTGTGTTTTACTATTGGAAATGACTGATGTGGCTAAGTGACAAAATACAAGACAACTTAACTTAAATACTATCTATATTTTTGCAGTGGAAACTTTATGCTTATATTTGACGTACAAAGTAAACAGACTGCCATCCCCATAACAACTCTGAATGGCCATCTGCTCATGCTAGTTGATTTTAGAAATTGAAACTTCTTGGCATCTGCAGATGATGAATTTTTGACTTGCGTATGACACATCTAACTCAAATCAATCGGAAAAGTTTGTAATCTCTCTCCCAATGCACAGCCAATGAAAGCAGAACTTCATGGTAAGGATTTCCTTCACAAAAATGAGTGAAAACTGGCAATACCTGCCTTACTCTTACTCTTGTAACAAGAGATATGTGATATTTGAGACACTTTGTTCTCTTCCCTCCCTCCCCACCCCAAGCACAATACATAGCTGTTCTCCAAGTGCCTCCTAAATATCTATTCTCAACTTGTAGGCTGCAACCAGGCCTGGTGTGGGGGATATGTTTATCCATCTTTCCTTATGACTAGATGGGAAGAGTCTTGCCATTGTCTTCTGTTAGAATGGGATTATGATATGGAAAAGGCTGAATCACTGTTTTATGGTGTCCTATAGAAACAGCACTGCATGAAATGAAGCATATTTCTGTATTGAGAAAGAAACTGGATCTAGTTTACCCCCAGGTCACATGTGCCAAGAGAGCTGTTGGAATCAAATAGGAAACATTAAGGTGAAGGGTGATTCTTACAGTTGTATCTAGAATTCAGTACCATTACAAGGCTCTCTAAAGAACTTGCTTCTGTGCTTCAGGAAACCTAGTGTTCTGAATTCTTAATGAGGTACATCAGTTCAGCCTCTGCTCGAAGCTGCAGAAGAGTTTATCCTTTATTTTGTTTAATGACTCAAATGGAAAATAAGCTAAGGTCTCCCTGAAGGTTCCAAAATAGCTATTGCTCACCCTTAGCAAAGAGGCAGAAATAGAAGGGATGGATTCAGTTCGCTAATGTAAATCACAGCTTTCAGCGTGTGTCTTCTAAAATTCAGGACTTGTCTGGCATGGCAGCCCAAGAGGTTTCATTATCAGAAAATGAGGTGGTAAAGCTAAGTTTATTCTTTAGAATAGGAAAGGAAAAGTGGGAAAATTATACAGCTCTGAGGGATGGATACTCTTTTGCCTTATATCTAATAATAGTTACTAATAAAATTAGGCTTAATGAAGATAAGGGCATTCTTAATAGAAGAAAAAGAATTACACATTACTGAACTCCTGTTAGCAGAAGAATTCCAGTTGAGAGTTCCAGGACTGCCATACTTCTTAAATAATGTAATTAGTAATGGAAGTGGCCCAAATGCTTTGAATTCAGTTGAAGAAAAAAGTACGAGCTCCTGTGTTTCCAAGGCATAATTAGCTACACTCTGCCTTAGAAGAGAGACATAATCCAAGTATGTGCAGTATATGTGTCTGTGTAAGGTGTCCAGCCTGAACAGGCAACTGACAAAGCAGTACGTACTCTAAAATGTCTCAAATGATTATGTAAAAATACCCAAAGATGATGCAGCTGTAATTTTTCTAATACCAGATATTGTGATTCGAAGGAAAGGAAATCTTAGAGAGAATATGGTAAGAGAATATACACAGTTTTGGCTTTCTGTCAAATTGAAAATAATTTTGTGCATCATTTAAATCTGTTCAATACCTCTTTTCAGAACTGTGCTTTAATTAGGGATTCTTTGGTAATAATTGGTCCATATTCTCCACTCATCAATGCAGAGTATTTAAATTGAAGGTGAGGCATTCACTTTTCTTCCTCAGAACCATTGTTTCTGTAACTTGGGAAGATCTTTCTGGAGAATACTAGAGTGGATGGTTGATCCTAGTAATCAGCCTGATTGACAGCTTGATCCAGGGTCGGGAGTATAAAGAGAGGGTAGTTGCAGAGGCAGTGTGAGATGAAGGAATCCATGTGTCCATGAAAGCCAGGAGCTAGGGAGAATGAGCTATGAAAGATTGTGGATGGCTGTGCTCGTTAGAAGTGGGGTAGGAGTTCCAGAGACAACAAGAGAAAGGATTGAGGAGGTAGTGGGGAAAGGAGGGTAATGGAGAGGAGGATAGGAATGGTGGCACCAGGGAGGCTGTGGTGGGGATGGCTGTGGATGTGGAGAGAGCTGGGATGAAGCGGGGGCTAGGAGTGGGGCAAACGTCAGTGGTGATGAGGAGGATGTGCATGTGGGACCTAGATTTGTGCTAACTGTCTGTAACGATGCTGGTTCTGGTGAGACCCAACTGAGAGTGCCAATTCAGGACAAATTGCTTAAAGTTACAGGCCAAGGCCGGCCAAACAGAGAAGACTTCGGTTTTACCCCACTGGCAAACCACAAGTCACACAAGCAATTCCCTTAGACACTCCAGTTTCCCAGTATCACCACCAGTGCCACCCGTCCTGGGGCTGAATGGTTATGAAAACCAATACCCCAGTAAAAGAAAAAAGGTTCTCTCGATCCCAAAGGACCCAGTCCCAGACCCAGGTCAATATACAAATCAGATCTTACCCACAAATCACACTGTCGCCAATCCTTTAGAATCTAAAGGTTTATTTATGGAAGGAAAAAGATATAGATGAAAACTAGAACTGGTCAAATGGAATCAATTACGTGCAGTAATGGCAAAGTTCTTGGTTCAGGCTTGTAGCAGTGATAGAATAAATTGCAGGTTGAAATCGAGTCTCTGGAGTACATCCACAGCTGGGATAGGTCATTCAGTACTTTGTTTAAAGCTTCAGTTTGTAGCAAAGGACCTCCAGAGCAGGACTGAAGATGAGATGGAGATGAGGCAGCTGCCTTTTATAGTCTCTTCCAGGTGTAAGGACACCTCTTTGTTCTTACTGTGGAAAATTACCACAAAATGGAGTTTGGAGTCACATGGGCAAGTCGCATGTCCATGAATGACTCAGTTCTTTACAGGTGGCAGCCATTGCCCACATGCTATCTTGAACGTCCCTAGGAAGACTTCTTATGTGGATTGGAGTCTCCCAAGGTCTGTTGTTAGATAAGTGTTTCTTGATTGGGCACTTAACTTGCAAATTCCTTTCTCGAGAAGCTGACCAAATGTTTTACTAAGGGTATGGCTACACTTGGAATTTCAAAGCGCTGCCGCGGCAGCGCTTTGAAGTGTGAGTGTGGTCGAAGCGGCAGCGCTGAGAGAGAGCTCTCCCAGCGCTGCACGTAAACCACATCCAGCTCTCCCAGCTGCCGCCCTGATTACACTGATGCTTTACAGCGTTGTATCTTGCAGTGCTCAGGAGGGTGTTTTTTCACACCCCTGAGTGCGAAAGTTGCAGCGCTATAAAGTGTGAGTGTAGCCATACCCTAAGACTACTTCAGAGTTAACACACACTGATATACAAGTACATAGCCAATATTCATAACTTCAGCTACAAAAATGATGCATGCATACAGATAGCATAATCATAACCAGCACATCATAACCTTCCCATAGATACCTTACACCAGTGGTTCTCAAAGCCGGTCCACCGCTTGTTCAGGGAAAGCCCCTGGCGGGCCGGGCTGGTTTGTTTACCTGCCACGTCCGCAGGTTCGGCCGATCACGGCTCCCACTGGCCGCGGTTCGCCGTCCCAGGTCAATGGGGCTGCGGGAAGTGGTCCGAGCCGAGGGATGTGCTGGCCACCCTTCCCGCAGCCCCCATTGGCCTGGAGTAGCGAACTGCAGCCAGTGGGAGCCGTGATCAGCCGAACCTGCGGACGTGGTAGGTAAACAAACCAGCCCGCCAGGGGCTTTCCCTGAACAAGTGGCGGCCCGACTTTGAGAAGCACTGCCTTACACGACAACCGATGTACTATATTTGCAGCAAATATTGTACAACAGTGGTTGCAGGTTATGTCAATAATGTCACAGTGGCCGAGAGGGGAAGAGGTGCAGGTGGAGCTAATGGGAACTGTAGAGTCATGAGGGTAGTGAGCAAGGGGATTTGGAGCCAGTAAGGAGGAAGGAAGGGTGAAAGGAGGAGGATGACAGACGCTTTGATACAGAAACGGGTTGTGGTAGATGGGCAGAATAAAAAAAAAAAAATTGTGCTATACACCAGTCTCAGAGCCCTAGGCAGGGTCCCATGCTGGTCCCAAAGCCGTTTGCAAGGTGTGTTATGGTTTGCATGTGAGAGATGTGGTGATTAAGACAGTGATTGCAAAAGTGCTGTGATTTTTTGCTTCAAGAAACTGTTTTGAGTTGTGATACGTAATAGTGATTTTGGATGAGTGGAGAAGCTGAGCATTTAAATTGATCATATATTTTCAAACTATCAGGGGTTTTGAGTGAGAGAGCTTAATATGATGTGAAAAACAATTGTAGGTAGTGATGTGGTTAGAATTATTAGGCTTTTATATTTTTATATTTATAAAAGAACAGTGAAATTAGCTAGATAAGTAGGAGATTATGTATATTATGTGAAAGTATTTTTGATGCATCTTTTGTAATTACCATAATCTTCAATTCACTACTGAATGTTTTACAAAACCAGTTTAGAAGTAGTTTTTAAATAAATAAGATACACTGTTATCCAGATACTTTTCCAAGTACTGTCTTATCCTGTGGAGATATTTGGAATGTTTGTGAATAAATTGGGGGGAAAACCTGCTGCCAGTACTAAATTTATGATTAGGACAGGTCTGTAATTTTCAATTGAAAAATTGGATGCATGATGCCCAAACGATTTCCCCTGCTCTTGCTAGCCCCATAATTTCTCAAGATCATCATGTCAGTATGCACAACATGATTGCTAAAGCACCTGGTGTAGTTACATTGAGAAACAGTGTGTCTTGAATTTTGTAGAGGTTTTTTTGCTATGTTCTGATTGGCTGATTAATCCTTTCACCTTGACATGCTATTATGTTGATGACAGTCTTTGTTTACGTAGCTGGTTACTCCCTCCCAGTTACCTCCCCATCAACAAATGCAAGTTTCCAGACTGCCTCCCAGTTAACATCCCTAACTGCTTATTTACTTCTTGCTGTGTTCTCCACCTGTCTGCCAGCAGATCTTCCTTCTTTCCCATCTGCCTTGTGATACTTCTTCCACAGCTTGCCCTCTGCTGCTTTCTCCCAGCTGACCTGCTGTTCTCTTCTTCTGCCAGCTGCTGCTGCTTACTTTTGCTGTGTGTCCTGTCTGCCTCCATATTTACACACTGTGACTTTAGCAAACCAGCACAGGTTAAAATTGGCAGCCAAGTAACCCATGTGTGACCCTTTAAGGCAAATTGAGAGGCATTGTAATTGTAATCAGGACAATTCACTTGTGCGTGGGCATCAAAAGATGCATAAAGGGGTTAACATGCTTGGCCCATTCATTGATGTTCATAAGGAGTCAAGGAAGATGCTGTGTGTATGCTTGTTTGTCTATATCCTGTAATTCTAAATAAACGTAAGATCAAAGATGTATATAGCACTCCTGCAGGAATTCTGTGCCATTCTGTGCAGGCAGAATTCTTGTCCCCTGCAGATTTCTTTGCTTCCCCACACAAAAAGGATGGGGAAGCAGAGGGAAGCCACAAGAGTGGTCACACACCCCTCCCCAGCAGCATGGACATGGTGTTTGGAGCAGCTGGTGGAGAGTTAAATCACTGCAGAGCTGGGGAAGCCCCCGTGACTCCTATCCTGTGCTGGGCTCAGCTGCTAGTTCTGGCTGGGCTGGGGGAGGACAGGACTTCCTCTTCCCCTGCAAGGAGTAGCTGAGGCCAGATCAGACCTGCTCCCCAGAAACCTCTCCCAGCTGCAGGAAGGTCTGCACCCGTCCCCACCTCTTCCTGCCTCCATTGCTCCTCAGCCATGGGGGTGGGGTCACTGGGTGGGGGGCTGCTCCACTGTCTGCCCAACCCCTGTGCATCCGGACCCCCTATATCCAGAACCCCCCACCAAACCCCCAAACCCCCACTCTCCCTGCCCTCCTCGCTTGCTATCTTGGTGCGCCTGGCACAGGGGGCGGGTGTTTCTGCGTCAGGCCCAGCCCTTGCACTGTTGCAGCCTCTCTGCCAAGTCTGTGTCCTGTTGTGGGTGGGGGAGGGATGCCTGCAGGGTGATCTTCCACCTCTGTTCAGCTGGTGGCCTGTGCTCCCTGCCGCCATGCTGGAGCCTCAGCAGTTACTTATTGACAAATAAAAATATTCAGAATTTTGCAAAAAAAATTTTTGGGGTGCAGAATTCCTTCAGGAGAATACCATATACTGCATGAATCTAATGAATATTACCTATGTCAGGGGTCAGCAACCTGTGGCCCGTGTGCCAAAGACGGCTCGCAAGCCAGTTTTTAATGGCACGCTGCTGCCTGCTGGAGTTCCAGAAGACAACAGCGTGCCGTTAAAAATCCTGCCTGGGCCGGCCCTCTCTTTTCCGTCCTCTGCTCCCCCCCCATCCCTGCGGGGGCAGGAGGCAGAAGCATAGCTGTGCACACAGGGTGTGCCCAGGCACACCCTGATGCAGGGGTGGGCAAATTGTCTCACACTCCCAGGGCGGCAAGCCACAGGGTCCGCTTACCCGGCAGCAAGCTGCTGGCCCCTCCACCGCCTTCCCCCCCTCCCCAGAGCCATGCTGCTGTGCGCGCAGTGCTCTGAGGGGCGGGGCTGCCCGCTCCTGTGGGGCAGCGTGTCTGGCTCGGCGTGGAGCAGAACATGCTGCTAGGAGCCTCATGGAAGGGGGTCGGCGGGGGGGTTGGATAAGGGGTGTGGGAAGTCAGGGGACAGGGAGCAGGGTGGGTTGGATAGGGGGTGGGATCCTGGGGCAGGGGTGATTAGGGGTGGTGGGGTCTCTGGAGAGGGCAGTTAGGGAGCAGGAGGGGTTGGATGGGGCATGGGAGTCCTGGGGTCTGTCAGGGGGTTGGGGGTGGATAGGGGTCAGGGCAGTCAGGGGACAGGGAGCAAGGAGGGTCCTGGGGGGCAGTTAGGGTGTAGGGTCTCTGGAGGGCGTGGTCAGGGGACAAGGAGCTGGGGGGGTTGGATGAGTCGGGAGTTCTGAGGGGGCCTGTCAGGAGGCAGGGGTGTGGAAAGGGGTTGGGGCAGGCAGCGAACAGGGGGGGTTGTATGGGTCAGGAGTTCTGGGTGTCCTGTCAGGGGGCAGGGAGCTGTTGGATAGGCATGGAAGTCCCGGGGGTCTGGCTGGTGGCGGGGGTGTGGATAAGGGTTGGGGCAGTCAGGGTACAGTTAAGGGGTAGGGTCCCAGGGGGGCAGTCAGAGGACAAGGAGCAGGGAGGCTTAGATAGGGGGTGGGACCTGGGAGAAGAAGAGAAGAGAGAGACGGTCAGAAGAGAGAGAGTGGCAGGGGACAAGGAGTGGGGGGGTGGAGGTTCTGAGGGGCAGTCAGGGGGCAGGAAAGTAGGAGGGAGTGGGATGGGGTAAGGGGCTAGGGCATGTGGGGCGGGACTAGGGCAGGGCTCCCTGGGTGCACACCCTAATGAAATGTGCTGCGGCATGCCTATGGCGGAAGATTGGTCCTGCTTGGCTCCTCGCCTCTCCCTGTAGCGCTGCTGGGTTCCTGCCCCCCTCCTGCTCTGCGTCCCTCCTCCTTGCCAGCCAATCACTGATGGCCCTTGCGAGGGAGGGGGGTCAGGAAGGAGTGGAGTCAGCGTGCTTGCTGCTTCCGGGAGGCAGAGAAGAAGCGGGGGCAGGGCCTTGGGGGGGAGGAATAATATGATGTACACCACCCCCTGCCCTGCCCTCACACTTCCCACACGCCCACTCGCCCTGATCCCCCCTCACACACACCCACCCTCTTCCCTGAGTCCGCAGTTCCGCCTGTGCCCTGCACACCACCAGGCCAGGTACCCTCATACAACAAAATCTTAGACCCCCCACGACCCAGCCTTGACTCTGGCACCCCCACACATACCTAGCCCCTCGCCACCCTGACACCTCACCCCCTTCACATGTCCTTGCCCTGACTCTTGCAACCCCCATAGAAGCAAGCCCCATGCACGCTCACATCCTGACTCTTGCCCTTCCACATCCCCAACCCGCCCAAGCCCCATGCACCCCCCACATCCTGACTCTTGCACCCCTCACATCCCCACCCTGAGCACCAAATAGGAGGTCCTGCACCCTCCCCCCCCCACTTTCCCACCTACACCCCTCGCACCAAGTGGGAGCTGCCCAGGTAAGTGCCCCATACCCAAACCTCCTGCCCCAATCCTGAGCCTCCTCCCTCATTCTAGCTCCTGGCCAGACCTTTCACCCCCAGCCCTGAGCTCAGTGCACTCCCACCCTCAGCTCAGTCCAGAGAGAGGAAGAGAATGGACCAGAACCAGGGAGAAGGTAGGTACCCACTGTATGTGGGCAGAGCCAGGACCCCAGACCGGCAGCAGACTGAGCAGGTCCAGCAGCCAGGATCCCATCTGGCAGGAGCTGGCAGATGGAACCCCTGAGCGGCAGTGGGCTGAGCCGCTCAGCCCACTGCCAGTCTGGGTCTTGGCACCGCACAGCCCGCTGCCGGGCTAGGTGAACAGAACCCCAGACCAGCAGCGGGCTGAGCGGGCTGGCAGCATAAGATCAACATTTTAATTTAATTTTAAATGAAACTTCTTAAAAATTTTGAAAACCTTGTTTATTTTACAATACAACACTAGTTTAGTTATATAATATATAGACTTATAGAGAGAGACCTTCTAAAAAACATTAAAATGTATTACCGGCACGTGAAACCTTAAATTAAAGTGAATAAATGAAGTCTCATCATACCACTTCTGAAAGGTTACCGACCCCTGGCCTATATTGTCTTCAGTTATCTATCCCTGCTATAGTGAATAACCATCAATTGTCTTATGTAAATCAGTGTAGCTGGATTATCGATGTATGCATAGGAAATAGAATGGTCATTTCAAAGGGTGAGTCTTGGGCTCAGCTAAGAGGATGCATTCTGTGCTCAAGACACTTGGCAGCATGTTTCAGCTATAAAAGAAAAACCTCAGGCACTATCCTGCCATTTCTAGTCTGCTTCACTTTAACAGGGAAAGTTTGAGCCATTGGATGGAGATCCCCAACTAATTACTTGGGATGTCCCAAAAGATTCATGGAAAGACTCTACATTTAAGTTGTCATTTGGATTCCAATCTTTTGGATGAACCAGAAACTTATTATAAACTGGCAGATTTAACATCACTGCTCTCATGCGGATCTGCAAACTCTGAAATCAACTGTAGTGTATATGATTTATTTTAACCTCTTAATAACGCTCTTTCTTTTTTTTATATTAATAAACGTTGAGTTTTTTAGTTTCCAAAGGATTGGCTACCAGCGTGGTTTTTGGCTAAGATCTGAAGTATATTTTCATCGGGGATGTGTGCCTGGTTCTTTGGAAGTAAAAGAACCTAATATGTGATTTTTGTTTTTAATAATCTTTTATCACAGAAGTCTGGTTTGTCCAGATGGTGCATGAGGAGTTAGAGGGCCTGAAAGGGACTGTCTGTAGCTTCATAATACTAGTATAGTATTTTGGAAGCCCACATTTATTACTGGCTTGGTGGAATCTTATGAGACTGTACCACCAGTTTGGGGTACATGCCCTGTTTCCTTGCAGTCTGACCTGAGATTGGCGCTCTCAGCTGTCCCCCATACTAGGCAGCGTGACACCCATTAATACTTGTCCCTACATCCCAGTGGTCCCCAAACTTTTTACCTTACCTCCCCACTTACCCCTGTCCATACTGGGAGCAGGGGACATGGACAGAGGTAAGGGGGCTGGCAGCTAGGGCCAGGAGTGGAGATGGGGGGTGCTCCCTCCCTGTCCCCCGCCCCAGCTGTGCCCCCCAATGTTTCTCCATGCCCCTCAATTGGGGGCACACCCCACAATTTGGGGATCTTTGCTATACCCATTGCCACCTTCTGTTCCCTGGATATACCTCTGGCTTGCACACACCTGCTGTCTTTCTTGCTTCTCCAGCATTTTTCTCATCTCCTACCTTTCCACTATGGTTTTTTTCCCATTCCCCCAAAAGGTGTGTCTTTCTAGCCCTCTCCACATGATGCTACTTCCCACAGCATTTTTCCCAGTTGCTCTCTGCTAATTCTTCCTTCTTCTGTCTGTGAACTTTCACTACCCAGCTCTCTTGCTACTCCCTGTCTGATTTTTTTTCTCCTCACCCCTAAGTATTTTAGAAAATCCAGGGATGAAGGGGTGAGTTGATCTCATACTAGGCTGCTGTGGTCATTTTTAGTTTGTTTTTAGAGGTGGTCTGTTGTCCACTAATGATGATGTAATATCAGGCTCCTTAATATAGCTTGAGGGAGAAAAAATGGGTTTTGCAGCATGCCTAGAAGGTTAACACATCTGGTTTCTGATGGACAGAGTGAGGAAGGGGTGCAAGTTTCAAAACTGTGGGCCCCGCACAGAGAATACCCTGCCCACAGTCGTCCTCATTTATATTGAGAGGACTTCAGCTTGAATGTCTCTGCTGATCTCAAGCATAACAGTATGGCTCAGGGCGAGGTAACCAGGTCCCAAACCATTTAAGACTTCATAGATTAAAACCCACACATTGAATTCCATCTAGAAGCTTATTGGGAGTTAATGCAGATCTCAAACCACTGGCCTCGTGCTCTCAAAATGCAACTCTGCTTTAATAAGTGGTCCATAGCATTTTGAATTAGCTTCAGCTTCTGTATGGTTCCAGGTCATAGCCTCTTACAGAGCACATTACAGCAATATAATCTTTCAGTAACAAAGGTATATTTAACTATAACAAGTCCCTTATATATATTATTTTCAGTAAAGATTTTATTGTTTTTGTTGAACAATACACAGCTATCAAAATTAGCATAAGTATATAACACAGACTTACTATAGAATTAGTTACATAAAGTAACCAGATGGCTCCATACCTAAATTCTAGAACAGGGTAATGGAGCAGCAGAATTTGTCTGTATCTAGAACACAGAAAATGCTTATCAAGAATTGGTATATTAGACAACTCTTGCTAAACAGATCTGCAAAATTAGTGATACTCAGTTTTTTCCAAGGACATGATTAATGGCTAACAAATCAGGACAAATCTGTTGTGTGTTATATTGGGCAGTCAATTTTATTTCTGAAGAAACGTTTCTTATCCCATGGATATGTTTCTTAAATTTCCTCTAGAATCTAGCTATTTACAGCTCTCATTCATTATAATGTCCTGCATTGCACTAACTTTTCCTCTCATAATACTAAACTTGAGCTACCTCTGGAAATGGTATACAGAACAATATACCACTCGTCAGCCAGTTGCATCCATCCAACCTTATCAGTCTCCAGGTTTTCGTAGCACCAGGGTTCAGAGAATCAAATTTGTACTTAAAATGTAGCAGAAAATGTAACACAGGAATCTAGGTGCTCTTTTGTTGTAGGCATTTATTGCTTTAAAAAAAGGAGTTCTCTCTTGGTAAATATAATCATTCAAATCTTTCTTCATATATAATGGTTCTACATGAACATTACTTTTTTGAAAGCATAAAATTAATCCATATTCAGACTTTGATGTCATTGTATGAATCAGGGTTGCAATGTTTTGAACTGGCTAGGTTACAATGCTGTGTACAGATAAACCACATGTAAACGTACACATTTGTTAGTCAGTATATACAGTTTTAAATTGTAAAGCAGTTTGAACATTGATTCGTTTGTTTCAAAAGTGACTTGTCTTTGATTTGTGCTATCTCGTGCAATACTGTTAAATGAGAGATTTTTGTCTTTGGTGTTAGTACAACTATTCTCTGACTTAATTAATAGTCAAAGTCCTGTGGACTCAGTGACAAGGTGGATCTAAACTGTGACAAGATCTTTTAATTTCGCTGGCATTCTGGTGCAGCAGACTAGAAATTCTGCAGCAATTTCAGATAAATTGAAAATTGAGGTTCTATTTAATTAAATAGGAAAATGAATAACCTAGTCAGTGGAGTAGTCTGTCTGTTTTGATAGTCTATTTAATTTCCCACTCTCTCCACTCTTTCAGATTTCAGTTTACTGCGGATTTTTGTTCTGAAAACAAAACTGTAACATAGAAGTTGTCAGAGGGAAGCCGGAGGTTTTGTCAACAGATAGAGAGCAGTCGGTTAGGGCTTTTTGGCATCCACAGAAGCCTGGAAAGTGATGTAGGATTGTGGGATAAATACATAAGAAGAAAACAAAGAAAGAAGTGGGACCGCTAAACACTGAGAATGGAGTGGAGGTTAAGGATAATTTAGGCATGGCCCAATATCTAAACACACATTTTGCCTCAGTCTTTAATGAGGCTAATGAGGAGTGTGATGGGTTGGATCACAGAAACCCCCTTGGGAACCGCCAACAGATGTGCCAAGACAACTTCTGCCCCTATTTTCCCTGCCAGCTCAGGACCGCAGCACCCTGTCTTGCTGAGCCAGACACGCCCGTCTGCTCCAACACAGACCCAGGGTCTGAATTATTTGCCCCAAAGCTGCAGACTTAACTGAAAGCAGCTTACAGAAGTGTTCTTGTTTCTAACACTCAGATGCCCAACTCCCAGTGGTGTCTAAACCCAAAAAATCCATTTTACCCAGTATAAAGCTTGTACAGGGTAAACTCATGAATTGTTTGCCTTCTATAACACTGATAGAGAGAGATGCACAGCTGTTTGTCCCCCCTCTCCCCCAGGTATTAATAAATACTCTGGGTTAATTAATAAGTAAAGAGTGATTTTATTAAATACAGAAAGTAGGATTTAAGTGGTTCCAAGTAGTAACAGATAGAACAAAGTGAATTACCAAGTAAAACAAAATAGAACATGCAAGTTTGTCTAAGAAACTGAATACAAATAAAATCTCACCCAGTAAGCTTCCTTTTACAGACTAGTCTCCTTCTAATCTGGTCCAGCAATCACTCACACCCTCTGTAGTTACTGTCCTTTGTTCCAGTTCCTTTCAGGTATTCTTGGGGGTGGAGAGGCTCTTTTTAGCCAGCTGAAGAGAAAATGGAGAGGTCTTCTGGGGGTTTAAATAGACTTTTTCTTGTGGGTGGAGACCCCCTCCTCACTCCTTTGCAAAATCTAGCTCCAGGATGAAGTTTTGGAGTCACGTGGGCAAGTCACATGTCCATGCATGACTCAGAACTACAGGTAGCAGCCATGATTCACATGCTACCTTGAACGTCCTCAAGTAGACTTCTTATGTGGATTGGTGCATTCCAAGATCCATTGTTCCTTAAGTGTTTCTTGATTGGGCACTTAACTTCGCAAATTCCTTTCTAAAGAAGATGACCAAATGCCTTACAAAGCTTACTTAGAAATCAAGCAAGTATACAGCCAATATTCATAACTTCAAGTACAAAAATGATACATGCATACAAATAGGATGAATAGATTCAGTAGACCATAACCTTTACAGAGATAAATTACATGGCACATGTAGCATAAAACATACTCCAGTTATATCATATTCCCATAAAGCATTATGGGATACATCGTCACAAGGAGCTTAGGGATTATAGTAGGATGACAAATGGAAATGAGGATTAGGAGGTAGATATTACTACATCCGAGGTAGAAGCCAAACTTGAACAGTTTAATGGGACTAAATCGTGTGTGTGTGTGTGGGGCGGGGGGGGGGAAGATAATCTTCATCCAAGAATATTAAAGGAACTGGCACATGAAATTGCAAGCCTAATAGCAAGAATTTTTAATGAATCTGTAAACTCACGGACTCTTCTACCAAAACAATATTTCTTGTGGACATAAATTCCACAAGAAGAGTTAGTGAGCTGTGATCCCTAATGTCAGACCCTCTGTATGCCAAGTTTTTCAAAGAAAGGGTGGCCTTGAGGGCTCATTCCAAGTTTTCTCTAAAATGGTGTCACAATTTCATCTTAACCAGATAATATATTTAACTGTATTTTTTCCCAAGCCTCATTCAAATGCAGACAAACAGCATCTTCATTCCTTGGGTATGAGACTATGCTTGGTGTTTTATTTTGAAAGAACTGAGCCTTTTTTGTTTCCTTTGCAGATCAGTTGAAGGGTCAAGTATTCTCTGTACAAATGGTTTCCAGGTGGATAACATCGTGTGTTACAGCAGTGTATGGGATAGCTTTGCCACCACCTCACGAAGTTTGAGTTCATTCAACAGGGGCCCAAGCATCTCAGTTGCATTTCTCAGTGATGTTTCAATATTGGACATTTTGCAGAGCTGCTACATGGTCTTCCATACATACTTCTACCAAGCATGATGCTATTATGACTGCATTTAGATCAGGTGCAAATTTTGGAAAGGCAGTTCTGTGGTTGTTCAGCTAGTCTCCGACTCCATCCTACTGATACTGCTTATAAGTCACCTGAGCAGAATATGTATCTGCAACCACTTGAAGAAAAGGTGGTTATCTACCTGTACAGTAACTGTTGTTCTTCGAGATGTGAAAGCAGATGTGTAATCCATGACCCACCTTCTCTCCTTTCTGCATTGGAGTCTCAATTCTTGATATTCAGTGTGAAGGAACTCGGGGGATTGGGGTGGCATTGTCCTTTAACAGCAAGGGGAGGGCTACAGGGCCAGAGGGCGCAAATGGTGCACCTACGGGTACTGATAAGCAAAGTTCTCTGGCTTTGGTGCACTAGGTGCATGCATACCTGAGTGGAGTAGACATCTGTACCCACATTTCAAAGAACTGCAGCTACTGTACAGGTGGATGACTGTTGTCTTTGGTTCTGGGGCACAATATTATAGCAAGGAATACTATAGCTATCTGTGGAATACACAAAGCCCTGAGTATTGCTAATATGATCATTTTACACTTAATTGAGATGGATGATATTTTTAGTTATGATTCTTTTAAAACAGTTACTTTAATTTTAACAATACCCAGAAGTAACC
This sequence comes from Chelonoidis abingdonii, assembly GCF_003597395.2. Taxonomy (NCBI): domain Eukaryota; kingdom Metazoa; phylum Chordata; order Testudines; family Testudinidae; genus Chelonoidis; species Chelonoidis abingdonii. The sequence goes on from NC_133771.1 coordinate 140,004,636, forward strand.
CATTGCTGTGGATACAGTTCCTTTCTGCTTTTCTAGAAATTAAGATTTTTTTTTTTTAAGGAGTGGAGTTACGAAGAATTTAGTTCTCATGTGTGATCTCATTACATTGGTACAAGTGCTGCTAATAACATCTACTGGGGGGAGTTGGAGATTATACTGACTTCTGTTGACTGCAGTAAGGGGTGCGTGTGCTGCCTGATACTTCACAACTGCATAATTCCACACCACTAGTAGAATGAGAATTCCATATTTTTTCTAATGTTACTCAAAGTACAAATAATTTAAAAAGTACCCTGAGAACAGGAAACTATTACCAGAAGACTGACTGCTGTTTTGTATTTCTTCTTTTGGTGCACATCCTCTCTCTTCCCACCCTTCCAGTCATCCTACAGGAGGATCCTTTATCCGCCCAAACAAGGCAAATTTTGGTGTGGATTTTCTTACTGCAGTAAAGAACCGCTATGGATTGAATGTTGAACAAGATGTTGAATGTGAGAAAGAGAATGCATTAGTCATTGGAAAGAAGACTGTGGAACTTGTTGGTTTTGATTCTATTATAGAACAACAAAGGCAAGTGTAATTTATATATGTAAATTTGAGTTGTATTATAGAGGTATTGATTTGACTCCATAGTTAAGGCTGAGTGGAGTTTTGTCCTTTAAATCAGGAATTCAGCTTATTTGTTATTATATGAAAACTTGTGTAGCCTTCTTAAAAATAAAGCACTTACTCATTGAGTACAGATTTTTTTCCTGAGAATTTACAAATGAATCTGTTAATTAGTTTAGAAAATTAAAATTAATTATATATGTGTCCTTTTAAGATATATAGCACCTAGTGTCAGACATTTTTTGCCTTTTAAAAGTCTCAGTAACAATATAACAGACTCATCAAACTTTCCAAAAGTTAAAACTCACTGAAGTCTTGTGCCTAGGGTACATTTGAATAATTTATTGGATTAGTATTTTCCTCCTGTAGTTTTTCATAACTGAAAATTTAATCCAGTCTGAGTCCACAAACACTATTGTGTTAAGGTTTCTGCCAAAGGAGAAACTTTCCATTATGGGGAAAAATGGGGGGGAAATGATAGTTAAACCTAGAAATAATAATCCACATGTAGCTTGTGAACAAAATTTTAGGGAGTTTTTACTATTTGAGAAGTTGAAAGGTCTGTGACAATGCAAACAGTTAAAATTGGAATGGGTGCCCTAATTGTGTAGTTCCGTAGTTTTAACATGTTTGGGATAGGGGATTAAGTTTAACCTTAACTGTGAATTTTTCTGGGTTGATAACACTTGGTTTGGGATAATTGCAGCATGCCTGTAACATATTTTATGCTGAATTACTGATTTGCCTTCTCAGTATTAACTGGATCTTAACAGAGTTTTTGTCTGGGAATTATAACCATGATTCTGTATTAGATATTCGCAGACTCCGGGGATTAGATGACTTGAGCCTATAGCATAGCTTTTGGGCATATATTTTTTAAAAATTTATGAGAGGAATCTTTTCAATAAACATTTATATCTCTTGTTTTTTGCTGGAACTTCTTCTTTGGCGGGGGGATTTAAACATTTGTCTAGTATTGTGAACTTAAACTCAACAACATTGTGCTAGGGCAGGGGTGGGCAGACTACAGCTGCAGGCCACATCCGGCCTGCAGGACCATCCTGCCTGGCCCCCAAGCTCCTGGCCCAGGAGGCTAGTCCCTGGCCCCTCCCATGCTGGTCTCCCTCCCCCACAGCCTCAGCTCGCTTGCTCCGCTGCCAGCGCAGTGCTCTAGGCGGCAGGGCTGTGAGCTCCTGGGGCAGCACAGCTGCAGAGCCCTGCCTGACCCGGTGCTCTGTGCTGTGTGGTGGTGGCAGCGGCCCAGCTCCAGCTGGGTGGCTCAGCTGTAGCGCTGCCAGCCACTGGTGCTCTAGGCAGGGCGGTAAGGGGGCAGGAGGTGGGGGCGGGGGGTTGGATAGGGTGCTGTTGTATAGTGTGTGATTTGTTAGTGTTTTAATGTCGGTATCAACTCAGTGAATAAAAAAATCAAGGGTTGAAAGCTCACAGTATCAGTAATGAGGAATTGTCTTCACCTATTCTAAGTGGCTCTCATTCTTCTGTCTGGGAAAGAAGAGGAGGAAATTTAGTTATTTGTTGATAACTGGGGTGGTGTATGGAACAGGCTGCATATATAGTGATGTCTCCATGGAGCTCCTGCAGCAGTTGTATGGTCTTGATTCTGTAGATGGCACTCTTCTCCTGTAAGCTGATACTGAATCAGTTCCCCCGCCCCAATGTCATTAGAGGCTACTGAAGAGTTGAAAATACAATTTTTTTCAGACAAGACTTAAAACCAAAGGTACTGATCATTTATAATTATTAAAATTACTGTAGCTCTTTTTGTAAGAGCCTGGATGTCCCAGATTCCAAATTAGTTTACTAAATTTTGCCTACTTGAATTACTCTATGTGGTTTAACTCTGATAGGGTTATTTTCTTTGTTGCTTTTACAGACTGTTCTGTAATGTTGCTGAAGGGTGTTTCATTATAGCATTTCTGTGATTTAGGCCTGGTCTACACTATGCGTTTAAACCGATTTTAGCAGCATTAAACCGATTTAACGCTGTACCCGTCCACACTACGAGGCCCTTTATATCGATATAAAGGGCTCTTCAAATCGGTTTCTGTACTCCTCCCCAACTTGAGGAGTAGCGCTAAAATCGGTATTACCATATCGGATTAGGGTTAGTGTGGCCGCAAATCGACGGTATTGGCCTCTGGGCGGTATCCCACAGTGCTCCACTGTGACCATGTAAGGACAGCAATCTAACTCAAATGCAGGGCAGGTAACAGGAAAGTCCTCATCAAGGCATAATTCCCAAATCTGAACCTTAGCGCCAAATTGGGTACCTGCATGAATCCCTAAGCTTAATACAGCTTAGACCGGTAGTGCGCCACCAACCAGGATCAGTGCCTGGTACACCGGGTCTCCAAAACCTCCTGGGACCCAAGACCAGTCTTGAGTCCACAACAAAGGGAAATAACCCACTTCCCTTCCCTCTGACCTCCTCCCAGCCTCCTCTCCTGGGTTACCCGGAAGATAACTGTACTTAAACTTGAATTACAAACAGAGAGGAAATTCACCTTCCCCCTCCTTCTTTTCCCCCTCCCATCTTCCTGAGAGAGACAGTAACCGGCACAGAGATCCTATCCTTGAGCCTCAACTAGAAGAAAATCAAACAGGTCTTAAAAAAAAACTTTTAATAAAAAAGAAGAAAGACATAAAAATCGTCTCTGTAATCAAGATGAAAAATTACAGGTTGTTAAAAAAAAATGAATAAACAGCCTTATTCAGAAAAAATACAGTTTAAACATTTCAGCAAACTACACACTTGCAAATACAGAAAACAATGTAAAAGCCTTATTGTTTCCTACCTGACTACAAATGGAAATAAAGATAGAGAGCCTGGAGATAGGTGATCACCCTCAAAGCCTAGAAGCACACAGACACAGAACAAAGGACCCACCCAAAACTTCCCTCCTTGAGATTTGAAGAGTATCTGTTTCCTGATTGGTCCCTGGTCGAGGGTGTTGTTTAACCCTTTACAGTGAAAGAGACATTAACCTCAGCTATCTGTTAGAGAGCCCGTGAAATTTTGTTTCATTCCTGTTTGCCTAGCGTGGAGCTCTAATCAGCACAAGTGGCAATGCAGTCCAAAATCCAAAAAGAGCCAGCATGGACCGTACGGGAGATACTGTGATCTGTCGCTGTATGGAGACAATCGTTCATCAAAGCTCTGTTACAGAAGATGAAATGCCAAAGCAGTTGAAAAAAAACAACTCAGGCTACACAGTGCTGCCTGAACAAGCAGAACAGGAAGCACAGAGACTCAAATGGACACTAATGGAGGAGGGGGTACTGAGGACTCCAGCTATCCACAGTCCACAGCAGTCGCCGAAAAGTTATGCATTCTTGGCTGAGCTCCCAATGCCTGTAGGGTCAACACATGTCTGGCATGGTTCAGGGAATAGCTCCTCAGTTTATTCCCCCCCCCCCCCGCTGAAAAAAAGGGAAAGAAATCGTTTCTTGACTTCTTTCAATGTCACCCCATGTCTACTGAATGCTGCTGGAACGCGATCGCAGCAGTGAAGAGCAGTATCCGGCTCCTCCCCTCCCAGTGGCAGTATGTGGTAAATCGAACTGATACCGTCATTACCATCAGCCCGTGAGTGCTCCTGTCTGGCTTCAGGTGAGCTGGTCGGGCCACCTGGGTAAAATAGATGACTCCTGTCATTCCAGTAGTGTGTACAGAATGCTGGTAGCCGTCTTCATCTAGCAACTGGGGCTGAGCTCCATCAGCCTCCTTTCTTAAGAATGTTCTGTACGCCTGGACTATCATAGTACACAGCTGGGCTCCTCTCCCTGCACCGCTTATGTTCGCCTGGACTCATACTCCGGAGGCTGCCTCCCCCTCATTTTATCTCACTAACAGTCTCTGTTTCTTACCTGCATTTCTTATACTTCATGACACAAATGGAGGGGACATGCCACGGTAACCCAGGAAGTTGGGGAGGAGGGAAGCGGGTGGTGTTGCAGGGGCACCCCTGTGAAGTATGTAGCTCATCATTTTGCGGATCTGACCAGAGGCACTGTGCTCTCTGATACACTGTTCTCTAGTACACTTGCCCATATTCTAGACAGGATGACTATTTTTAGAAACCAAAAGAGGGATGTGACTTGGGAGTCATTCCAGTTTTGCTTTTGCACCCGGCACCAATCTCCCGGGTCACCCATGATAGCAGCAGACAGTCAGAAGGCAGATAACCTATCATCTCATTGCAGTTTACCCGGCAGCAGATGGTACAATGACGGGTACCGTCTCTGCTATCATGCGAAAGCAAATGAATGCTGCTGTGTAGTGCTGGAGTATCACCTCTGTCCACAGCATCCAGTACACATACGATGACTGTAAAAAAAAAAAAAAAGGCTGAACGGACACCATGGTGCGTGCTATGGCCTGCCAGGGCAATCCAGGAAAAAGGGTGCGAAATGATTGTTTGCCGTGCTTTCCAGGAAGGAATGACTGACGACATTTACCAGAACCACCTGTGACAATGATTTTTGCCCATCAGCCAGTGGCTCTCAACCAGAATTCTAAGGGCAGGGGAGACTGCGGAACTATGGATAGCTACGGAATAGCTACCACAGTGCAATGCTCCGGAAACGATGCCTACCCGGACCATGGATGCACGCCGCCGAATTAATGTGCTTAGTGTGGCCGCATGCACTCGACTTTATACAATCTGTTTTATAAAATCGGTTTATGTAAAATCAGAATAATCCCGTAGTGTAGACGTACCCTTAGATGAAGCTGATACCACTATCTGGTAATATAGTGTTTGTGTAACAGTAATTGTAAAAAGGATGTGAAATGCATAGTGTTTAGATTTAATATCTGGGTGCTTTTATACAATATATAATCTGTGCTATTTTTCTCTGTTTGGTATATAAATTAACGTTCAGTATTTTTTCATGTAGTCAGCTGAACAAATTGGTAGACATCTCAGTGAGAGAATGTGCGGTGAGCCATGCTGGTCAGAAAGAGGAAATCAGCAGAACGTGTCCTAGTATCCTTTTCTAAAGGTGTTTTATTATGTTCTACTATTTACATAAATCAGACACACACTTTAAGCATTCCTAGTGTACTCTGCAGAGATTAAGGGATTAAATTTACATATTTTCAGAGGTTGTTTTCAAATCAGTTTAGTTCATTTTTATTAAATTTAGGAGCTTAATTCAGTCTTCCTCTAACATGCTTTTGAATGGTAGACATTCCATAATAATGGGCACAAGAAGGGTTTTCTTAAATAGCAGTTCAGGTAACTACTAGGGTGGATAAAAATAAGTGATTTTTAAAAAAAATAATAATTTAAAATCAATTTTTGTATTTAAATCATTTTTTTTGAGGAAAAACCCATCTAAAGATAGTTTTAATACATTATAGCTCAAAGATATCTCATCATGGAATAGGATTATAAATTCTAATTCTATAGCATGTAGATTATTTAGGTTAATCTTTCTATCTACCCAGTGGGACTCAGTGCTCAGTCTAGAAGATACTGTCAGAGATGCCTAGTTTTGCAGTTCTCAAACTGTGGATTTATGTCTCCAGAGATAACGTGCTTGTTAACAGCAAAAATGTTTTTAAATAAATGATATGTAGAGGTGAGAAATAACAGACCTTAACCCTACTGTCCCTCTGCAAGTTTGTGTACACAGAATCCAATCCCTTACCTCTCTAAAAGTGCAAAGTTTCAAAAAGTTCAATTTATAAAAGATTGTTGGGGTGGGCTAGATCTGGACTAGGAGAAGAGGTCTGGAAATAAATGTGAGAAGGGAGGGACAGGCAGTAGAAACAAAAGTGAAACTGTTTGAGCAGCACATTCGTTGAGGTCTTTCTGAGTGTAGCCTTCACTGATTCTCTCACTAGAAGGGAAAACCTATAATGGCAGCAGGCTGTAAAAGAGGCCCAGTTTGGAAATATTTTAATTAAGTTCCTCTAAAGACAGGCATGCGTGCAAAATGCAAAGAGTGCAACAAAGAAATGCAAGGCCTCGTTACCCGAATGAAACAACATCATGAGAAGTGTTCCTTCTCAGGAGGAAGCTGCATTGAAGACGATGAAAGGAACATGTCTGAACTTGCAGGATCTTCAGGTTGGTAAACTTTTTTATTTCATACTTCTTTCTTAAGGACTGCCTGTCTTCCTTTTGGACTATTCTTGAATTCTCATGTTTGAGCAAAAAATGTAGTTGTTACTCTATGGTACTAGCATTTTAGATGCTGTTGTAATAAAAAATAAATAGCTGAAATAGGCATTTCTTCCTTTTACAGTTTCACCTTTAAAGTAGTACTAAGTATCAGTGAATGCAGAGAATAATACTAAATGAGCAGTATGGTAATAATAATAAACTGCATTGACTTATTTTGTTTAGGAGAATCCATCCTCAACATACAGGATTCTGAAGACGATCCACCTTCAAGATCACTATCATTTTCTATTGTTTCAGACTTATCTGCCAATGATAGTGTTTCAGTCACATCATGTATGTCACATAGCCATAGTATATCACCTGTAGTAAAAAAGAGGAAAAATCTCCATCATCTAGAAACAACTATAGATAAGTTTGTGATAAGAACCAGCAGATTACAATAAGAGTTAATTGATGAAAAAATTGCCCGGTTTGTTTATGCAACAAACTCTCCTTTCCGTATGATTGAGAACCCACACGTCATTAACATGGTTCAGTCATTAAGACCAGGATACAGAGCGGATGTCGCAGGCAAATTGCTGGATAAAGTATATGAAAGAGAAATTGTGCAGTGTGCAAAATGTCTAGAGGGTGAAATTGTTAACCTGAGTCTTGATGGGTGGAGCAATGTCCACAATGATTCTGTTGTATGTGCTTGTGTGACAACAGAAGAAGGGAATGTCTTCCTTACAGAAATGATCAATACATCAGGAAATGTACACACAGCAGAATACTTATAACAAGTAGCAGTAAAAGTTATAACAGATTGTGAAAAAAAATTCAAATGTCTAGTACGCAGCTTTGTCACAGACAATGCTGCAAATGTATCCAAGATGAGAAGAAATGATTTAGAAAAGAGTGAAGAGAGTCCCAAGCTAATAATATATGGTTGCAGTGCTCATTTGATGCACCTCCTAGCCAAAGACTTCAGTATTCCAGAAATAAAGGCTAATGTTGTTGAAATTGCAAAATACTTCCGTAACAACCACTTCGCAACAGCTGCTCTGAAAAAAGTGGGAGGAACCAAGCTAACTCACCCACAAAACGTGATGGAACTCAGTTGTGGACTATTTTGAGCACTATATCAAGAACTGGCCTAATCTGATGACAGTTTGTGAACAAAATTGTGAAAAAATAGATGGCACTGTCACAGCCAAAGTTCTCAACACTGGGCTTAAGAGAAATGTTGAACACATGCTGAGTACCCTGAAGCCTATTTCTGTAGTCTTGAACAAAATGCAGGGAAATAGCTGTTTTATTGCTGACACTCTTGAAATTTGGAAGGAACTGAGTGAGATCTTAAAAAGAGAAATATGCAATGACAGAGTTAAATTACAAGCATTAAAAAAACAAATGGGACAAGCACTATCTCCAGCTCATTTTCTTGCAATATTCTCAACACTCGGTACCAGGGTGTGACGGTGCTGCCTGGGGGAGCCAGCTGAGGTCACTCAATTAGGGTGAACTGCAAACAAAACAGGGCAGACAAACCCCAGAAGCTGGTGGTTATTTCAATACTTAGATTTACCAAACCAGCACAGAGCAGCTTCTGTAGTACCTTACTGATTACTTAGAAGTCCAAACAACGCAGTTTCCTTAAAGTGCCCAGCCTCAGGCCTTCATCCAGACACACACGTTAGATATGATGATGATGAAATAAAATTTTCAGTAATCATATAAAAGAAAAGGTTCTTCCAATCCCAAAGGATTAGTCACATACCCAGATCTAATTATAACTTAGATCTTACCCAAAATACACGCTATTAGCCAATTTTTATTAACTAAGCTAAAATTTATTGAAAAAAGAAAAGGGAGAGAGAGTTGGTTAAAAGATCAATATACAGACAGACTTTAATTTAATTTTTGAGGTTTAGATACAGAGTCGAGATGACTGTATAGTTGCCAAAAGTCCTTTTAGGAATAGTTTATAGGTTATAGTTTAATGTCCATATTTAGGGTGACTCTGGTCAGTGACTGAGGATTTTAATCCTTATGGCTTAAGGTTTTCCCTTCTTGAAACCCAAAGCTGATCTGAGATGAAGTAGGATCGTGCCCCAGGGTTTTTATACGTTTTTAGCAGCCTTTTTGGCCTGAGAAAACAATAGGCTTAATTTCTTCTTCCAAACATCCTGGCAATTAGCACAGGGTAATTTATCCATTAAACAGTTTAGATACAGGTTACCACAACCTTCAAAGAGACATATAAACAATAATATTATTTCACTTAAGTATCTTTCTAAATGTTGATATTTCTTTTTTGATCTTTGAATCAAAGCTATAGTAATAGACAAGACTTGTTTGTTTACATTGAGACTTGAGCAAACACCTACCCTTCTACCTTTAACAGTGCAGACTTGCATTTCAAAGCTCTATTCGTTTACATATTTTTCTAACCAGTTTCTAAAGTTTGGCCATGAGTTAGGTCAGTCTGTGAGGGCTGGTCTACACTATGGGGTAAAATCGATTTTAGATATGCAATTTCAGCTACGTGAATAACGTAGCTGAAGTCGAATATCTGAAATCGATTTACTCACCCGTCCTCACCGCGGGGGATCGATGTCCGCGGCTTGCCATGTTGATTCCAGAACTCCGTTGGGGTTGGTGGAGTTCCGGAATCGATATAAGCGCGCTCAGGGATCGATATATCCCGTCTAGATTAGATGCGATATATCGATCCCCGAGCAATCGATTTTAACGCGCCGATACGGCGCATAGTCTAGACGTGGCCTGAGTTAAGTAACTTTTTCTGGCCCTATTATTTTTTAATGAGAGATTATATTACACTCATAATGTCACACAGAGTCAAACCTTAACTGCTGAAGAAGAGGAGTTGGCTATGACATGGATAACCAGCAATCATCCCTCCATAATGCCATCTATAATAAACTTCAGCGCTAAGGATGAACCATTCAAGAAATATATATTTGATGATGATGTTTTAAAGACAGTCACACCAGTGGATTCAGAGACTGTTGAAATGATAATCTCACTTTTAACAGCAGTATCTTCTTCTGCTGGTGTAGAAAGAATATTTTCTTCCTTTGGACTAATTCATTCCAAATTGAGAAATCATCTGGGACCTGAAAAGTAGGACAGCTTGTTTTTCTTTTCCAGATTATGAACAAACAGGAAAATGAACGTGAAGATGACCCGAGTTAGCTGCAGAAACCAATATTTAAAGTTTCTCATGTTGACCCGGCTGACATAGTCAATTTAATTTCCTTTTTTTTAAAATTTCATTTAACTATCTTAGTTAAAAACAATTTTAACAAAAACAAACCTGATTTTAAAAACCTTTAATGTTTAACAGAATTCAAAAATGCATATGCTTGTTTTGTTAATATATTATGTGTTTGCTGTTGAAGAAAAAAATCCAGAATACATAAAAGTGGTGGTGGTTTTTAGTTAAAACAGTTTAAATGTCTGTCTGGTGGTGTTCTCCTCCTTATACAGCATGACAAGAAAATCCTCCAAATATTAATGATTAACCTGTTGAATTGGAGATGGTTTCCCCTCCCAATGACTTCAGAAACATCTGCTTCAATTACCTTTGGTAAATGAAATAACAAATCATTCATTTTCTGATATAGCTGTAAAACTAATCTGAAAAGCTTTCAAAATAAATTGCTTAAAAATGTATAGTGTGTACCTTCTAAAAACAAAACCTACATCTATCTCTGAGTTGTGAAGAATATGTATTAAGGTTATAACAGCCAACAAGAATGCACTTTTATGTAGCAATCCATGGTTAAATCGAGTCTTCCTGACTAGTGATTTAAATCAAATCCACCCTGTTAACTACCACCTTTTATCAGGAGCTGCATTAGTGGTAGCAAAAGAAAAATTTAGTTTAGATAAGACCATAAAAATTGCTGCTGTTACTGGAGAAGCACTTTATTCATGGGCATCAGTGGCTGCGAATATGTAATCAATAATAATACATTCCATTTCTTACATATTGCGTTTCCAAAATTCATAGCAAGAATTGTACACAATATTATAATGAACAAATAAGAACTGTATGTTCTTTACTCTAGACATAAACACTCTTCTGGACCTGTAGAACTGAGTTGTTTTATAAGTCTTAATGTACTATTTCTGTACCAGATTCCAAGATACAAACTAGGAGTAACTGAGCAGTAGTATCTGTTAGCTCAGACAGATTTACTCTGCTATATTTTGGTTCGAGAACACAATAGTTGTAAAGTTTATACCTCCATTCTCTGAAAAAAGTAGTTCAGAATTCTGATACATTTTTCTTAAAGTGAATTCTCAGATATCAGGAGTATAAATCTATCAAAAAACCTGTTGCCATCCTGGGAGAAGGTTACAGAGATTGCTTGTCAAGTTCAGAATCTGGAAAGTCTTGACGTCAGGTATATATATGAATATATATTTTTTTGTTTCATAATTGTTCCAAATTGTTTTGTTTTCATTTTTTTAATTAGGTATCTAGTCTTTTTCTGGATGTGCGATACCTTCCAATAGTGTGTCACATCAAGGAAAGAATAGATTCCCAAGGATGTTTATGACTGTGTAAAACCAAATTCTCCAAAAGTGTTTAGGGTAGATGTCTTGTCTACACGTCTCAAAGCTTTAAAGGAATACTATAAACTTGAAAATCACAATTCTGTCTCAAAAATGAGTATATATTATTGTTACAAATAAAACCCCTGTGCTATGGCTGAAAGAAACTAAGACTATTGTGATTGCTTCTCTTTTTTTGGTTGTTTACTTCCTGTGTTTGACAGTACCTTTATATAGTCAGTTTAATCATTTTCTAGTATATACTTGGCAAGGGGGAAATTGACTAATAAATTCCTTGTAAACATCAACAGGGACTGAAAATCCTTTTAAAAGGTTTATAGAAAAGCTATTTTTAAAATGTTCAGAAAAATACTATTTAAAGGGTGCTCTCTTAGAAACTATACTTTAAAAAATCAAGTTGATAGTATCCCTTTGACTCAACGGTAAGATAGACCCTATGGAATTTCACGGTGAAAAACATTAAACCACCGTACTGCCATTAAGGTGACAGTTGCAAGCCTTATGAATGTACTCTCATATCCTCACTGAGGGACCTCATTTGGCAGCTACTTGGACTAGCTAATTTTATCTATTATCTATTTTCTTTGTTGTTTTTCAGACCTATTTTTCCTTGTATTGTAAAGTTGATAACGTAGGGTTTTCTCTTTTAATGTAGGAAGGCTTTACAACAACCTCTTTTTCCTTTTGTTGAATTGTTTTTAGCTGTCTTAGGACACTATATCCTGGTGTGCCCCTTCCCCACTCCCCTCCTCAATTGTCCCAGTACGCTTTTGTTCAAGAGTCTGATTTTTATCTAGAGCATCATGTTTTATTCAGAAAGTCCATCTTTCACCAAACTGAAGTATCCCAAATGCTGCAGGGGCACTGCCTTGATTTCTCTGGGATCCAGGCCACACCTGACCTGAAAGAATGCTAGTGGATCTCAGTGACAAAACTGCAGAGAAATATCTGTGACAATATTGATGTGTTGGCACATTCCTGCTACGCACATTAATACCCCCCCCCCCCCCCCTTAGGGGAGAAGAGTAGAGGCAGCTAAGTAGAAGTTGAGATTTCACTTTTGTATGTGTGTTTAGGCCTAATTGTTAGAAATAGATCTCAGAGAAATGAGATGGATGGGATGGGAAGGTAGGGGACTTTAATGCTCTGTGGGCAATCTAATTTTGTATTTGTAATTTTGGCAGAGAAACTGGAGCCTTGGAGATATGCTCCTTTTTATATTTTGTATGAATCTAAAATTTTGTTTAGGTACAGTAGGACCTCAGTTATGAAAACCTCGGATATGGAGGTTGTTTGTAACTCTAAACAAAAAGTTATGATTGTTCTTTCAAAAGTTTACAACTGAACGCTGACTTAATACAGCTTTGAAATCTTATACAGAAGAAAAATGCTTCTTTTAACTATCTTAGATTTAATGAAACAAGCACAAAAACAGTTTCCTTACCTTGTCAAATCTTTTTTAAACTTTACCTTTTTTAAATAGTTTACATTTAACACAGTATGGTGCTGTTTGCTTTTTTTGTCTCTGCTGCTGCCTGATTGCGTATTTCTGATTCCAAATGAGGCATGCAGTTGACCAGTTAGTTTGTAGCTCTGGTATTCTACTGTAGTTGCACCATGGGTGGGGGGTATAATAGGCAAGAGAAGGCTCAGCCTTTCCTGGCACCGCTGCTGCCGCCAAAGCCCTGGTTGCAGGGTTTGGCGGGGGAAGATTTTGCTTTTATTATTCCCCATGCAGGTTGCAAGGCAGCTGAGAGGCAGTATGTGCTATTCAGTTTCCTGGTTTCATCAGTAATGTACCTGGGCTCCAGCGAGATTAGTGATGAACCCAGGAAGCTGAGTAGCAAATACTGCCTCCTCCGCAGCCCCTGAACCTGCATGGGTGGCTTGCGGGGGGCTAAGGGAGGCGTGGCATGGCTAGGCTGGTCCTGGGCACCTCCAGGCAGGTGCAGGGGGGCCCCCTCGGGGCACCTCTGGGCAGGGGGGGGTCTTGGGGTTCTGGCTGCGGGGAGGGGGGCAGAGCTGGGGCCTAGCCTTCCCATGAGTTGTGCACACATACTAACTATTGAAGAGGTTGAGACTGGAGCTTTCACTGAGGAACCTACTCTGAGGAGAACAGCTCCTGATGGGGCTCCATTTTTTTCCATAATTTAATGGCTTATGTTCTGGAGATGGATTCTGGCTTGCTGATAAAGGAGGAGTCCTGTTCTGAGAACACTAAAAAGGGTAGATAAGTTTCTAAATAGCTATTCTCTTTTTGGCGCTTCTCCTTTGTACATATCTGGTGTGAAAGCTTTCCCATTACAAGAAGAGTCCATATTTTACTATACCACTGTTTCATAGGAAGAGGAGTCTTATTTTCCCAATAATGTACAATACAAAGGCTAGCTGCTAACAATAAATAATACATTAATTTGTCATTCTGTTAAAAACATAGATGCTTTACTGGAGCATTAAGTGACGGGTAGGTCTGGGAATCTTTATGGCATTTTGTCATAAAATGAATATCTCTGAAGAATTTCCTGCTGAAACCCTCATTTAAATCTGCTTCTAAAGATACAGTGTCAAGGGTGATAGGCCCAAAATTGACTTGTCACTTTTATTTCTGGTAACAAAATAAATAACTCTTTTTCCACCTTAATGCTTCAGTACTTAAACTACACCCCCCCCCCCCCAAAACCAAACAAAACCAAAACTCCTAATGCCATCAGGCTAGCATATGTGATGAACTCAGATTGGCAACAAATATACATACATGATGGAGGAAAATAAAATTGGGAAGGAAAGAGTTTGCACTCAAACTACCAAGGCATTTTTCTAAATAGGTTGGAAAATATTTTAATTATACAAAGTCCTTGACAATGTGCCTCGCTTTAATGGCATGTAATCCTACATGTTCCTTTTTGTTCTGAAATATGTAATTCTAAATTGGTGGTTTAGTTGAATACTTGAGCTGTTTGTTTTATGCTGTAGAAATAAGAACCCGTTTATTCTTTTGATACAGTGAAAACAAGATTACGTTTCCATCTGATTCTGCTTCTATAACCTGTACACTTAGTAAATTGAGGGTTCTGGCACTTAATCGAACTGGAGTAACATGGGCAGAGGTAATGAGCTTCTTACATTTATGAAGTAAATTGTTTTTATTTGTTAATCATTTGGTACATGGGTCAATAAAAACATAATAGGGGCTTTTACACTAGATCATACAATCTTCCAAAGTTGAGTCTGATCTATATTAGAGAAAAGATGCATCGGTATAATTAAATCAGTCTAAAATTGCTTGTCACGCTGGCATGAAACCCTAATGCAGAGACACTTAAACCAGGTTAAATTGGGAAATTTACTTAAATTGGTAATTTGGTAAATTACTGAATTAAATAGGTTTAGTTTATCTGAAGTTAACCTGGTTCTAATGTGTCTACGTTGGGGGGTGTGTGCCTATGTAAATTGATTTTCAGTTTGTTGTACTGGTGCAACTTTTCTAATAAAGATCAGAACACTGACTTTTTTTAAAGCTATTTTTATGTGACTGAGCCACTTTGATTTAACCATATTGAGATTCATTATGAAATATATTTCTGGCATCACTTTGTATAGTAGGTGTTTTAAAATGCTTGTATTTATAAAGGAGCTGACAAATATCCGGTAGTATAATAGAGCCTCTTTCTATGAACTCAGATATAACATAGGAAAATGAAAGTCTGAGTTGTTTCCGTGCATGGAAATGTGCAAATTGCTTTTCCAGTTAGTTACCCTTGTCTTACACCTTGTGTACACTAGAAAGACGACCTGTTGCTGACGAGGGGTGTCAGCCATGGGCCTTCTCCCTAGCGTAAGCCTGGCCTAAAAGTGATAGATTAAATTGTCAACCTGCCTTTATCAGAAATAATACTGTGCATTAGATCCTATCCAGGACTAAAATAAAATCTTGAGGTTTCTAGGCTAAGCCAATTTGGCATAGTTCCACAGAAAACAGTGGAGACTTCTCCGAGCCCTATATCTTAGAAAAAGCCTTGTTTGATTAACCTTAGAGTTTTCCCAAGTTCTTGATTCTGTAAACCAAACAGGAAAATCCAAATGGAAAATGGTGGTTCACAGAATGGGGGAAGATGGGATGACACTATCCTGAAGTTACAATTTAAATGGCAGTGTTGTCAGTTCCCCTGCAGCCTTTTCTTTTTGAAATATGGATCCCAGTCCAGTAACAGTGAATCCTGTGGCTGTGTGGAATCCTACTGACTACCATCTGTACTAGCAGATGAGATACACGATCAGAGATATAGTTACTATTAGATAGGAAGGTTTAGTGAAATAAACAGTATTCCATATAGCTTATTTTAGATAGTTATGGCATATTTTGAATGTGTTTTAATTAAAACTTATGTGATGCACAGATTCTGGCATATATACAGGTATACTAAATAAAGTTTTTCCTATTAGGTCCTTCTCTGTGCTCCAGGGTGGCCAGCACTTGAAGAATTGTACCTTGCTTCTAATGATATTACAGTTTTAGAAAGGTATGAGGTTTAGCTTTAAATGCTGAAGTCATCCTTTTGTGATTAATATACTGGAAGCATAAAGTTACACGGCATGTCTGATAAAAATCAAACTAATTCCAGTAGTGGATTAAATTACCATTACCATGGTAATCTTGCAAACGAGATTTTAACATACTGTGTGATTTGGGATACTTATGTGTGAACACATTGATTTTATTATATAGTTGTGTGTATCTGACTGTAAATATTTTAAAACCATTTAAAAACATAATTGCATTTTTTGTAATGCTTACAGACCCATTAATGTTCTACAGACCTTGAAATTGTTAGACCTTTCAAACAACCAATTAATTGATGGAAGTCAACTGCAGCTAATAGCATATCTCCCCAGGTAATTGTTAAAGAACTTTACTGTAAATTCTTTGTCATGCTCTGTAAATGGAATCATTCACATATGCTTTATGGTTTGAAACATGATGATAATGCCTTGCTAGTGAAGGTTACAGAATTTTGAAAATGAAGGGTTTTTTGCTCTTTTGTGGAGAATATCTGAACTATTTAACATAATCTGGGGAAGGATTTAATTTTATTTTAAGATTTAATTAAAGCATGTTTCTATTAAGATATTTATGGAATTAATGATTTTTTTAAAACAGTTTGAAGTTCAGATATTGCAATTAAAGGACCATAACCAAGAGAGAACCCTTTTCAGGACAACTAGCTCTTAGAACCTGCGTGGGCTTCCTATGATGAGAAGCTTTGGAGATTGCTCCTGATTTAGAGGGGCAGTTCTTTGGTAGTGGATACATAATGCCAGTTGTTGTTATTTAATGCATTTAACAACTACATATGACCATCCCCTTCCTATATGTCAGTCCGATTCTGGGAAATGATGTTGGGCAACACACTGAATGGATTACTGTTCTGATTGGCATGCAGTCAGCCAGAGATTTTTATAAGTGGTCACATAGCCAAGGATGTTTAATTGACTTGCATCTCTTATCGTTTAGCCATGAGATGAAAGGATCCCACAAGATTATTTCTGTCTTCTCTCCTTCCTTCTGAAAAAAGGGTGATCAGACAGGGATGGAGGCAGAGCCTTACTTTTAATCTCTACAATCTCATTTCCACCCACCTCCTGCTCCTCTCCCCAGTTAACACTAGGACTATGGCTACACTACAGAGCCTATGTCAGCATAGCTATGCCAGCGTAACCCCCTAGGGTAGATGTAACTTACACCAACAGGAGGAGTTCCTCTGCTGGTGTAGGAACACCGTCTTCCTGAATGACATTACCTATGCCAACAGAAGCCCTCTTCTGTCAGTATAGCTACTTCTACAGTGAGGATTTTGTCAGCATAGCTGTGTCAGTCAGGGGTATGTTTTTTTCACATCCCGCAGTAGCTATGCCAATATTAGTTTTAAGTATAGATGAAGCTTAAGAGTTTGTCCACACTGGGAAATTTACCAGCATACCTACACTAGTATAATTATTTGCTCTTGTTATTCCCTGTGTGGATGCTCTCTCTTTGGATTTAAAGTGCCTTTTTTTTTGGTTTAGGTTAACAACGTCCAAAAGACACAAGTTAAACCAAAAAGAGGCACTCTGAGGGTATGGGTACACTGCAGTCACAGGTGTGACTGCAGCACTTTTACTACTGTTGCTGTTCGAGATGTCACTGCTATTATTTGAGTTACCCAAGCTAGCTTTGATCTAGCTATGTCTATGTGTGCAGTTGTCACACTTCTGATTACAGTGTAGGCCGGGGTGGGCAAACTTCTTGGCTCGAGGGCCGCATCTGGGTATGGAAATTGTATGGTGGGCCATGAATGCTCATGAAATTAGGATTGGATTGCAGGACGGGATGAGGGCTGTAGCTGGGGGTGTGGCCAGAAATGAGTTCAGGGTGCATGAGGGGGGGTCCAGGCTGGGGCAGGAGGTTGGAGTGCAGGGGGTGGGTGAGGGCTCTGGCTGGAGGTATGGGCTGTGGAGATGGAGATGAGGGGTTTGGTGGGGGGAGGATGGTGGTCTGGGCTGGGATTGAGGGGTTCGGATGGCAGGAAGGGGATCAGGGCAGGGGGTTGGGGTGTGGGAGGGGCTCCCGGAAGCAGTGGCATGTCCCGTCTCAGGCTCCTACACAGAGGCACGGCCAGGCAGCTCAGCACCCTGCCCCATGGGCAGGCGCTGCCCCTGCAGCTCCCATTACTTGCAGTTCCTGGCCAATGGGAGCTGTGGGGGTGGTGCTTGGGCGGCAGCAGCACTTGGAGCCCCCTGCTTGCCCCTAAACATAGAAGCCGGAGGGGGGACATGCTGCTTCCAGGAGCTGTGCAGAGCCGCAGCATGCATGCGTGGAACAGCCCCCAATCCTGCACCCTTCCTGGAGCGCAGGAGTGCAGCAAGCCCCAGACCCCACTCACCAGCAGGAGCTCAAGGGCCAGATTAAATCTTCTGGCAGGCTGGATGTGGGCTGCAGGCTGTAGTTTGCCCACCTCTGGTGTAGGTGTACCCTGAATCCTAAAACAGTGTGTCCATCCACATGGGGAATTCCACCAACATAGCTGTTTCAGTATAAATATACCATTATAGTTATAGTGACACATCTCCCTGTCTAGATAAGCCTTAAGTAACTTTTTCTTAAACTAGAAATGCTACAGCATGTAGACACTTGCTACAGTGATGGAAGGGGTTTTTCCATTGCTGTGGTGAATCCACCTCCCCAAGAGGTGGAAGACTTCTAACATTGTCTACCCTGCAGCTTAGGGTTAGCTATGTCTCTCATTTTTCACACCCTTGAGTGACATAGCTAGGTTGACCTGCTTTCGAATGTAGATCAGCCCTAAGCCCCTTCCTTACTTCTTTCCTGAGTGATGCTACAGTGGCAGACTGCGTGCCTCCAAGGTGGTGTGAGGTAGGGAGAGAGGACGTACCCAAAATAGAAGGGTGTGCGGGACAGAACGTTTTTATAAGAGTTCTCCAATCCCACACCTTTTTCTCCTCCATCTCAAGGGCAGCACTACAAATGCAGGTGGTTTGTGGTTTTGGGACCACCTTCTCTTCTAAATAGGAGCGTGTTGTAGAAAAGGCTTTTCAGGTCCTACATTCGGCTTGCCTCAGATGGTCATCCGTATCTTCAACTGGCTATGAACATGTATGTTTTAAGATTGACATGAATTCTATTAATGAAATCTTTGTTAGCTTTGGAGAAATCTTGTTAATATGTGGAAAGAATGCTGTATTCAAAATTGTTAGCAGGATTTTAAAAAATTTTGTTTGGTTAAAAATCCAAGTTTCTAACATTCTTAATCTATGTGAACAGTGGATTTTCATGGAAATTTCAAACAAATCAAGAATACAAAGTTGGCTGTATGGAAAAATCCCATTTAGAACCATTCCTAAAGCAGAAATATCCTGGTCTGAAGAATGCCTTGATATTAAAAACCCAACCTAGCATCTTGATGCTTCCTATTACTGGGAATCAAAACTTTGGCATCTGTCCTGGCGTGAATGCTTTAAGAATGTTTCCACCATGCTGAAAAGCTCTGTGGTCTTTTGTAGTGATAACATCTTGTTCCATAGATTCCTGCACAGCAGCATCTTGGTACTTACAGTGCTGAGCTGGCGTGAAATGCCACTTTGCACTTGAGTATGTGATTTAGGAAAAAATACTGTTTTCTCCCTACTCAGCTTCATCTACTCCTGTCCATTCAAATATGTGGAACCTGATGAACAATCAGTTGCAAAGTTTCTTAAACTCTTATACCAAAAATAAGGTTCATAAGGGAAGGGAGCGGTAGACTATTTTAAACAAAAAATCAAGCCATTCTGAAGATTAGTACCTCCAAAGCAAGCTGCCATTTTGAAAGCTTGGAACTCCACTTCTGTCCTTCCATAAACTGCCTTTTAAACTTTGGTTACCAGCTGTGAAGTTGGTAGTTGGTAACATTGTTCTTAAAATCACAAGGCTTGCTGTCAAAAAGTTAACACGGGTTGTATCACGTAAAAACCTGAGTATTTTTACTAAAATTTTTTTACAGACATACTTTAACTTCTAAATTTCAGATTAGAACAACTAATTCTTTCAAACACTGGAATTTCTTCTATACACTTTCCTGATGTTGGATTTGGTAAGTAAAGTAAGCACTGTATTATATTCTAAATTTTAGATCTTCATTGATGTCTTTTAAATTTATTCTCCTTTTCCTAGGATGCAAGACTAAAATGTTTCCTTTATTACAACGTCTTGCAGTAGATGACAATAAAATATTGCAAGTAAGAAAGATTTTTGATGATTTTTACATTTCTTTAATTTTTTGTTTAACAAGAATTTGTAAAAATGCTTTTTCATTTTCCCTGATTTCTGTATTATGTAATGGCAAAAAACTTATGTCAAATTCTTTGATCAATATCTAGCTTTAGTTAGATTTCTAAAAGCTTTTCAAAACTCTGCTTTAACAGAGACGAGTTTGTTTGTTTGTTTGTTTATTTATTTAAAATAAATTGCTGAGAACTCTGTTTCTGGCCATTCCCATGCATTGAATGGAATCCAAACACCTCAGCATTCCTCTAGTGCTTGAGAAGTTGAAAGTGAAATTGACAGACCTATAGAGTTTAACTGTTTTGTACTTCAGTGAATTGCAAAAGGTAAACAAACAAATGGCGAAAAATTATATTGGATTTCAAAATGATTTTTCAGTGTTAATAGTCCATGGTGGTGATATTAGTAATCAAGCTAACTGGTTAAGGGAAAAACAGAATGTCCCTTCTGTACTCTGGAAGAAAACAAAAAATCATCACTGATGATCATTTGCAGATGACCTAAAATTGGGGAAATGGTAAATAAAGAAGAGGACAGGTCACTGAATCGAGCAGTCTGGATTGCTTGGTAAAGTGGGCACAAGCAAACAATATGCATTTTAATACAGCTAAATGTAAATGTGTACATTTAGAAACAAAGTACAAAGGCTGTACTTATGTGATGGGGGACTCTGTCCTGGAAAGTAGTGACTTTGAAAAAGAGTAGGGGTCATGGATAATCAGCTGAACATAAGCTCCCAATGTGACGTTGTGGCAAAAAGAGCTAATGGGATGCTTGGATGCAGAAACAGAGGACTTTTGAGTATGAGCAGAGAAGTTATTTTACCTGTGTTTGGCACTGGTGCAACTACTGCTGCTATACTGTGTCCAGTTCTGGTGCCTACAATTCAAGAAGGATGTTGATGAATTGGAGGGGATTCAGGAACACCCATGAGAATGATTAAAGGATTAAAAACTATGCCTGTGATAAGCTAATTAGATTCAGCTCTTTGAGTCTAACAAAGGGAAGGTTAAGGGATGACATGATTTAGTCTATAAGAATTGACATGGGGAACAAATAGTCTTCAGTCTAGCAGAGAAGCATATAACACGATCCAATAGCTAGAAGTTAAAGCTAGACAAATTCAGACTGAAAATGAGGTGTAAATTTTATACTGAGGGTAATTAGCCATTGGAACAATTTACCAAGGGTCATGGTGGATTCTCCATCACTGACCATTTTAAAATCAAAATTGGATATTTTTCTAAAAGATCTGCTCTGGGAATTATTTTGAGGAAGTTCTGTTATACAGATGGTCAGATGAGATGATTGCAATGGTCCCTTCTGTCCTTGGAATCTATGAATGGTCTAGCATAGTGTATGTCTTTCCCACAGTGTCTGTCTTGTCATATGGGAGGACTGTGAGACTGATGAATTCACCATTTCTGTAGAATAGCTCTGTGATACTGTCCATTTGTTTGAAGTATGAGTATGGTTCTCCCAGTTAGTAGTGCCACATGCTATTACTCAGTCATGGAACAATTTCAAGTTCGAGCTGAGACAAGAAATTAAAAGCAGGTAAAGACTGCGGTTCTAAAATCTTAGGGACTTGCACAGTTTAGTGTGTGAAGGATTGTGGCTTTAGTATTAATAACAGTAGTGTTTTGGTGATGTGATTTTGTTTTTTACTCTCCTCCATTCCAAGCAATGGTGTCATGTGGCTAGCAATGTTTACTCTTTTATTCTTCCTCTAGTGATGAAGTATTTCAGACTAAGGACAAAGGCCTTCGTCAGATGTTCTCTAGGCTCTTGATAAAGGTTGCTCTGGTTGCACCAGAAAGTTAAGCCCAGCTGGCTTCTAAATTGCTTGTCCTATGCAACACTATTTTCTCCTCCCAAGTTACCTAAATGCAGTCAAATAAGAAACTTATCACTCAGGGAGCAGAAGTCTCAAGAGTTACCATGACTGGGCAACAAAACGGCAGATGAAATTCAACGTTGATAAATGCAAAGTAATGCACATTGGAAAACATAATCCCAACTATACATATAAAATCATGGGGTCTAAATTAGCTGTTACCCCTCAAGAAAGATCTTGGAATCATTGTGGATAGTTCTCTGAAAACATCCACTGAGTGTGCAGTGGCAGTCAAAAAAGCAAACAGAATGTTGGGAATCATTAGGAAAGGGATAGATATAAGACAGAAAATATCATAATGCTTTTGTATAAATCCATGGTATGCCCACATCTTGAATACTGCATGCAAATCTGGTTGGCTCATCTCAGAAAAGATACATTAGAATTGGAAAAGGTACAGAAAAGGACAACAAAAATGATTAGGTGTATAGACCTGCTTCCGTATGAGGAGAGATTAACAAGATTGGGACTTTTCAGCTTGGAAAAGAGATGACTAAGAGGGGATATGATAGAAGACTATAAAATCATGACTGGTGTGGAGGAAGTAAATAAGGAAATATTATTTACTCCTTCGCACAACACAAGAACTAGGGGTCACCAAATGAAATTAATAGGTAGCAGGTTTAAAACAAAAGGAAGTATTTCTTCACACAGTGCACAGTCAACCTGTGGAACTTGTTGCCGGAGGATGTTGTGAAGGCCAAGACTATAACAGGGCTCAAAAAAGAATTAGATAAGTTCCTGGAGGATAGGTCCATCAATGACTGTTAGCCAGGATGGGTAGGGATGCAAAACCATGCTCTGAAGTGTCGGTAAACTCTTTGGGCCAGATGCTGGGAATGGGTGACGGGATGGGTCACTTGATGATTACCTGTTCTGTTCATTCCTTCTGGGAAACCTGGCCTTGGCCATTGGTGGAAGATAGGATACTGGGCTAGATGGACCATTGGTCTGACCCAGTATGGCCATTCTTAAGTTTTTATTCATGGTCTTCTCCATTGCCTTTCTAAAAGTGAAACATTACTTTTGTGCTACTAGCTTATCATGTTTTTTTATTTGACAAAAAAATTGCATCATTGCTTTTGTGAAAGGCACGTGTGTAAAAGACCTATTTATATTGTACATATACTCTCCTGGAAAAGGATATGAAGGGGTTAGGGCTGTCAAGCAATTAAAATAAATTAATCTCGCGATTAAACAATAATAGAACATCATTTATTTAAATATTTTGGGGTGTTTTCTACATTTTAAAATATATTGTTTTCAGTTACAACACAAGATACAAAGTGTATAGTGCTCACTTTATTTATTTTTATTACAAATATTTGCACTGTAAAAAACAAATGAGTATTTTTCAATTCACCTAATACAAGTAGCGTAGTATGATCTTTATCATGAAAGTTGAACTTACATATGTAGAATTATGTACAAAAAAAACTTGCATTCAAGCGCAAAACAGTATAAAGCTTTAGAGCCTAAAAGTCCACTCAGTCCTACTACTTGTTCAGCTAATCGCTCAGACAAACAAGTTTGTTTATATTTGCAGGAGATAATGTTGCCCGCTTCTCATTTACAAGGTTACCTGAAAGTGAGAACAGGTGTTCAAATGGCTCTGTTGTAGCTGGCATTGCAAGATATGTGCCAGATGCACTAAAAATTCATATATCCCTTCATTCTTCAACCACCATTTCAGAGAACATGTCCATGCTGATGATGGGTTTGGCTCGATAAGGATCCAAAGCACTGCAGACCCACACATGTTCATTTTCATCATGTGAGTCTGAAGCCGCCATCAGAAGGCTGGTTTTCTTTTTTGATGGTTCAGGTTCTGTAATTTTTGTATCAGAGTGTTGCTCTTTTAAGACTTTTATGAAAGCATGCTCCACACCCTGTCCCTCTCAGATTTTGGAAAGCACTTCAGATTCTTAAACCTTGGGTCGAGTGCAGTAGCTATCTTTAGAAATCTCACATTGGTACCTTCTTTCCGTTTCGTCAAATCTGAAGTAAAAGTGTTCTGAAAACTAATAACGTGCTGGGTCATCATACAAGACTGCTATAATATGGAATATATGGCAGAATGCGGGTAAAACAGAACAGGAGACATACAATTCTCCCCCAAGAAGTTCAGTCACAAATTTAATTAAGGCATTCTTTTTTTAACAAGTGTCATTGACATGGAAGCATGTCCTCTGGAATGGTGGCTGAAGCATGAAGGGGCATATGAATTTTTTAGCATATCTGGCATGTAAATACCTTGCAATGCTGGCTATAGAAGTGCCATGCAAACATCTGTTCTCACTTTCAGGTGACATTGTAAAGAAGCGGGCAGCATTATCTCCCGTATATGTAAACAAACTTGTTTGTCTTGGCAATTGGCTGAACACATAGTAGTACTGAGTGGACTTGTAGGCTCTAAAATTTTACATTGTTTTGTTTTTGAGTGCACTTATGTAACACATTCTACTTGTAAGATGTGCTTTCATGATAAAGAGATTGCACTATAGTACTTGTATGAGGTGAATTGAAAAATACTATTTATTTTATTTTTTACAGTGCAAATATTTGTAGTAAAAAGTGAGCACTGTACATTTTGCATTCTGTGTTGTAATTGTTGTAAATCCGTATATTTGAAAATGTAGAAAAATATCCAAAATATTTAAATTTCAATTGGTATTCTGTTAACTGTGCAGTTAAAACTGTGATTAATCAAGATTAATTTTTTAATTGCAATTAATCGCAATTATTTTTTGAGTTAATCGCATTAGATAACTATGATTAATTGACAGCCCTAGAAGGGACCCATGCTGAAAGGTGCTTTATGGCCTCCTCTCCTGTTGACTTAACCATGATTGATTTGATAGTGAGTTACTATTATTATTACAGTAGTGCCTATGGCCAGCCAGGAGTGTTCAGACTGTGCAGACAGATTAGTAGATGGTCCCTGGCCTGAAGAGCTTATCTGCTAATTAGACCAGACTGACACAGGGTGGGGGAAGTAGAGTGAACAGTGTGATGGTGTCAAATGGCAGGTTAGTTTCATAATTTTTTTTTTTTTGGGCGGGGGTGTTGCTTTACTTAGGATAGGCTTAGCTAAATGGAAAGAAAAGGGAAGTGGGCGAGGCGATGGGGTAGGGGAGTAGATAGTGAGAGGGGTGGATGTGAAGAGACTGAGAGAGGGGGAGTGTTTGAGCAAACAGCTAGTCAGCACAGAGAAAGTTTCAACTGTAGGAAATTCTCAGAATGCGGAGAGGTCCCTCCTTTGGCTATTTCTGCTTCAACTGGCTGGAGTCCTTGGCTGGCTCCTCTCTGCAGTTTTCCCCTGAGGTCAGACTGGGGAGGAGGAGGGCACCATCTGGGTCCTAGTGCTCCCATAATGTGGTAGGAGCTTCGTCTCTTTAATGGAAGTAGAGCATGTTCGACACTTCTCAGAGTTGGGCTTTGAGGTTGCTATCCCAGCTTACTCAAAGGTTAATTGGGAACTGGACCACATGATCTTTGATAGCAAAGCTTATGGATACCAAAAAGAAGCATATCCTGAGAGAGATGTTTCTTTGATTTAAATTATTTTAAGGATTACAGTGATCTTGTATTGTTTAAAATGATTCATTAAGCTAAACCAGTGACAAAATGATCATACCTGATTTGCAGTTCCTTGAGCATTAAGTTGGATAGGAATCAGGTGTCTGCTAGCGAGTACAGACACACTGCCACTGTTTGGGTCCCCTTTTAAATTAGTAGAAAAGCTTGTATTTTCTATATAGATATTAACTTAACTGTAATTAGAAATTGGCAAAATCATTGCTCACTAGATGTGTGTGCAGAGAATGAATTGGATTTCTTGTCTGATAAATTAAAATTAAATACAAATGCTCATGTTACAGAAGTGGCATCATAATACAATAGATGCTTGTTTGCAGCAACACCTTGTAAGAGCAACCGCCACGTACAAGCAACATTTCCCCAGGGAACACTTTTGCAATTGTGAATTGTCAACACTCTCCATAACAGCAACAGCTGCTTAGGGAGTAACATCGCAAAAGGGCACTGGTATATTGCTACTAATGAAAGTCTACTGTAATTATCTTTAGGTCAGAGCTACATAGCTCCTTCTAATTCCCCTCCCTGGTTTGAGCTTGGAAATGTCAAGTTCAAATAACCTCTATCACTTTTCATCCTACCCATGACATAATCTGTCTTCATCTCAAATTCTCTTATCCACTTACCTAGCTTCTTCAAACTCAGTAATCAAGAGGCCAAAACTGCTATCTGTAATTTCTGAACTCCACTTTTCTATCCCTTCTTCACTTACACATGATACATATGCACCCTGTACCTACTCATCCTTCCTCGACCTTTCTTTTTTCTCATCATTTCATCATCCATGACTGTTTGTTACAAACTTTCTCTTTTCAGCTGACCTTTCATATCTTGTTCTTGATCATCTGTCTCTCACCTGCTCTCTTAGGGTATGTCTACATGGCAGTTAGACACCTGCAGCTGGCCTGTGCCAGCTGACTCAGGCTCATGGGGCTGTTTAATTATGGTGTAGATGTTCGGGCTCAGCTGCAGCCGCAGCCCGAGCTCTGGGACCCTCCCACCTCACAGGCTCCTAGAACTCAGGCTCCAGCCCGAGCCCAAACATCTGAACTGCAGTTAAATAGCCCAAGCCCCATGAGCCTGAGTCAGCTGAAATGCACCAGCCCTGGTTTTTTAATTGCAGTGTAGACATACCCGTAGGCCCCTGCTGTACCTTCTCCGGCATGATTCCCTGCAATTCTAGTCTCTTCACCACCTAACCCCGCAGAGAACATTGCTACCTCTGGCATCATGTGATCCCCTAGTATAATATTAAATGAATGGGTTTCTGTAGACAGTCATGCTCTTAGTGCATTGGTAAGGAGGCACTTCAAAAAAAAATAAAATAAGAATAATTGAACTTTGCCAATGTCACATCTAGGCCAAGCTTTACACCTCAGTTCCAGGAATCTCTGCATACAATGAATAGAAAGCCTTTCTGGAATGTTGATGCTCTAATACGTATCGACAGTTTATACCCACTGAAAACTCCATGCAGGCGCTGTTTGCTTTTCCACCTGTTTATCTTTCAGTTCCTTCAAAAGTCTTTCTTTTTATAAGCTAAGTAAAGCAAGTTGTGTTGAAATTTAAACAACAACAAAAAAAGATTAGGGTCGGCTAACGAGAAGTGTCATGATGATGGTCATTGTGTGGTAGAGTCTGTCAGGATGGTGTGCTGTTTTGTTCAGACAGTTTTCTTTTTTAAAAAAAAAAATCCAGTTTTGCAGTTCTTTTCCCTTTTCATTGCAGTGGTCATTTATCAATGAGCTTGATAAGCTACAATGTTTGCAGTCATTGCACTGTCAGAATAATCCTTTGATGGGCACAGAGAAGAACCCAGAGACAGTCAGGCAGCTTATCATTGCCAAAATAGACCAATTAAAGTTTCTGAACAAATCTGAGGTATGTGGTGGTTTTTTCAACAAATCACACAAAGGGTTCTGGAAAAAGTATCACTGTAAAAGCATTTGGGAAGGTGGGAGGATGTCTGGCATTTCTTCCCTGTCTCAATGAATGTGTGTGTATAGCTGGAAACCTTCAGTTTGAAAATGGACAGAGTCAGGAAACCCTGGATTCTGTTCTTAGCTTTGCTATTAACTCATTGTAACCTTGGGCAAGGCATTTAGGGTAAATTTTTCAAAAATACCAAAGTCCTATTGATTTCACAAATGGATCTTTTGTCCCCCAACTTTTGAGTTAAATAGGTTTAACAAAACCATTGAAAGTAGTTTGCCATTTTTTCTTTCCCCCCTTTCAGGTCAGAAATTATAACATGTGTACACATGACTTCAGTGTTGTCCTTTTCAAAATACAGTATCGTATTAGCTGATGCTGGGAGATGTTGAAAATATAAAGAGAACTTTCAAAACCACATGACTTGTTCCATAGTTAAGAAATCATTGTGCTCTGAGTGTTCATACCTCATGATATTGTTTTCAGACTGTGCTCTGAGGACATTCATAAAATCATAGAATGTCAGGGTTGGAAGGGACCTCAGGAGGTCATCTAGTCCAACTCCCTGCTCAAAGCAGGACCAATCCCCTGATTTTTACCCCAGTTCCCCAAATGGCCCCCTCAAGGATTGAACTCGCAACCCTAAGTTTAGCAGGCCAATGCTCAAACCACTGAGCTATCCCTCCCCTTCGTTGACTAAACTGAGTCTGAATCGGTTGTGGGAGTTGAGATTTTTTCAGACTATTTACAGTTTTATAAGGTGCTGAACATACAAGTAACTAATATATAGGAATCTTGACTCTTGAAGGATCATGAACTTGTTTTTTTGGAAATGTAGTTTAGTGCCAAAGTAAGTGTTTTGTACGTGTCAATATAGATCTTTCCTGATGAAAGAAAGGGAGCAGAGCTTGATTATCGCAAAATGTTTGGCAATGACTGGATAATGGCTGGTGGGAATCAGAATCCAGACAAAAACAGACCAAATGAGGAATTTCTTACTGCTCATCCTAGGTACCAGTTACTCTGCCTTAGTAAGTACAGTGGAGGTGAAATGAAGATTTCCCTGCTTTGGTATTATGTGTGTTCTGATGTTTTAAGTGTACAGAGGTCGCAGAGATCTTTTAATTACACCACTACCTCGATATAATGCCACCTGATATAACACGAATTTGGATATAATGCAGTAAAGCAGTGCTCTGGAGGGTCAGGGCTGCGCACTCTGGTGGATCAAAGCAAGTTCAATATAACACGGTTTCACGTATAACGAGGTAAGATTTTTTAGCTCCCAAGGACAGCATTATATCGGGGTAGAGATGTATTTGTCCTTCTGTTCTGGGGGCCTCGTTTATTTTTTTTTTCAACTTACCGTATTTGAAGAGAAAGGAAGAAAACAAAAGCAAGGTCAAGCAATATAAGGACCTTTCTGCCCACATGCTTCTACTGGGTTGGAAAAGGCCAGCATCCAGAACTGCAGGACAGTAAACAGTTCTGTACTCATTCTCCCAATCTCCAACGTTACTGCTTCTAAACAGCCCTCTGACACTGGAACTCTGCTTCTTTCCCTTTAAGTTTACAGTTTTTTCAGGACAGGAATATTAAGTTGTCATACTCACTGCCCTGCTGCAGTCCTGCACTGTCTGGGCAGTCAGGCAAGCTGACTTTAAGGAGCTATTTACAGCCCACCTCCCCACCAGGACCTTCTGGTTGATTTCTAGGGGATGTCTCAGTAAGAACATGAGAGGGGCCATACTGGAGCAGACCAATAGTCCATCTAGCTCAGTAGCCTGTCTTCTGACAGTGGCCAATGCCAGGTGCTTCAGAGGCAATGAATGGAAAGGGTGATCAAGTGATCTGTCCTCTGTGGATCATTCCCAGCTTCTGGCAACAAAGTTAGGGACACCTGGAGCATGCGGTTGCATCCCTGTCCTTCTTAATGACTCTTAGTAACTGTTTCCAGAAATTTCAACCAAAGGAGCACTCCACCAGGCTGGAGGTATGATCCTATGCCCTGGCAGCTCCTCCAACAATTTATAGGTTAAGTGCAGTTGAATTTCTTGTAAGACAAGAAGATTCTGTAGAGTTAATGAAATAGCTTCTTTTGTATGTTGTCTTCTGATTTCTTGCATATCCAACCAAATTCTAATCCTCTATTTCTCATTACATAAGTAGCTCCTTGTTCCATTTTCCTTCAGTATTTAAAGTGGCAATGTCCGTATAATGTCCCTGATTATATCCCACTACAGTAAAGACAGACATAGGAGAGGCAACCTTCTCAGTCACTTTTTCAGCTCGCAAAAAGGCTTGTCGAGTCCAGTCCCTCAGACTGAACTTTGAATTGCATTGCGCTACTGATTGAACTGTCTTGCTGTCAAACTGTGACCCTTACTTTTGTGCTGTAGCTCCTTGGCCTTGCTTTACAACTACCTTCTTGCTTGGTTTTCTTTAATTTAGTCAATAACATTGTTCCGATATATGCGACTACAAATACAGAAAGCACAGGAGCATGCTGGCCACAGCTGCACACAGACTGTTCCCAAAGTGCTCTCACTGCAGCTAAGAAATGGACATGAGTTGGAAAAGTGTTCTGGGTTCTGACAGACAGATGAATACTTTAGGCAGCCTATATTGCTTTTTAAATGCCCAGTATCCAAGTTGCTGTTCCATGCTGAAAAATATTTTCTATAAGCCTCGTTTTTTTTAAAAAGGTGGATTATTAAAATGAGTGAAATTATTCTCAGCAGATCAACTCCTGTAAACATGATAATACTAATTGATGTTTTTAGCTCACAGCACTGCTGGAGCCCAGCTACTGAGCTCCTGGACTGCTTAGCTCCTATGGTAGCATAACAGTGAGAGGCGGCAAGAGTTTCATGGTCATTGCATGACCTGGATACCATGTTGTCCCACAGACAATTACTGGGAAGTTTTCTTATGCAATGACTTAAACTGGAGAGAGAATTTTTAGCTGAAATATCTGCACAACTTTCTTTTGTTCTTTCTGTTTCCCACTAATCTAGTTTTTCATTTGTGTGTGTTTTTTATTAACAGAATATGGTGCTCCTGAAGAAGGTGAACTGAAAAGACAACAGCCTTTCATTCTGAAAAATCAGCTGCTAAGTAAGAGGCCAGAAATTAATAAAATTATATATTTCGCATTTAAAATACTCTCCCTGGAGCAGTAAGGAAAAGGTGCTTTAAGTACCATTGAAGCCAATTTGTACACCAAAAGGAACAGTAAAGGGCACAAAAATTGCCATCCAGTTCATCTGGAAGTTGAAAACACTTCCCAGAAACAAACAAACAGTTAAGGCTCTATGGATGTATTTACAGATTTATTAGAATGGCACGTGTGTCAGGATCTCCCTTGTAAAAGTTCCCCCAACAGCCTTAACTCTGGTCCCACGTAGCTGCTTCCCAGAGTGTACAACTGTGACTTATCTGGATGTATGACTTTTTGAGACATTGGTGAATTTTTGACAGTATGATCCCTGCAGACTTTTGGGATGCAGCAGGGAGGGTGAATACGAAGTAGTATGGTATTACAGCCATGGTAGGGTAGACTAGGCTACTTTGATCCTTCATGTCCCCTTATGCATGCCAGAAACACTCTGATCTGTGACAGCTAGTAGTTATAGCCTGCCTTGGGCTACAGAGCTAAGACCCAGGAGTCAGATTAATATCTGAAGGTGAGTGTAATTATCTTTTGCCTTTCCAACCAGAGCATTACTTTTTTAATTTTTGGGGTGGGAAGGCAGGCTCCAGATTCCAGCCATAAGTTTGAGTCAGCCGGTCTAATGGGAAACAAAAGCCTTCGTTCTGCTGACTTGAACAGAAGTACCCATGATTTAGGACTTCTGTCTAGAGCAGTGGATCTGTGCCAGTAGAAACCAAATATGCAGGTTAGGACTTCCACATACTATGGTTGTTGAATGTGATAGATTGGAAGGTCATTTATATAGATTTTTTTTTTTTTAATGCTGCCTAATATTCAACAGCCTCCCTTTTTATTGGGGGCTTGGGAGAGTGGCAGCCTGGGTTTTAGCTTTCTGGGATGTGCATTTCCAAATAAGCGAAAAATCATGTCAAAGTCTGCCTGGAAAAAGTAGTATTCCTCTCCTCAAAAGGGACATGATGACTTCCATCTATCTTAACTGGCATATTCACTGTTTGTGTTTGCAGTTCACTTAGCATGCAGGGAATTCCAACTTAGTAAGTGCCCAAAGGATTTATGCAAATTGTATTCATACTTACTTAACGAAACAGAAATTAATGCCTGGTACCAGTCGATCTAAAGTTCGTATAATGGAATTGTGCTCAAACTTCAGTTACATTTCTCATTATGACTGACTTTGTCTAATTTTTTTAAAGCTTTGACAATTAAATGTCCAGACAAACCTGATCAGAAACCTATAGAGAAGAAACTACCAGGTAAGCACAGGAAAGTTAATTGTTTGAATGCCACTCCAGTTCCTTTGTGGTCTCTTCCCCCCTGCTGTTTTTTTTTTGTTTGTTTGTTTGTTTGTTTCTCCTCCCTTTCCTGAAGAAATCTGGAGGCAGCTGCTTCAGAATGCATCAGCATAGCTACTGCGAGGGAAAGACCAACTTGTTCTGTATACAGTTGCTAGCAGGATATGGAACCTTTCACCTCAAGGTTACTGGTTAAAAGTCACTAGTGACAGTCATTACCATATGATGGCTGTTCAGTAACATGTGGAAAACAAGCTATAGTCCTTCCAGTTCCTAGTGGGTGCTTCTACATCACAATACTTAAGTTGGCAGTGGTGGTATGAGCATGATTCAGTCTATATGCCAATTTGCTGTCATGCCATAAACACTGACAGGGTAAACCTGCATGATTATTTGTTTATCAAATGCAGAGGGGTGGGGAATCTCATACTACTTGTTAGTACTTGTGGAATTGCAACTAATCTTACAAACAGGTCTGAGGGCAACCAAATACACGTTTTTAAAAATGTAAGTACTAGAGTCAAACATAGGTGCTGAAGGAAGAGTTGTGGTGTAAGTAAATGTGACTGATGGAAAGATATTTATATATAGTCTCCCAGAAGTGGGGAAAAAAAATTGACTTGTGTAGTGATAGCATTGTAGCCCAAATTAGTTTCCATGCAGTTCTGGGGTTCTCTGAGCACTGTTGTAAATCACTATAGGCCACAAGCTCCAAATTATGGAGCTGAAATTTTGCTAAGTTTAGGGCTTAGTTGATCTCCAAGTCAGAATTGGGTTTCTCAGTATATGTGTTCCTTGCCTATTACAGTTGTTGTTGCAGAATCTCCTTTCATTATAAGTAGACGTTTTCCTCAGCATATATTCAGTTATGTCTAAACTAGAATGTGCTTCTTCCTCTGATGCTCCACTCAGGGCTTTTAACAGTTTGAAGCTGAGTTCTATTTCCCTTGATGTTTAGCTAGGTCAGAACTGTTAAATATTTATATACATACTAAATGTCTCTTTCAACAGATGTCTGAATTTGTTCTATGAATAAAGACTTACTCTGTTTTTATTCTAAAATAAAAACATTTATTATCACAAGTTGCATAAAATCAGATGCAGCTTTTACAAAAATGTTTGATAGAAAAATAGTTTAAGTACATTGTGTCATATTACAGAAGTAATTCACTATTGCTGTGCCTTCAGATAAAGCTTCAAAGAAATGAAAAAAAATTCAATATCTCTGTACCAGACACACACAATGGGAAACCTCTTGTACAAACTAAACTGAAAGTTCTATTATGAAAATATCGCCTTGCCACTTTATGGACCAATCCATAACACTACTAGCAG
This sequence comes from Chelonoidis abingdonii, assembly GCF_003597395.2. Lineage (NCBI taxonomy): Eukaryota > Metazoa > Chordata > Testudines > Testudinidae > Chelonoidis > Chelonoidis abingdonii. The sequence continues at coordinate 140,038,030 of NC_133771.1, forward strand.
TTTGGAATAATTAAATCCTGAAACAACATACATCAAGTGTTCCACAATCACACTCATTTCTTTGTGCTTCGAAAGTTGAGACTGCTGCTGCTAAAGCATTAAGAAGCAGTTGCCAAAGAAATATCACACCAAAATCTGAGTGGTATGTATGAAAACTGTACTGTATGTCATGAAGGTCACTGAGCTTCATGATTTAGTTTTCCTTTCAGGTTGATGTTGGATGAAAATATTTTTAGGTAGTAGCATGTTATCAATCAGTCTAGTCTACCAAAGATAATGACGTTAGAATTGATTCAGAAATGAAACCATATTTGATTGACAGTATGATCTGGTAAAACTTAAGTACATAATCAGGTTGCCTGGTTAAGTTAACTACTTGATTTTTCTTGACAGATTCTATGACTATTCAGAAGGTCAAAGGTTTGCTGTATCGTCTACTTAAAATTCCTGGTTCAGAACTGAAATTGTCCTATGAAAGTTCTAAAGTAAGTTGCATTTAAAAGGTCAACACTGCATTCTAAAATATTTTAGAATGAAGCAGGTTTCACTTAAAGGCCATCAGTCTTTGCTATTTTTAGGCCTGATCCAACTCCTTTGGACTTGAAAGTTGGCTAGGGGAAAGAATTTACCTAAGAGTGTGCATTTTAAATCAAAGTCTGATTTTTTTTCCTCCTTCTTCTAGATGGAAGGCAAAGAAATTGAACTAGAAAATGACCTAAAGCCCTTGCAGTTTTACTCTATAGAAAATGGAGACTCTCTGTTAGTACGGTGGTAACTTCTCTTCTGAAGTTGCACCGTGCTGTTAAGCCCAAGCCTACCCCAGGAGATCATCTATAATTTCTACCACTCTTCCTGTACATATTTAACATGGATTTCATAAACGGAAGCATCATTTCAAATAGCCCTCTGTCCCTAACTCCTGCATGTATATTTTCAATAAAACTCACTAAATGACCAGGTACTTTAAAAGAACTCCTGCAATTATGCACCTCTAACAGATTAGACAGAATATTAGCATGAGGGTTTCTTCGAGTCTTGTGCTGCACTGGTGAGAATTTCTATAGAAGAAGCAGTTTTAAACAAACCCACACATTTATTTTACTCAGAAGGTGTAATCTAAAATCTCATATGACATTTTCATTTGTAATACCTGCAAGCATAAAGCCACAAGGACAACTGCTGTTGCACTAGAAAAGGGCCCTTAAGCTCTGTTCTTTGCTAAAGGATTCCTTAATGTAACTCCACACACCTCTCAATATAGAGTGGTAAGTAAGTTTAGATCAGTATTCTTATCTCTTTGTTGCTATATCCTATTTACACATCTTGAGGGAAAAAAGATCACAATTAAGATTAAGCTGCTGAATTGGAGGATTTATTTAACTTGTCAGCATATTGCACAGCTATGCAGTTTAATGGATATTCTCCATATTATTGGGTGTTGCTCAAAATTTTTACTTTAACTCTATTTTTCTAGATAGTTCTCAGAGATGCAAATTCCTTGGAATCTGGTTATATCTGTTGTAGTTCAAGATTTGGTATAAGCAAAGTTGGATATCTTGCATCGTAATCTCATCCAAATCACTAAAACGTATACACAAACTCTATAAATCTTAAAAGCTAACTATCCCAACCCCACATGAGCAAGTACCATTTACATTTTCCCAGTCTTAGGTTATTTATGCTGGTATGGAACCTTGCACCTGCTGACTCTCATGCATAGCAGTGGTTCTGCACTATTATCCTATGCACATATGAATTACAACTAGTCTGTTTGAAATAATTACCAGTAGTCCTTTGACAAAACCAAAAGTTTAAGATAGTTTGTTAATTTCCTTTTTTATAAAGTCAAACACCTCCTCTGTAGAAAAATGCTACTCTGGACAGTATCAGTCCATTTTTATCAAAATGAATGGGTAAATATTTGTTAATTACAGAGGTGAAATTTCCACTAACCACCACCTTAGTAGTCCTGATTGTGTATCTCCAAGTCTTCATCATCTTTCCTCACATCTACAAGGATCTCCACATAATTCCTTCACTTTCCAGAGCTCTGTTAGTTCCTGTGTGGAATACTGAGGGGAAGACAGCATTCCAGTTTCACATGTCTTCTCACATAACCAGAGGCTGTCCTGTTTTAAAGACAATGATTTCAGTGGGACTTTTTTTGGAAAGGGACAGTATTTTACATGCACTAAATCACAGACATGCTCTCAGAAATCAGTATTTCATGGTGTGGGACCCTGTTAATGTGTCAGAGGCAGGGTGTATATAAATAAAACTGCAAGACTCTTATTGTGTCTGACAATTTGATTATCTGAGAACAGACAGCTTATAGATGCATCAGAGCATAAGCCAGCCCCGTCTGATGGGTGCACTTCCATTTTCCTCTTAAGTCTATACTACTGGTCTGAGTTGGTCAGGCAATTCCTATATTATTACATGTTACCACTGAAGCCTGATTGTTTAACCAGACATTGAGTAGAAACTCTTGACAAACTGTTGGCAATAGGAGTGCTGTTGGAAACTGAAAAGACAAGTGCCCCAAACAATGTATTCATATAACTCCTCAGGTTAGTATGTTATATGCAAGATAGCTAAATCTCAAATTAACTTTTCAGTCTTTATTTGTTATTTAATGAAAAGAAAGTCACCCAGTAATAATTTAAGATTGTATTCTATATACACCAAGAAAGAATTATTTAATTAGATGGGACAAGGTGTGATGGAAATCTTTGTATATTGTATTTTCCAAAGGCTGCCCAACTTGGATTAAGAGCCATGCTATTATACCATGAAAAACAATTTCTGCAGACTTGCTCACCTGATACCGCTTAGGCCCTATAGCTGCCATCCAAATGCCCATACTCACATCTTCACCCTGTAGATGCATTTTAAAAGCAAACATTAGCCTTGGGAAATAATTACTTGGACATGCACCAAAGTCTCTTGTCCACTGACTGGACAAGTAAAATGTTAGTATTATTTTTTAAATGTAGTTTCTTCTGAGCATCTTTTAAAAATAATCACCCACTCCTCCCAACATTGCTCAGGAAGCTGTGTATTAAAATAGTGGATTTTACAAGTTAGGAAACTAAGGCAAATATGGTTACAGTGACTTCCAAGGCAACATGGAGCTCCTAATCCCAAATCTCACATCTCTCTCAACATAAAAATCTACAAATTAGCCAGCGCTGACAAGTCTAATTCCAGAATCAAAGGTGTGGTGTGTGAGAAGGGTAGGGGGAGACTTTAAGACCCCTGCTAAAAAACCCCACAAAGTCTTAAGTACCTGGTATGTCTTGAGTCTTTCAGAGTTGCTTGCCAACCACTGAACAATGTCTTTGGAGATAACATAACCAGACCCACAAGCAAAGGCAGGATACGCTGGACTGGGATACTCCAGTTCTTGCCACTTCCCTGTCCGATCAACTGCCCAATTTAGTCTGAAACTTAAGATCAAAATAATCATGCAAACTGCTTTTGAAGATATTTATAAAAAGCTCCAATAATCCATGCAGTTTAGTCAATAAAACTGAAGCAAACTAAGTAAGAAAAAGTATAGAAAACTTTTCATTGAGTTAAGCTTTATGGTGAAATAGCACAATCTGAATCATACCATGTTAAGAGTATCATTGAAACATTTAATTTCAAAGAGGCAGTTATACCCTGTTTATTTCCTCTAAGAAGATCTGTAAACACACTAACAGAAAAAAACAATGCTAGCATACTTAGCTCTAGTGTGCATCTGTACTTCTACCAGCTTCGGTTAATGAAGCACAAATTCACCGACAAGAGATGTGTTAAACCAACACCACAGTGCCCTTCCTGTCAAAATCCCTACCCCGTACTCTCTTTTGTTTTACTTATGACAAATACAACAGGTGCATGCAGTTACAGTGATGATAAACATATTGGTCCACTGATACCAAACAAGTGTCCTCCTAAAAATAGAAATCAAGGGGGAAGAGTCAGGCAGCAAAAGGGATATTTGTTATCCTTCAAACATGGCTAATTTTGCAGAAATCAAAATAATAATTTGGGATCCTGGTAATAACAGAAGTCACCTTTCTTCATGTGAGCCCCAACAATATTCAACTCAAGCTGTCAGGGCACTAGACCTGGGTTTCTAATTTGAAATGCATCACTGATCTGCTGTTTGACCTTTGACAAGTCATGGAACTACTCTGTGCCTCAGTTTCCCCATCTGCAAAATGGTGCTAACCAGGCAGACATTCACGGCAGGCCACACTCATTTAGTGCTTTTAGCAAAACATGCAACAGATTTTATCCACCAAGATTTCCTCTCTCCAGGCAGGCCCAACTCTCCCCAGCAGGCTGCTGGTAAAATCCTAACAAACATACAAACTGAAGTCTTAAGTTTAAAAACAGTAGAATAACCCCTTCCCCACGTTCACTTCCTTGTTCCTGATTCTGTCTTCAGCCCTTCCCTCAAAGATCAGTTGAAGGGGAAGGGGAAAAAAAAAAAGGAGAGCTTTCCTGGTCTCTAAGGGTATGTCTACACAGTAGTTCAACACCCACAGCTGGCCTGTGTCAGCTGACTCAGGCTTGGGCTGCAAAAATGCTATGAAGATGTTCAAGCTCAAGGACTCTCCTCCACTTGTGGGGTCCCAGAGCTCAAGCTCTAATCCTAACCCAGACGTAAACATCTACACTGCAATCTTACAGCCCGCTGCAGGTATTGAACTGCTGCATAGACATACCCTAAGGGCTAAGCAGGGCTCAAGCTAAAAAATAGCAGAGTGGCTGGTGTAGCTCCAGTGGAGCCAGGCTACTCCCCCAAGCTGCAGCACCCACACAGCTCTATTTGGAATGCTAGCTTGAGCAGAGCTAGTATGAGCCCATCTGTCCAGGCTGGGAGGCTTGCTCCAAGCTGCTGTGCGACACTGTCAGAGGCTCCAAGCTCCCTCCTACTGCAAGGGAGACTGTTCCTGTCCCCCCCCTCCCAGCATACTAGGACCAGCTGAGAGGGAAACGTGGATTGAATCACACTTCTAGGCTCTGGTCCCAAGTTGCCTGCGTTCTTTTTTCAAACCACAAACTTCCACCCTGGGAGCACTTCCTCTCACAGGTCTGTCCTTTAAAATACAACCCCTCGAAGGGCTTAATATGGCCCTAGTGTCTTTTCTTCCTTGCTCAGTCTTAAAAGACAATTCCTTATACATAGGAATAATAGTATTTACCCACCTTCAACCAATGTTTTGAGAAGCACAGTTGAAAAGTGGTATATAAGAACTAAATATTTTTATGAACAGGTCTTAGATGTAATCACAGCCAGCTGCCATAATTGTGTCAATGTGCCAGGCTGTTACATGGCTCAGGTCACTCAAAAGCCAAGTGAGCTTTTACGTCCCAGAGAGCCATTAGACACTGGCATGTCATTTGCAGGGAGGTAGATGCCTAGTACTGAACAGCAGAAGATGAAGACTGACATGGATTGGCAGAGGTGAGGTGAGCATGAAACTATCACACTATATGCCCACACAATGGCTGGCTCTAGTCCAGGGGTAGGCAACCTATGGCACATGTGCCAAAGGCGGCACGCGAGCTGATTTTCAGCGGCACTCACACTGCCTAGGTCCTGGCCACCAGTCCACAGGGCTCTGCATTTTAAATTTAATTTAAATTTAAATGAAGCTTCTTAAAACATTTTTAAAACCTTATTTACTTTACATACAACAATAGTTTAGTTATATATTATAGACTTATAGAAAGAGACCTTCTAAAAACATTAAAATGTATTACTGGCACGCGAAACCTTAAACTAGAGTGAATAAATGAAGACTTGGCACATCACTTCTGAAAGGTTGCCGACCCCTGCTCTAGTCACTGTTTGGTTAATAAGCACTGACATTCACCCAAAAGTACTGAGCTGCAAGTGGCTGAGACCTTTTCTGCTTAGGCTAGCTACCAACAAGCAGTGATTCTTCATAAATTTTGCTAAGCAAAGCCGTAAGTATATTTAGATGGCATCAAGCCATGGCAGGATAGAAGGCAAACATCATGCATTCAGGACTGCAATTTAATGATTTATGGTTGTTTGCTGTATCTCCATCAGAGACAATGGATTCTATCATGAGAAAATCTGAATGCCGTGCACCAAATGTAGGGTATAGGCCTCTATAGGGAATTAATAAAATTAATTTTATTGCTAAAATTTTTGGTTATTACAATCTTGCCTTTGTCTTTACTGAATGTTAGCATATTCCGTTATTTTCCTACACAATGCTTGAAGAACACAATAACTTGGATACTTGGTTGCTTATATAATGAAATGAAAAGAAAATGTCTGAGCTACTCAAGAAAATTCATAGGACATTTTGGCTCTGTCAAGTAGTGCCAAGCACTGGAAGTATCAAGGGTATGGCCACACTGCAATCGCAGGTGTGATTGCAGCAAGCTGGCAGAGCTTTCACCTAACTAGCATGGCTACAAATAGCAGTAAAGACATCAGCATCACTGGTGAGAAAGAGTTTACAAAAATGCTGCCAAGAGATTAGTCTGAAATTACGTTTAACATTTCTGCATCCCATTAAAGTCACATTATTGTAATTTAAGGTGTTAACAGCACCTCCTGTTAAACACCAGATGGCATGAACTGTGTACTTCTGGAGAGAAGATACTACGTAACCTGTGTAAACAGAGACAAGTAGTGGAGTTTAATCTGAATTTAAGATTCTTAATATTTTGCCAGTGTCAAGGCTGCTTCCTGAATAGCATCTTTCAATTTTAAATATTCCTTCAGTTTCAGAGGACTCTGTTAAGATCACTCAATTCACATTTTTCATTTTATTGAGCAGTGTGCCTGACTACAATTTGGTCTTGGCAGTTTTTAGGTATCATCATAGGAAAATCATAGCTAAAAGGAGCAAGAGTTAAGGGGATGTGGTGGCTCCATCTCATCAAATCTTCAGATTCAAGACTGCATGCCTTCTTGGAAGATGTTTTAGTCATACAGAAATTACTGGCCTCAGTATAGGGGCAACTGGGAGAAGCTGAAAGCTCTCAACAGTCAGTTTGAGCTGGGATTAGACAGTAGCGAGAATCTTAATGGGTTCATACAATGTGATAGTTTGCAAAAAAGTCTGGGTGAGGTTTTGAGCCTGTCAGTTACCAGGATGTGAAGGTAAGGATGGGACCTACCCTATGCAGCTGATACAGACGCTTTCAGTTGGAAGGTTAGCTAGACTTTCCTGGGTTAGGCCTGCTAATTATCATCATTAAAAATCTCTGAAGCCCTGTTTTTCTTTAATCTTAATTCATAACAGCCAAATTCTGAACTTTCATCCATTTTTACACCCTTGACTTCAAGGAGTTACTCTTCTTTTACAACTTGAAGAGATCAGAATCAGTTGCACAGGGCAGCCCACCCTTAAAACTCATTTGACCAATCTGCCACTGATATCTGCGGACACCGCCACTGAAACCAAGGAAGAAATGCCACGGATGAATCTGGTCCTGTGTGTCTGCAGTTCTTAATGGGGTGACAGAGTTTCCATTATAAGCAAGGCCACTGCAAGATGAATGTAAATTCTGAGTCTAGACCCCTCATTTCCCTGGCACACTGGAGTTGCAGCTTGGAACATTCTGGTGTTTTTAAACCATTTTCATTAAAATATGAGAACGTGATAATCTAATCTGACTTCCTGAACAACACAGACCATAGAACGTTACTCAGTAATTCATGCATCATGTCTGTAACTCCTTGTTGAGCTACAGTATATCAGAGAGAGCCATCCAATCTTGATTAAATAATTTAAAGTGATGCGGAATTCACCATATCTGTTGGTAAACAATTCCCAGGACTAAATAACTTCACTGTTAAAATCTGTATTTCTTTTTTACAATCGTAAATTAAGTTTTTAGTGTGCCACAGATTATTTTATATTGACAATCCATAGCTGCCTTGTAAAGCTGTCAGTGGGGCAAAGCTGGCATTTTAGCTTGTGGATAGAGGACAGCTGGGATTTCTTGGCAACTAGAATGATGTGGTAGGTGGTATGGGATAAGCACATTAGCTGGATGTTTCTGGTAACACGATCAGTAGTAAAATAGGTAATATTGAATTTTTCCCCTGTATAAGCTACAGAATACATGGGGCACCAGACTATAAAGCCAGTTTTGTCCCCTCGTACACAACCAATTTCCAAAAAAATCAGCCAGAAAAAGTCATATTGGCCTGAAAAAATGGTAAAATTCAAAACAACGGCATGTTGGTACATGCTTGCAGTTTTTAAACTTCACTTTATTTCTGCACAGAAATATTTATTACCTACCACTTCCTTATGTTACAGAGAAATGTTATGGGCCACCCAACGCATGTTATAGCCCAGTATAAGAGGGGAAAAAGAATTCTAGCTATGGTAAGGGCACATTCTAGAACAATCATCATCATCTGGCTCTGCAACTCAGGATCCAGACCTGCCCTGACTGAAGTTATGGAGCTTTACTAGTGACTTGAAGTGGGCACAAGTGGGGCTCCATAAGGAGACTGCTGAACTCAATTGTACAGCAGTAAAACAATCCATAGATATGGAGAAATTAAAAGATCCATGAAAAACCCAGTAAGCAGAAGAGTTTGAGACTCACTTGCCCCACCAGATATTTGGCCTGTCGAGTTTTTCATGCATTATCCTGTTGAACACAGCTTCCAAATCTATGTAACAGTCATCATCTGTCTTCAGCAACAAATCAAAGTTAGCTGATTCTACTGTCCTGTTGCCAAAAGAAAAATGGTGATGATTTACTGGGAAAAAAATTTAAACTGAATTACAACTCTGCAATATAACCTGTATGCAACATAAACAGTGAAAGGGCCCCTTGGAGAGGTAAGCCATTTGTCCTCTTCCTTTTAAACGTTTTTTCTATATGAAAGGAACCTGAGGTAGGATTTTTGCTATCTCTTACAGCTGATGGGTTTAACTTACAATGAATCTGTCTAGAACACTACTGACCTCAAAAGGATATGAACTCCTGCTGAGGACTACAACACAGCTATTAATGCCATGGGTTGTATAAAGGGCTGATGGTCCAGCTAGCCTTGTGTATGAGAACAGTTGGTTCAAGGGCAGTGTGACTAGGAAAGTTTACAAGGAATGATTAGTAATAATTTGGTGCTTACCCTCTGTAAAGCTCTCTCCAAGTATTAAATGGGCAATCCTTAACATCCCTGTGAGGTACATACATTATTTTACAGATAGAGAAACTGACTGTAGGGAAAAACTCAAAAGAATTAGAGTGAGATTATTCCTTGGTTTCTCCAGAAAGATAGGCTATGTTTTGAAGGACATGCCTATATTTCACTTCCCTAAGGAGCAAACTGTTTTCCTTAAATCCTTTATTACTGAACAAGAAATGATTTTCTGCTAATGGGCAACCAGTCACCACAGAGAGTTAGATGACTTGAACTTTATTTCTCCTTTTAGCAATCAGAAGTGTTCTTCTGTTTCTCATTTGTGTATTCTGCACTATTTGGCACATTCCTTTGGTGGCTTTAAAAAAGCCAAAAACACCACAGGTAGCATTTAAAGTTATAATTTAACAAGGAAAGAATCAGCCCAAGTTAAATTAGTAATTCTAGTGGCTTCAGTAGTTACTCCTTATTTACAAGAGTGTGAACAGAGAACCAAGCCCATTGTCTTTTCTGATGTATAAGCATATATTTTGGAATATATATACATAGTTGTAGAAGATTTGCTGCACATATCTAAACAGATCTTAGACTGTTTATATGCAAGAGGTGCTATAAAATATGCTTGAGCTTTTCAGTTAAATGTTCTCCAGTTAATTATCAATGCTGTTTTTAAAGTTTCGATCACTCAATTCTGATTGTATTACTCACTGAGGTCTTGATCCTGCAATGGCATTACTCACTCATGTGTGCGCAAGCTTAAGCACATTCCTTTGGGGATCAAATGTGAGTTTTGGGGAGGGGATTGGTGTTTACAAATAATAGTAATAAATACCTATATATATTTTAAAAACTGACCTCAGAACTGGAACAAAATTCTCTGGTATTTGTTTTTGATAATTACTCATATTCTTATCTTCCAATACATTTATGTTGTGCAAATGTACTGAAACCAAACAGAATTTAAAATAAAAAAAACAACTAATTTTTAGAATAAAAGGCTGTGTTTTTTCAGCTTTTATGGGTAGCGTCTCCAAGAAATTGAAACCTTTAAAATACATATAAACTCCTTGGAGTAAAACGTATTATCAATTGCTTTTTCAATTCATGTTCTGGATTGATGCTTCAGTCATTAATGTTTAGACCCTATTTTCACACAAGACAGAGGGCTCTGGCAGTAGCAGGCAGCTCTTGTGCGACTGTTGTGATGACAAAGGGTGCTCAAAGCTATTTGGAAGGCCTTTCTGGTCTTAGTGCTGAGCCTCTCCATGTTGGGTGCTGGAGCCCAGGTCCCATGAGGCACTGAGCACTTCAAGCTGAAATCTACCTTGCAATGGAAATTGAGGGTGCTTAGGACCTGACAGGATTGAACCTTTTGGTCCTGATCCAAAGCCCACTGAGGTCAGTGCCAGTCTATCTGTTTGTAATCAGGCTGACAGCCAGCATTTAAAATATAAGCTGCTGGTCTTCAGGTTGTGATTTCATGCTGCTAGCAAACATCCCAGGTAGGGTTGTGGGCATGATTTAACTCTAACTTGCATATTTGGATTTGTGGAGCAGTTATTTGGGGTGGGGAAGGGAAGGAGTTCAATCAGTAAAGATCAATCCTAAAAACTAAGCCCTCACTTTTAATCACCAGGTGGCGTAATACAATTTTGTCCCTTATCATGTGAAAACTAAACAAAACAAAAACAATGAAAAGAGTAAATAATTTTGTGATGTTAATATTGTGTAAATTTTCAGAATACAGCATCTCAAGGACATCTCTAGGGGTCATAGTGGACCACAAAGTAAATATGAGTCAACAGTGTGATACTGTTGCAAAAAAAGCAAATGTGATTCTGGGATACATTAACAGGTGTGTTGTAAACAAGACACGAGAAGTCATTCTTCCGCTCTACGCTGCGCTGGTTAGACCTCAACTGGAGTAGTGTGTCCAGTTCTGGGCACCGCATTTCAAGAAAGATGTGGAGAAACTGGAGAGGGTCCAGAGAAGAGCAACAAGAATGATTAAAGGTCTTGAGAACGTGACCTATGAAGGAAGGCTGAAAGAATTGGGTTTATTTAGTTTGGAAAGGAGATGAGAGGGACACGAATAGCAGTTTTCAGGTATCTAAAAGGGTGTCATCAGGGAGAGGAAGAAAACTTGTTCACCTTAGCCTCTAATGATGGGCTTAAACTGCAGCATGGGAGATTTAGGTTGACATTAGGAACAAGTTCCTAACTGTCAGGGTAAACACTGGAATAAATTGCCTAGGGAGGTTGTGGAATCTCCATCTCTGGAGATATTTAAGAGTAGGTTAGATAAATGTCTATCAGGGATGGTCTAGACTATTTGGTCCTGCCATGAGGGCAGGGGACTGGACTCGATGACCTCTCGAGGTCCCTTCCAGTCCTAGAGTCTATGAATCTATGAACTGGCACAAGAAATAACCAGGGAAATCCTTAATAAAATTTTTTTTTTTCCAACCTACCATCGGTAGAAGTTCAGTAATTTGGCTGGAACATTTCTGTAGGTGTCAACAACGTCTACAAATACAATATCATCATAGGCGCTGCTTTCTTCTTTCAATAATGCATCCTCCTCTTCAAGGTTTTTTAAGTGATTTACAAACCTCTCAGGGCGAGTATGAAGGCTTTCTAAAAGAGCATCACCTTCTGAATGGGAGGGAGGAGAAATTATACATAGCCAAAATTAAACATCTGTTAATATCCACGTGCAGTACACTACATACAGCTGTGCATATTTTTCTTATACTAGAAGCAGCATATTTACATATTTATTTTATTAGTAAGCGTCCAGCCAAAATCTGGATTTGGGAAATTTTGCAATTTTTTTCAAAAAACAAAAGGCACTAATTTTACAAGTTTACCACGATAAAAGGCAAAAGTTGCAGACAATAAGGGGTATTTGGGGGCGGGGGTGAAGGAGTCATACATATACTAAATTCACGGTCCATTTTGGTCAATTTCACGGTCAGAGGATTTTTAAAATAAATTTCATGATTTCAGCTATTTAAATCTGAAATTTCATGGTGTTGTAATTGTTAGAGGTCCTGACTCCAAGAAGAGTTATGGGGCGGGGGCAGGGTTGCAAGGTTATTTAGTTAAACTGCTACCCTTCTGCATTGCTGCTGGTGGCAGCACTTCCTTCAGACCTGGGCAGCTGGAGAGCAGCAGCTGCTGGCTGGGTGCCCAGCTCTGAAGGGAGAGTTGCCACCAGCAGCAGTGCAGAAGGAAGCATGGCATTGTGCGGTATTGCCACGTTTACTTCCGCACTGCTGCTGGTGGCGGCAGCGCTGCCTTCAGAGCTGGGCACCCAGCCAACAGCCACTGCTCTCCAGCCATCTAGTTGTGATAGCAGCGCAGACGGAAGGGTGGCAATACCCTGGACCCCCCACCCAAAATAAGCACATGACCCCCCTGCAAAACCCTTTTGGGTCAGAACCCCCAATTTGAGAAACTCTGGTCTCCCCCATGAAATCTGTATAGTATTGGGTAAGAGTACCACAAAAGGCCAGATTTCATGGTCCATGATGCATTTTTCATGGCCAGAGGCTGAAAACCAGGTTCTCGCATATTGCTCTGACAAGGCTCAACTCAACACAACCAATTTTCATAGTACAGTCGTGCTGGCCTGTCCACATCTACCACACTGAATAACCAGTTTTACATAAGCATGGTCAGGGAAAAATCAGGGCAGGTATTCTGTACTACCAGAACTTTTAAGACTAGAGGGAGGAGGAGGAGGCAGGCTTTACACATGGTTTCAATGCACTTTAAGATCCCCTTGCACAGATGTATGGGAGATTAGACTGCTCAAATCATATCTGCCAGTCCTATCTACTCAGCACGGAAATGGTGCTTGAATGTGGTCTGGTGTCTGACACTGTATTGACGGTTGTGTGGAGTCAACCATGTTACATTCTGATTACACACAGCAAAGTAGTGTAGACAGGCACTTACTAGCTCAGAGGAAAGCCCAGAACTGGATCCATTATTCCCTTATTTTCCTCTTGTAGTGACACTAAGTCACTGAAAAGTTTTTATAGGCCAAAGCTGGTTTGTGTGCCCCCAAACCACATTTTAAAACTAAGTTAGTTATTTTACTTAAAGAAAATAAATTTCTGCTTTTCCTTATGCCAGGGCAGACAAGCCAGCCTCGCTTTTGAAAAAAGTGTTAATACAGAGTCACTTCAGTTTTTCCATTATAGCAGCTGCTCTGTGGTGCCAGTTTAGACACCAGCTTCAGTGCTAGGTGGCCAAGAGACCATGCAGAGTTTGAAAGGGCTCCCAGAGGCTCTCACACAACCTGCTGAAATGGGTGTAAAGGGCAACAGCATTGCTGGGAAAAGCAAGTCACTTCAACTTTAAATGTCACCATTAGCCAACAATTGCTCCGCAGCGTTGCAAGATAAACTGCAGTTATTTTCTAGTCTAAATACAGGGAAAATGTGGTAACTGTTACAAGTTGACTTCTTAAAGGCAACCAATGTAGAACTTTTTTCTTTAACTTGGTCTTTTGACAACAAGAATTAAGGACGGGGACAGGGGAATCTGTCTGGACAGAAGAGGAAAAGGTTATTGTGTTAATAAAAAGACAGCAAAGAGATAAAAAATTGGCTTAGCTGGGTGATAAGGAGCAACCAAAGATGTCAGCATGTCACCAAAATTTTATTTAGTACAGGACTTATATGAGAGAGGAATAAACTAAAAGTAGGACTTCTTAGTCAATCAAATTAATATTGGACACAGATTGATCATTCATGTCAGAGCTGTCGTTTAAATGTTCTGTTGTAGGATAGAGAGATGCTCTACTGCATTTTTTGCAGACTTACCTTGAATAGTGTAAATAAAACCTCCTGCTATTCCTTCCACACCATCCGTGAATTCATGTGACCATGAACCTTCCCCTGTCTGTCAGAGATTGATTAAAAATATTACAAAAAGAGAAAGTTGAGCTAATTCCCTCTCTAAATACAAAACTTGCTGCAGCAACAATGTACAGTACATTTTTTTAAAGATATCTGCATATGTAAAAGACTAAGGCTTTAATTATAATTTTAGGATGGGATTTTAAAAAATGCCTAAGGGGTTCAGGTGCTCTATTGACATTAAAATTAATAGCAATGAGGCATCCAAAACAGCGGCAGCTTTGGAAATTGTAGCATTAATTTCTGTCTTCTATTCCATCCTCAGATCACATTGGAAAGCTAAATCTGAAATTAAGAGGAAAGGGTTAAACTTGAAATGGTTAAACTATAATGGCGCAGCATGCTGTTTGTGAATCAGCAGAAAGTGGTGACAAGGAAAGAGAATTCGTTAGCTTAGGATTGCAGTAACGGGCAGAATTTACTGCTGGCAGATTCAGCTGCAGTGAATTTGACCCATTATCTTTGAAGTCCACAAAAGGGAGGGGTGAACTTTATTTCCATCCAGAGTGGAAAATAGGTCTTTAATACAGTCAGTGGCATCATTTTCTTTGTACATCAAAGGGCTGGATCCCAAGGTAGGGGTGAGCTGAAAATTAAACCAACAGAGGAAGACAGACTGATGTCACCTGAAATGACTGGACATTTACAGAGACACCTAGGGAGCACAGGGAAATGGGACAGAAAAAAGATCTTAAGTTAAATTATTTTTTGGTAAAAGTTTATGATCGGAACATAAGTAGTATGAAGAGATGACACACCGTAGAGACTCTGAGAACTCCTCCTCCATCATTAACTATCACTTTGTGAAGATTCCTAGAAACAAGGCCTTGAAGGTCCTGGCTTTCCCACACAATAGTGCCTTCAAAACTCTGTTAAGAAAGCACACCACAATTCACCATTAACAGGAAAAATATATATAAACAAAAAACACACGTGCATACACATGGCCCTATTTGCAATATTGTGGAAATTGCGGATTCCACAACATCTGGCTTATACTGCAATTTTGACATCTGTGCTCATCCTCGGGTGGCCAACTGCAGAAAATCACAGAAAATAATGGACTTTATTACTGCAGATAATAAGGTCCATTATTACTTTACATGCATCCGACGAAGTGGGTATTCACCCATGAAAGCTCATTCTCCAATACATCTATAAGGTGCCACAGGACTCTTTGCTGCTATTACTTTTCTGCAATTTTCCATGGTTTGTCCGCAACTCAGCTGCAATTATTTGACAATCATCCTGCAATTCAAATAGAACCTTACACACACACACTTTAGAGAGTGGAACCAAATGGAAGTATCACAATTTTAATTAAAATACAGTCAATTTTACATAAATGATGGTTTTATAATATAGTATAATGTTTTTACTTAAGACTTCAAAGCAATAAATTCAGTTAAAAATTAAGTGATGCACCTATGAAACAGAACCATACAATGTGCCTTTAAGTCAAATAAGTTATTTTTCTACATCAGGAATGATATTAAACTTTAACAGAAGTCTGTAATGAAAGATTTTTTCCTTTTTGTTTAAACTTTAAATTTTATTTAAAGGTGAACTGAAATGATTTTTAAAAATTAACTATAAAAACCTATATTACAAACAGAATAATTATAAGAAATTTGAAAATCAATGCTTCTTTTAGTTATCTGCCAAGACCTGAGATTAGAGATCTCCGTTGATCCCACAACAATCACTGACATCAACAAAACTTAGAGGGAAAAGGAATTTCCTTTCTTCCCTCGGTACAGGTGTCATGAATTGGAGCAGGAGAATCAGAGAACCCTCGCCTCAGTTCTTGGTATACAAGTACAGTAAACATCTTCACTTAACAAGTACACTTAACATCCTCTCACTTAACATTGTTTTGATCTTATGTCCCTGCTCAATTACAGAACATGCTCCATTTTAAAGTTGTGCAATGCTTCGCTATAACGTTATTTGGCTGCCTGCTTTGTCCACAGCTGGCAGTCCCTCTATCAGCTCCCCTACACCCCTTCCCACAGCACCTCCCCCCCGCCGGCAGACCCTGAAGATCAAACGCCTTCCCCCTCCTCCCCACGGCAATCTGCTGCCTTGTGTTCAGGGCGAGCCTGTGCGCTGTGTCCTTGCTCCTCCCACCCCCCCGCCTCCTGAATGCTGCGGTCAGGAGGCAGAGGAGGGAGGGGGAAGGTGCAAGGGTGTGGAGTAAAGGAGGGTGGGGGGAAGAAGAGGCAGGTTAAGGGTGGGGGCTTGGGGGAAGGGGTGGTGTGGGCAGGCCGAGGGTTGAGCCCTCTGCCCCTGGGGCTTGCAGAGTAGGGGAAGCTGCCACTGCTGCCGCACAACGTGCTTCTCCTAGCCTGCAGCGCCTTCAGCCTCCTTGCCTGCCTCATTGTCTGCAGTACCAGTGGGCTGTACCTGTGTGGAGTAAGGCGAGGGCACCTCCCAACTATAGTACTGTACTGTATGGCAAAAAAAAAAAATTCCCTGGAACCTAATCCCCCTCCCCCTCCATTTACATTCATTCTTATGGGGAAATTGGATTCACTTAACATCGTTTCACTTAAAGTCACATTTTCAGGAACATAACTACCATGTTAAGTGAGGAGTTCCTGTAAAGGAGGAAATTATTTTCTTTTTTCCCTTTTTATTTAAACTGTATGACACTTAAGTTTTTTTAAGATCCTACATCATTAAGAGGATAAATGTGTAAAAGTTTTTAAGAAGCAGTTCAGTCCATCTTTAAACTGATCTGCTAAATGCTACATTTGAGATATACTGTACAGATAATATTACTATTTTCTGTTGAAAGCCTCTAAGATGGTTAGAAAGGGACAAAGGGGTTGCAGTATAAAAATAAAAGTTAAAGTAATAATTTAAAGTTCTATAGTTTACGTAATCCTGTTCTTGTCGAGAGAATATACACTGAATACATTAACATTTGTTTCATGAATGTTAAACCAAAGCAAATGATTTTCTTTAAAGCAATATAGCTTTAAATCAATTCCTCGTCTTCTAAAGCAAAAATTTTGACACACTGTACATAAAGGTAGCTATTCAAGCACAGAAACACCTCATCTTGTTTTAAACTTATTTACAAATGCAGACAGATCCTTAATGTTCAGAACTGTTTGCTAACTCTCTGCTGCTGCATGCCTCAGATCCAGTTACCTCTCCTTTGACCTTTCCCTAACACATTTCCTTCCCTCCTTATCCTCTCCTCTGGATTGTCTCCACTTACTGATAAATCCAAAATAGTGCAGCTTGATTTCTTACCATTTCCTCAAGCTGTTTAACATCCTCCACTAATAAGACTTTTATGCCCATAGCAGGCTTGACATTCAGTCACAGCCACACATTTCAAAAGTCTCATATCCTCCACTGTCTGTTGCTTCTAATGTGTTTTACAGCTGAACAATAGACCAAACCAGTAATCATCCTAGTCTGATCTTTGCACTCAATACCCCCACCCTGCTTACTTCTAATTATTTGTCATTCTAATATGACAAGTGGACCATTACTAAGAATTTTTTTAATGTCAATGGCAGGATTCCCCATCACCTTAGGCTTTGAAACCTGGATAGCAGCACGCACCTAGCATCTGTATTTTCAAGGTATTTTAGTAGCTACCCTTTCCCACGGTAACAATTTTTGCTTTAGAGATCAATAAATCTGGGTTCTAGTTCTAGCTCTGCCATTTGACTGCATTGCTGTTGGGCAAGTCACTCAGCCTGCATGTGACTCAGTTTCCTCCTTTGTAAAAGAGGATATGTAAATACTTACTATACCCACTTCAAAAAGGTCATCGAGAGACACTTCATCAATTAGAGATTGAGATCGTTGAATGCAAGGCGTTTGAGAAGTGCCAAATATTATTGCTTTACATCTTGAGAGATTTGTGAGCAAGTTCACTAACGACTTCAGCCTTCAGCGATTCTTATTCCAAGCTAACGGAAACTTCGTATGTAAAAACGCTGAAAGAAGAACATTACCAGCACTCATCATCTGTTTTCTCCCTATTTACAGTCCATCCTCTCTGCAGTGGGAGAGGATTGGCACTTACTATGAAGACTGAACAGGTGGACTGACATAATGTAATCCTGTTAAACTCCTTTCCAAATGTTACAGTGCCATGCCTTTTGTTGTTCTGACTATTTCTCATTAGGAACAGTGTGCATATGGCAGAGTCTCAATTCCATCTGAGTGGTCTGGAGCTCTGTGCCATAAAAATACATGCTTCTTTAAAACTTATCTGTGAACCTCTACCTCCTCCTTAGTAGTTTGCTGATTTGTGCTCGCTTGTTCTTTTCCACAATCATTTGGAAAATGAGCGACTGATTCTGTCTTTGACAATCTGGCCTGCCAACTGCTTGTTCTGAAGTTATTTCCCTCCATCTTTCCTAACTCTTACAAGGATGAGCCAAAAAAACCATAACAAAAACCAGCACTTTAGTTAAAAGACAGATGAAGTACTTTGAACAATCCAATATTTCTTAATGTAGAGGAGTAGGGAAAGGTATCGTCTCGCACCAATCTTGTAGCACTTAAACACTTCACTTCACTACAAACAGATCTCAGAAAACTGGATGTCAATATATGTGCATTAAATCTCTTCTGGGTGGTGCATTAAATCTCTTCTGAATGCTTCAACATCTTAAATATCAAAAAGACTATGTGACAAAGCATAAACCCCATCAATCCAAACAAGTAATGTCATGTCATCCTGTAGATATACAATGCCAATGACATAGTAAAAATATCAATAAAAAGCACTTGGAGATTGTCTTTTCTAAACAATGCTTCAGACCTTTTTTCAATCAGAACGCACAAATGTATCAGTGAAACACTGTCAATCTGGGAGGACATACCTAATGGGGTCTTGCAGGGGTCTGTCCTGGGACCAGTACTACTCAATATTTCATGAATGACTTGGCTAAAGGAGTGGAGAATTAGTTTATAAAATTTGCAGATAACACCAAACTGGAAGGGGTTGCAAGCACTTTGGAGGACAGGATTAGAATTTAAAATGACCTTGACAAATTGAAGAACTGATGTGAATTCAACAAGATTAACTTCAATAAAGACAAGTGAAAAGTATTTCATCTAGAAAGGAAAAATCAAATCCACAGCCACAAAATGGGGAACTGACTAGGCAGTAGTACTGTCAAAAAGGATGTGCAGGTTATAATGGCTCACAAATTGAATATGAGCCAACAATGGCTAATACCATTCTAGGGTGTATTATGTGAGACATGGGAGGTAACTGTCCTACGCTACTTGGCTCTGGTGAGGTCTCAGCTGCAGTACTGTGTCCAGTTCTGGGTGCCACACTAACAAAGATGTGGATAAACTGGAGAGAGTCCAGAAGAGAGTGACAAAAATTATAAAAAGATGTTAAAAACCTGATTTATGAGGAAAGGATAAAAACAAACCTTGGCACGTTTAGTTTTGAGCAAAGATGACTGAGAGGGGACTTTATAAGTCTTTAAATAGGGTAAGGGCTGTTATAAAGAGGATGGTGATCAATTGTTCTATATGCTCACTGCAGATAGGACAAGTAGTAATGGGCTTAATCTGCAGCAAGATAGATTTAGGATAGCTATTAGGAAAAGCTTTCTAACTATAAGGATAGTTATGCTCTAGAATAGGCTTCCAAGGGAGGTTGTGGAGTCCCTATCATTAGAGATTTTTAGAACAGGTTAGACAAACAGCTCTCAGGGATGGTCTAGGTTTACTTGGTCCTACCTCAACACTAGACTAGATGGACTAGATCACTTCTTGAGGTCTCTTCCAGTCCTATATTTCTATAAATTTATGTTGCAGCCTGAATATGCATTAATAAGAGGAAAAAATTACAAGTGCCTGGGAATTTAATACAGTGGAAAAAAACAAAGATTTACAGGAATAAAATTTGAGTTGTGCAGAAACCCATCCCATCCAACTATACTGTTGGGCAAAATATGTTCTAATAATTAAAACCATACAGCACCTACTGCACATCACTTTAAATTAAATTTCTTACCTCTGAAGAAATTTAAGCAGCATTAAATTGCATACAGAAAATACTGCAAGAAATGTGCTTACTTGACAAGCTAGACCACTAAAATGCTACTCTCTAGTAAACTGTTTAAGGAGACAAGCCAGGGGTTCTCAAAAAACTTTTTTTGCTAGGACCCCCCTTTGAAAATATTTCAGGCTGACAACCTCCGACCCCACCCCACCCCACTCGTACTTCTGCACTGCTGCTGGCGGCAGCGCTGTCTTCAGAGCTGGGTGCCCGGTCAGCAGCTGCCACTCTCATGATCCCCCTACAATAGTCATGTGACTCCCTTTTGGGTCAGGATCCCCGGGGGAGAAACGCTGAGATAAATTAACCAGTCAACTGCTACTTCCTCTCACAGGCAACTGAGGTCCAAATTCATTCCTGTATTAACTCTTGTGAAGTCAGTGGAATAATATCAAGGATTAAATTGGCCCGGAATGCCTAACTTCCTCAGCCATTCATTTTCCCTCCCACATTTTCCATATAAACCACTTCACTGTATTTCTTCCAGGACCTAAAACCAGTGATAGAAATCTATTTCCATTTAAGACATAGTTATTAGAGCACTGGTTTAACAATATAAGCGAACACATTTAAATTAAATAAGCCAAATTTTAAAATTATATCTGAAATATTTAGAGATTAGCAACTCACACTGAAACCTTTCCTCACAGCTGGGAGCTGTCACTCAGCCAGCATTCCCACTTTAAGTCAACAGAAGTTTTACTTGAGTAAGAACTGCTGGATTAAGCCCTAACTGTAATAAAGTTAATTCTATTTTCTTCCCACACTCTTTTTTACTATGTTTAACCACTTCCTTCCAGTACAACCCTGAAAAGCACCATTTGATACCATATCCCTACAGTATAATCCAATCTCAAGCTGCAGGCACCACTCTCAAGTGGGATCACAAAACCTAGGACCCAGCCTTTAGAGCTTAGCTAATGCTACTCACAACCAGCAACAGTGTTAACAATATCACCCCACCCACACAGCAGTGTTTTCCAAACTTTTGAAAGCTGAGTCCCCACTTCAGGAAAATGAAACCAATCACACCCCTGGCACCCTGGCAGATGTGTTGTTAAAAGCATACATATTTTAATTTATACAACTGCTGTGCCCTTTCCCACCTATGGCAAGTATTTCATGCACATTTCCCCTTACTTTGAGGAACACTAATATAGCGTAATTCATTATGTGATGCTTCCTCTCCTTTCTTACATACTTTGATGAGCAGTAAAACAACATCTGACAATGGTCACATTTGAAGTACCATCATCTGTATCCAAATTAATACCCATTGCAGTAAACAGGGAAGTTTGCACTTGAGAGCTACTGTTTCAGACTCTCTGCAAACTCAGGCAGATGCTTCTGCACTGTTTACACTCATCTCATACTCTGAAGGTATTCTTTGCAACCATAATAGCTAAAGACTTACTTTTTTCAAAATGAAAACAGAGACTCAAGAGAACAACTGAGAGATCTGTCTGTGCCCCCTGGATAGTCCTTTGCACTCACCCCTAAAGGAATGGGAAATAACCTGTATGGGGAACACTATCCCACAGAATCTTAGTGCATTTCCTCTACAGACCAAGATTTGGAGACAAATTCTCACATAAAAGCTCCACACCAGTGATTCATTTTTAAGAGATTTCTTAAGGCAGTGAATAGTAAATGAAAACCTCTAGAGCATTAGCTTTAAAGAGAGATACTAGTATCCAGAATGTGTAGTGTGGGTATTTCACCATCTCATGCCACTAACAGATATAAATAAAGCCTGAAACATATAAACAGATGAAAAGTAAATGCCAGTCTTACAAATCAAGTCAGCATGGGAAATTAACTAAATACTGCACGTACCTCTGGCAAAATGAACTGTTCTACAGGTTTGTACCACAATCTGTTAACTTGCACTCCACAGCTAGGTGGGCTAAAGCGAGCACTGAAGAGAGCTTCCTGTGTGCAAAATAAAGAAAGGCAAACAAAAATAAGAAACTTATTCTTAAATCACAAGGGCTGTAAAAACAATGCTAGCCTACATGATCTTAATTCGTTCACAATAGAAAGGATAAACCTCATAAAGCAACCCTTAACATTTTTTGTTTTAAACAATGTTGTTAGCTATTTTTCATGCAGAAATAGCCCTTAAAACCAAACAACATTTTGTTCTGAATTCCCCCGGCACACATATACACACTGAATATAGGGCTCTTGAGAAGTGCTGCAGCTCCCAGCTGTTGTGGGCACCGGCGGGACCCTACGGCTTCCAGACACCTGCAGGCTGAAATCATGGAAGTCGTCGGAAGTCACAGATTCCATGACTTCCATGACAAAATCATAGCCTTAGTTATAGGATGCATTTGATACGAACCTATGAGAAATCCACAGAGTTTATAAAATCTGTGTGTCATCACAGAGAGCGTTTAGGAAGTCTTTATATACCACACTATACCAGCATCATTAGAATTCATTGAGAAGAAAAAGCTAACCTTTAAACCATAGCAGGTCAATGGCTTGTGCAGTGATAAGATGACCTATATGGAGGGGAAAAAAGGAGGCCTAAATAAGTGTTGGAACAACTACAGATCTGGCCTGTGATGAGCTATATAACTACTAGGAGAATATGAAGGAGAAAAGACAAGCTGGAAACTCGCTAAGGCAAGAGAAGAAAATGATGAAAGATGTGAACGAGTTTGCTTATATTAGAAATGAGCAATCAGCAAAGTCTGAAGAGATTATTTTGAAGAAGGAAAAAAAAGATAAATGAGGAGAACCCAAGAGAGGAACTCACAACATTTAGGCTGAACCAGGACATGACAGGTTCCACACAGGAAGAACAGATTATATAAGCATTAGGAAAATTAGACAGGAGAAAGCACCTGGGCTTGATAAACTACACGTGGATTCGCTGAAGTCAATAGGAAGGGAAGGCGTCATGTATTTTACAAGTCTGTTCAATGATATTCTTAAGAAAGAGAAAATGTCAGATGAATGATGTAAAAACTTGGTAGTACCCATTTTTAAACAGAAAGGAGATATTACACTGTATACTAATTATCATCCAATTAAGCTGATGCACATGCTATGAAAGCATAGAAGATTACTGAAAAGTAACTGCCCTGAACAGTTGAAATTTGGAAGGGTCAGTATGGATTATGCTGGGAAGGAGTATCACTGATGCCATAATTTTGCTATATGAATCTTCCTGGAGAAATTCAGATAAAAAGATATAGCTACTGCGTATAGCCTTTGTGGACTTGGAGAAGGAGTTCGCTCATGTACCAAGAGAATTAGTTTGGTGGAATAGGAGATGGAGAGGTGTGCCAGAAGGATATGTCCATTTTCTCCAGGATATTTGTGACAGAGTGACTACTGTAGCCAAAGTCAAATGGGGCTACCCAACAGAGAATTTTCAGTAAAGCGGCCTGTATTAAGGATCAGCACTGAGCCCTTTTTTGTTTGCGGCTGTCATGGATGTGACAAATGATAATATACAAAGAGAGCTGCCTCAGAACATGCTGTTCCTGGATGACTTAGTGATATGTGCAGACGATTGTGAAACCCTGCAAACGAAGGTGGCAACACAGTTAGGAGCAGGCAGGACACAGAACACTGGTAAAGACTGAGGTTCTGATCAATGAAGAAGGACCAACCATAAAGGATATTACGGGTGGAGATCTTACAAGAATGAAAGAATTTAAATACCTATAATCAATGAATGGTTGCTGGTAGTGGTGCCCTCCTGAGTGATGCCCAGCATCGTACTAAAGCTGCTTGGTGCAAATGGTGGGAGGTGACCCAAGTTCTCTGTGATAAAAAGATACCAATAAAGTTAAAAGGTAGAGTGTAGAAAACTGTAATCTGACCCATCCTAATGTACCAGAGACTTGACCAGCTACAAGAAATCAGTATGCTCTCCACTAGAGAAACGAAGCTGTTGAGATAGTCAAATGGTTGGAGACTCCACGGTAGGAAACAAAATAAGGTTGAGCGCGCCAAATGTTGGTTGCCCATCTGAAGACAAGTTGAGGGAGGCTAGGCTACTTTGGTATGGGTCATATTGGTAAGATGGCCCTTGAAATGACCATGGACAGAAGACAACCAAGGAGGAGGACAAAGACTTAGTACAATGACCAGATATCAGAGGACCTTAGAGAGACCAATCTACACGACAGACAGGCATACAATCATGGGTTTTGGAAGAGGGCTATAAAAGTTGCCGACCCGGAACAGGGAAAAGGAAATGAAGACGACGACAATGACTACAGATGACCCAAAGGTTTGAGTCCGTAACAGAGCTGGAAAACTACATAGAGATAATTATACTGGTTATGTGCTAAATGATAACAGTGTGCAACAACTTTTAGATGTCTAGCTAGAGAGTGGATCAGACTATAGAACAAGAATTACTAGCTTAAATTTACAGCATTTCCTTGCTTTTAAACATTCAAAGGGTGGTGGTTTTTGTTTGAATACATATAAGTCTTTAAGTTATCAATAAACTTTTATAACCTCAACTTCAACTAAAACTGTTTTGTTTTGGAATTACAAGGCACATTTAATCAAGAAGCATTTCTATTAACCCACACATTAGTAATCTAAAAAAGTAGTCTACAGTTATACAGAAAAAATAATATTTTAATATTAAAAGTTTGTAAATCCCAGTTTTTCACATTCACCAGATAACAAATGTGAAATAGGAAAGATTTATAGTTACTCATCTGACAGTTCTTAAGAGTGCAGTGGGAAAGAAAACATTCTTTTATTAGTGTATGATAGGTGAAATCATTAATTTGCTAGGCCATTAACACATACATCTCATTCTGCAGGAATTCAATCCACGATAGAAAGAAAAAAAATGTGCTTTAGCCCTCTTCAGTAAGAAAACTATAATATCGTACCTCCTGTTCTGCCTGGTACAGTTTTACAGTGATATTCCTCTGGAATCCCACACCATCAGCATCATAGAATACCCCAAGACTGGTAATGACAATGGGGTAAAGAACTCGGAAGTTCACACTGACAATGTGGTCTTCAGAAAGCACTGAAGGCGTATCTTCAGGGAGACTGAATGCTTCGATTTCTTGATTCAAAACTGTATTTTAAAAAAGAACGAGGATTATACCAGCAATGTGAGTAGATTTATCGTTCTGGAATTGTGTATACATGGGAATGTCTGAGGAATAATTAGCATGGCTGGCAAAGCGCACAAAGATAATCAAATTTCAAAGGAAAGATGACTGACTGCACGCTGCTGTAAGGAGACACTTAGAATGATTTAGTAGCCTGCTGGTTACCAGCAACTGTAAGTCAGTGCTTGAGCATGTACAGACCACTGAATGGAAGTGCGCACACACACATATATAACACCTTGCTCTGCTTAGTGAGAACAGCTGTTTTATTCCATCTGATGTATCCCTGGGTAGCTGAATGGCAATGACTGCTGCTTAACTGGAAACAAATTAGCAGAAGTGGTATTTAAAAAGTGACTCATTCCAAAAGGGCCAAGTGGTTTTTACCAGGAGTTAGGATCATAGTTGTGAAATTCTAATATAATAGTTACAAAGTAAATATTCAAAGGAGGAAAAACAAAAATGAAAGGCAGGAAATATAATTTTAGCTACATATTTTATTGAGGACAGTGTTTCATTTCAAGTATTTTCTGACACTTATATTTTAAACAATTGCCTCTTCTCCCAAGAACAGATTCTGCAAACACTATCAGATGTAGTACTCACTTCAGTAGAAGTGTCCTCACATGGTCTTGTGGCCAAGACACTGGACCTGGATGATTTGGGTTAAGATCTCAGCTGTAATGCAACATAGACTTGTGCAAACTTGAACAAGTCATTTAATGCTCTCTGATTCAGTTCCCCATCTGTAAGGTGGGGACAATAGACAGAGATATTGAAAAGGTAAATTAATTAGGGGAGATTTTCAAAGGCACAAAAGATGCCCAACTCCAATGAAAATCAATGGTCTGCCCTTCGTGCCTTGGAAAATCTCCCCCATTAATGTCTGCATGTGGTGCTCAGAGGTGGGCTACATAAGTGCCTACATAGAGAGCAAGTCCAGTAGTATTTGCAGGACTGGGCCCTTAACTGGGACAGCCACTAAACCAGTGTGTCACAACAAAGAGGATTCTGTTTAATATGATATAATAGTTTAAAAGATTATCATTCATACCTGGATTAGTAATGTTCAGAAGTTTGCAGGAGTAAGGATCTTCTCTGTCCTCCACAGGCACACCACAGCCATGTGCACCTATTATAAACTTCACAAGGACACTAAAATAATTTGTTTTGATTAACACTAGTAATTTATTTTCATCTTCAACATGCTAATTTCAATGCAAAGATCTGTCCTTCCATAGTTTGAGCTTTCTGATCACCTTAAAAACATTAGTCACATAGCCTTTTTATAGTGATTTTGTTTATTTGGAGTTTGACAGAAGAATAAATATTATTTAAAACTGAACTTGGCTAATAAGAAAAGACGGTTACTCATCTTTGTAACTGTTGTTCTTCGAGATGTGTTGCTCATATCCATTCCAAGTAGGTGTACACGCGCCGCGTGCACGTTCGTCGGAAGAATTTTCCCCTAACAACACCCGGTGGGTCGGCAGGCGCCCCCTGGCATGGCGCCGTTGCGGCACCGCATATATACCCCTGCCGACCCGCCCCCTCCTCAGTTCCTTCTTGCCGGCTACTCCGACAGTGGGGAAGGAGGGCGGGTGTGGAATGGATATGAGCAGCACATCTCGAAGAACAACAGTTACAAAGGTGAGTAACCGTCTTTTCGGTGTCTTTCGAGATGTGTTTGCTGTCCAAATCGCATTCAAGCAGGTCGGCCCCCATTCCCAAGCCTTACCTAGGGCGTTGGGTCGGACGTTGGGCAACTGCCGCCGATGCAAAATAGCCAAGCCCAGAGCTGTGTCGGTCCGCTGGAGTTGTGCACAAGGCGTAATGGGCAGAGAAGGTGCTGTCACCGAAGACACACGTATGCTGCACGGCATAGCTCATGATCGGCACACGAGCATTAGAAAGCAAATGTATGAGGCCTGAGCCCTGGTGGAATGTGCAGTCACTCCACCTGGAGTTGAGCCTAATCATACGTCACGCTTCGAATGCACGCCCAGGACCCAGGACGATATTCTCTGGACGAGACGGGTTGACCTTTTATCCTGTCTGCCACCGGCGACAAAAAGTTGGGGCGTCTTAGGCCGAAAGGTCTGGTGCGGCAATTGACATAGAATGCTTCAGTGCTTAGTACGTCCAGCGAGTGTAAACTGCTGCTCTCTACGGATGCCGTGAGGTTTAGGAAAAGACCGGGTATGGAACTATGTCTTGGTTGTATGTGAAAGGATGAAACCACCTTGGGTAAGGAAGGCGGATGCTCGGGCCGCCGCTGCCACCCTTGTCCTTGTGGAAATCATGTAAGTGGAGTCTTCCACCATGAGAGCGCAAAAGCTCCGAAACTCTCCTAGCCAACTCTTGTAATGGGCTAGCAAGGAACGCCACTCTTCCACGATAAGTACAGGAGAGAGCCAGGTTGCAAGGGTTTCGAACGGAGGGGCCATTAGTCTCGACAGAACCAAACTGAGTCCCAGGAAGGGGCGGGGCAGCGGACTTGGGGGAAAATGGCGCCTCCAGCCATTTCTTGAGGAAGCCTCGAGACCATCGGTGAGAAAACAGAGGAGCCTCTTCTCTGGGATTGGCAACGTCGAAATGGCTAGCCAGGTGTACGCGCAGACGGATGAGAGTGCGAGGCCCTTGCTTTGATGATCCAGAGTATTTAATATTTACATTGGATGGAGCCTGTGCGGGTTGTCACGTCTGGTGCGCCTGACACCAGCACCGGAGAATCCTCTTCCACTTGGCCATGTAGTAGTTCTAGTGTGATGGTTCCTGCTACCAGGAGACTCCGCTACACTGGCGTGGAGCAGAGCAGCTCACGAGCGACCTCAACCACTCTAGACCACGCCGTCAGGTGGAGGGTTGCAGGGTCGCGATGGAGAAGTATCTGCCGTGGTCCTGTGAGTATCAGGTCCTGCAGAGACGCAGGGGAACGGGGCTTGCTATCCGTCGGGGTTCCATCAACGTAGTAATCTGTAACCAGTGTTGGCAGTGATTTCGGCCACACTGTGGGCGTATCAAAATCACTCGCAGCCTGTCCCTGCGAAGCTTTCTACCAGGTAACTTGCTGTGCACTAACGAAAGGGTGGGAAGGCATTACAGCAGGTGGGTCGACCAAGACATGGAGGAAGGCGTCTGGCAGATCGATGCCCGCGGGTCGAGACCGCGAAAGTAGCAGCAACTGGACACTTTCCGGTTGCTGCGGGAGGCGAAAGAGGTCGATCTGTGTACACCTGGGGAAAGCCCCACTTCTGGAAGAGGAATGAGCTACGTCACCGTCGAGACGTGCACCACTCTGTGGGCTAGAAATGACCTGCTGAGGCGCGCTGCTCCGCTAACGTGTTCTGGACCCCTGGGAGGAGGATGCCACTAGACTTCCATGAGTCGTGTGCGTATACAGAATTCCCATAACCCTCGATCGCCCTCCTGACATAAGGGGCAAGGACGAGCGGGTCTCTCCCTGCTTGTTTTATATAGTGCATCGCGGCACAGGGTGTATTGTCCGTGAGCATAAAAACCACACGGCTCGCAGGTGGTAAGAAAGCCTGACAGGTGAGGCGGACTGGCCGTAGCTCTCGGATTGTTTACTATTGCAGTGATAGCTCCTGGAGGCGGACCAAAGGCCTTGTGTCCGCACGTAGCCCCCATGTGAGCCCCCCAGCCCAGGAGATAGATGACACTCCCTGTTGCTCACCGGATATGCTACGAGCTTGCCTGGCGGTGGAATGGCTATGCCCGCACCGACCAGGAGGGGTTTTCGCACCAGCGGAGGAGTTAAGACGCTGGCGCGGGATGGTGTACAACAACGTCCATGCTGTTCGTGCGTGGGCGGTAAACGGAGGCTAGCCAGATTTGGATAGGGGTGCGAAGAGCGAGCTTGGCCTGTGCTTTGGTGACAGAAGTGCAGGCACCATGTGAACCGAGAAGGCTGAGACAGACCGGGCGGCGAGGTGTTTGTCTCGCGGGAGTGCTTGTTAGGGCTTCTTCTATGGCAGTGGACTATTGCCTGGAACCGGCTCAGAGGGACAGGAGTCTAGTGCGAGCGTTGGAGTCCAGGACAGCCCCAATGAATTCTTCCTTGGTGGGCACGAGATCGGACTTGTCGCAAGTGTGAGTGCGATAGAGGCCCAAACACTCGAACAGCTCCATGAGATGGTGCGGCTACAGGTTGTGCTGGCGACCTGTGTCTCGGAGGTCCCGCGAACAAGCCAGTCGCTCTAGGTCAAGCGGAATTCTGACATATGCGCTGGGATGATGGAGAAAGCGGCCACCGCTGCCATACATTTTGCTGAAAACAAAGTCTGGCGCTAGGCAGATGGAAAAGGCCGAAGGAAGGACTGTGAATGGAAGTGATCGAATCTTACTCACCACAAAGCGCACTAGTGCATGCAGAGTGCGTACTGTGTGCAGTGTGGCGTAAATCTACGAGAATGAAAAGTCTACGCGATCCTCTAATGTCGAGAGACAGCGCGAACCAGTCTCCCGAGGATCAGGGTTGGGGCTAATAGTCCAAGAGGAAACCATGCAGGGACTTCAAGCTGTTTTTAGAGAAAGCGGTTGAGCCAGCCGCCGAGTCTAGCGTATGCGGCTCGAAGGCTCTCCTTTCGACTTGGTGATTAAGAATAACGGAAGTAAAGACCCCCTGCCCACTAGAGTTCTTGACGGACCTCCTCTACTGGCTCGAGTTATTCGAGAAGCTCGTGCGGATGTCCTCCTGCCAGAGGAGAATGCGGTGAGAGGGTCCCTGAAGTGGCGACGGGAGGTGTGCCCGAAAGTAAACTGTGAGCATGGTAACCAACTACTCCACCGTGCGTATAGGGACACACGATCGTGGAAGATTAGTCGGTCCAGCGGGGAGGAAGGAAGAAAGCTACGGCGGAAAACCTGTTCCTAAGGAGTCGGGAAGGACTGGTGCTCTGCTCTCGACCGCACCTTCAAAAGTTTTGCTTTTGGTCCGGTGTGTTTGACGGAACCATTATTCTGCCCCCCTTGAGAACCAGACTGGCGTCTCCAGTTCAACTCAGCCACTTTCTTCTATAAAGTCTGTATGAGGGCGTGGTGGAGGCGGTAGGCGGCGTTGAGGTTGTGCTCCGCAATAGACCGGCCGGTTGGGGTAGCTCGCCGGACGTTATGCATCCCGCATCCTAGACACGCTACTGGTTTAATTATACGTGTGTATCACTTTTGTTTCAGGTCTTTTTGTCACTTTAATTTAATTAATATACCCGAGCCTAGGGGTCCATTTTTATCAGAGAGAACGGCCCGGTGGCCTTCACATTGGGCACGCTCTTATGAATTGTGTGTCCCTAGCAAGGTGTCGGTAGGCACAAGTAGGCCGGAGGAGAACCTGCAACCCATGATCATTTGTTCCGCCATTGTGACTCCTTGATGCCAACGCGTCCTAGTCCGTCTATTTACCGAAGTCCGCTGAAGCGTCGATGGAAGTGAGGCCTGTAGGGAAGCGTTCGTGAGAAGATCTCCCCCGAGGGCCTGGATGCCAAGACATGGCCCCAAGCTCCCACCTGGGCACGGCTGGCACCAGAACATCAACAAAGCCTGGCCCCAAGGAGCTCAACAACCTTGAGTTATTTCAGTCCTCCAGAACGGTGCTACTCCCGAACTGGCCGAGGCCTACCAGCGACTCCTCGAGCAGGCTCTGGGATCTGGGCGGAGCTTCCAGGCGGACCAGTTCTGAATTTGCCCATGGATTGCCAGGTATTAAGTTTATCTACTGAGAAGCGCCTGCTGGTATCGACACGCAACTGTAGACCCCACTGCAGAGATATAGCCTTGGGTACCGATCACCTAGTAGATCCGATTGCGCTTAGCGTCCGTGATTTTGGTATTATCGGGCGGCAGGGGCTTGCTTGGCCATGCGTCCTCTCGTTCACAGACTGCATGACCAGAGAGCATGGAGGAGTATGGTTGTCTAAAAGGCTCTATTCTTACCCCGATTTAGATGGTTTACTCAAAACCCTCTACACTTACTGCATCCTTAGACGCCGCACCTGGCTGGGGATTGGGAAGTTGACAATCAATGGACGCCGAGAGTCCCAAATTGCCAGATCGAGTGCTGCCTTTAGCCTGATGGCGGAGCGGAATAAAAGGCAGGGGCTACAGGTGGATGTCGGGGCATCGGAAGAGTGAACTCTCCACGACGGGTGCTCTCGGGCGACCTCAGGGAACCTCCTCACTGTGAGGTTTGAATTGCGTCACAGCCGACATGGTCTCCGGGAGAACAGGTCCTGGAGGGCTCGAAGGTTGATGGGGCGGGCCCTGAGGTTTGAAGCGATGGTCACCCTTGGGCTACCTGCCTCATCGGGTGAGAAGGAGGACAAAGACACCCCTCTCTTTGAGACCACCCAATGGCTTCAGCTGTGACTCCAGTGTTTCCACGAGGCGGCGGTGCATTTGTCTGCTGCTGCCCTCAGGGTCCCGGCTGAAACGTCGTCAACTGTGTGAAGTGTGGAGGATGACTGGATGGTGGCCTTCTGGTGTACCCGACGGACTGAAGCCGCTGACCGCGCGTTGTCGTGGGATCGCCCTGGGGACGTGGGTGGCATGGCGCACAGTGGACACTGCAGGACGGACCACTGCGTGGCATATGTCCCAGTCCCTGACGGCATTCAGGGAGGGCCGGGGTCCAGGAATGGGGGTTCCAAATCCCCATACGAGCTGCTGTCTGGGGCGGGATACTCACGAACCCAGGAGGGTGTCATCGATGTCGGGCCACGGCCGGAGTAGATCAGTCACTGGAGCCACCTACCCTGGCGGTGGGCGGTACCGCGACGTCACGCCGTCTCCTGTGTGTAGAAGTTCACCTCCATGGCGATTTGTAGGTTGTTGCTGTGCCGGAGAGCGGGTACCGGGAGTCATACGGTGCCGAGACCTGGACCGGGACCTTTCGGGGGGGAAAACCCAGCCGGGCCGGTTCCGGGTGGCCAGGCCACGAGGTCGACGCGGGGACGAGAGGAACGGTCACGGTCGGTGTTGCGACACACCCTTCCACCTGAGGAACCGGGGCCTCGAGTTTTTCGACGGGAGTTCCACTGACGCCCCTCTTGCATTGTACTTGAGATACACGTTGTCGGAGACACGCGTACTCTGTCTCGGACACGGTGCCGCGGTCACTCTTGACCCGAGCGTCGGGCGAGAGGGAGGGACATCAAGAGTCATTCAGTACCACCGGGACTGCGAGCTAGCGTCTGAGATGCTGCAGGCAATCCGGCGGGATACGAGCGGGAGCCGGTGCCGGGTGACTCTCGGAGCCGCCACCAGCGTAACGGTTCTTCTGTGCTGTCCTGATCCGTCGCCTCGATTGACGTTGGCACTGATCATCGCCTGGCGTTTCCGCGGCTGAAGAAGGACCCGCACCGGCCAGGCTAGCCGAAGGGTTGAGGCAGAGTAGGCTCTGAAGCGCAATCAGTTCCCTCGCCGTCGAAACCGCAGACATGCGTGCGGACGGTGCCCACTCCCCGCTGCGCCGGGAGCTGTCTTCCACCAGACTTGACGGCTGCCTGGCCGAGTCGACGGTGCGGAATCACCAGGTCCGCACAAAGCTGCCCGCTCAGCCGGGGCAGGCAAGAATGCAGCCGCAGGAGCCTTTGGCTTCTTTGCCTTCAGGACAAGGGAGCTGTGCCGGGCTGACTTCTGGCGCCGGCTGCAGAACCTGCGGCGTGGTGTTTCTGGCCTGAGGATATTCGGCTGTCTCCTCCTGCGCTGGCAGCATCTCTGGCTGGTGCGGGACTGCCGGGGTTGCACTCGGTCAAACCAAACAGCGAATGTTGCTACACAACCGAAACCTGGCAGGTGGCATGTGCGCCATCGTGCCTTCTAGTGAGCTCTAGTCGGCAACGAGGTACCTCCTTTGTGAGCCATTTGCTGGAAGACTACACACGACAAACCTCCGTAAGGGGACCCCCAGCAGCTATAAGGCAAACCGACTCATCCAAGGGGTCTCCCGTAATTGGCATCGGCCGGCACAGGCTCCCCGAACACTGCTGAAACCTAGGAGAGCCAGGCATGAGCCCGCCCGGGCCCCCCTGCGGGGGGAGGGACGATTCTCGCGGGCTAGGATTGAACCTCTCAGCTCGCGCATCTATCTCCTTATATACAGCCTAAACCTAATGACTAACAACTACTAATATCACTATAACAACTAACACTACATAACACTAGAATCTATGAACTAATAGAAGCACAACAAAATCGCGGGGTGCAAAGAGCTACGGCAAAGAAGGAAGGTGCAGCTAGCCGCACTCCACCTGAACCTGTTTCCATTAACGACAGATACACGGAGATGGTAACCCAAGAACGGCGGCCGGCGCGCCGGCTCATATGCGAATATCAAGCACTACCGCAACGGTGCCCAGGGGTGCGCCCTGGCCGACTTCTCACCGGGGTGTGGGCTAGGGTGGCGAGACAAAATTCTTTCGCGCGCGTTCTCTACGAACGTGACATGCGATGCTTCGCAGACGGCCACCAACCCTCTTGAATGTTGGATACGAGCAAGCACTCGAAGAAAACATTGTGCTTAGACTCCTATTCTTGACCATCTATTTATTTTAGAGAGTTAGTCTGCACTAATCTCCGATGAAACACTGTCTTGATACACACAAACAGCAGGTCTGTTATTTTAAGAGATAGTAGTCATTTTAAAAGGAGTTAATATAAACTATTCACATCAGGCAGAGTGCAGGAATTTCTGTTTCATTTTTTTTTATTTTCGTGCATTTTATTACATAATGCGTACAGATCTGCAAATTCTGTAACTGGCAAACCAATTAGAGATCCATCTCAATTTAGACATTTCAGATTGTATAAGGCGAACGATCTAGCCAATTCTTATACAGAAACATAGAAGCCTACTTTAATGCAATTTTAAGTGGTTGAGAGTTCAGTTCCAAAAGAAGGTAAATTCCAAAATGTATAGTTCCCTCAGCAAACATGATCCTGCCTTGGTCCAAGTATTTCTGCGCCTAAAGAAATGCCCAACAGCGGGGCGTGGTCATGTAAACGTTAGGCATCTCTGCAATTAAGCTATAACAGGTAGTTGCTGTGGAAACCATTTAACTGCATTTTCCTGATTTTGATGTGATTAAAACCTGACCCATGATGAGTGCATTAGACATTGAATGTTGCTAATTTCCTCCGTCTGAACTCAAGGTAAAAACATGCAAGCACTGCTATGAAACTTTAATAAAGGGCTCAATCCTTCAAGGTGCTAAGGACCATCTGTTCCTAGAGACACACAAACTGTCAGGGTGGCTTGAGTTTAAGAGTCCTCTACCAATTCCTCTGTTTGTAATGTGCATGATCACAACAAACACTGCGCGCGCAGTGTGGCTCTTATCCTCTATTACGCCTTCAAAAACAATACACATTTATAATTAACGCACCATCAGCGAACCAGCCTTTGTGTATGAACAGAGGGTATTGCGGTACCTTGGTGCCAGCTATAGCCACAGCTACAACTTAAAAATTGGCTTTGCTGGCAGATGCTCAGCAATGTAACATCGGTTTATAATGTTTTTCTTAAGCTACAAATTCCTCCCTGACATCCTTAAACAGAATCGGTTCCATGCCTGCCAGTATCACACTGTAAAATAAATCCACTTGTGTCATCCGACTACACAGAGACAACACCGATGAAGCATTTCTTAATGGAAGAAGAACACTCTTCCACACATTCAAGTAACAAATTTTAATCACATTCAAAAAATCCATTTAAATCCAGAATGCATATTATTTTTATAACATTTTAAGGGGAGTTAAGAATGGAAGTGCTCCTGACAACCATAATACAAGATGTTTACTCAGAACACTCAGAGAGGCGCCCATGTTTATATTTTTTCAAATAAAGGAATAACACACAAACCATTATACTCTTTGATTACAGTTTCTCACTCAGCCCAAATTAATATAAATTATTTATAAGTTTACCGAGGGCAGGTCACTCAGACGCTTGCACTGTTAGTTTCCAAGGCTTGAACAGGTGTTCCTTTATGACATGTGCGCAGTCTTCATGCCGGCTGACAACTAGACATTGAGCTATTGATCACTACCTGTTGATCCCGACGATCTAGCCAGCTTTCTATCCACCTTATAGCCCATCCATCTAATCCATACTTTTTCAACTTGCTGGCAAGAATACTGTGGGAGACTGTATAAAAAGCTTTCCTAAAGTCAAGATATATCACGTCCACCACTTTCCCCGTATCCACAGAGCCAGTTATCTCATCACAGAAAGGCAATCAGGTTGGTCAGGCATGACTTGCCCTTGGTGAGTCCATGTTGACTGTTCCTGATCACCCCTCTTTCCTCCAAGTTCTTCAAAATGGATTCCTTGAGGACTGCTCCTTGATTTTTCCAGGGACTGAGGTGAGGCTGACCGGTCTGTAGTTCTCTGGATTCTCCTCCTTTTTAAAAGATGGGCACTACATTTGCCTTTTTCTAAAGAGACTGTGCATATCACTTTATGCCTGGATTTAATCAAAAATATAAAGGGTATCATCCTGCCCTCATTGAAATCAACAGCTAAACTCTCTCACCATCTTAACTGGGAGAAGGCCCAAAATTAATAATCTTCAAAAGGCAGCTAGATAAGCTTCCAGAATTGTTTTCAACTGGTGAATGTGACCATATCTATATGACAACAGTCATATTTTAGACAGAAAAAACCCTCAGGGTCTTTATTGTATAGTATATTACTCCAGAACAGCTGACTGACCAACTTAAAGTACTCTTGTAGTATCCTGAAATGAAGGTAGTACAGCAAATACTTCTACTGCTGCTGAAGCACAGTGACCACTACAATGTAACTATCTTGACTCTCAAAATAAAAGATCACTTATTTTTATGTACGCTATTAAAAAAAATGGTGATTTTTTTGACCAGATGATTGGTTAAAAGAAGTTCAAGATGCTTTTAAGTCATTAAAATGGCTATGATTAAGGAAGTGACTAGAAGATGAGGAGACAACTGCTCTAAGTGAAGAGTTTAAGATTCGACGGTTTTGTAAAAACTTCATTTTAACATAGTTTTAAGATACCTGTGGTTAGATATTTTATAAAAATAATCAGGAAATGCCTGATTGTGAAATATAAGTTTTTATCAGCATGAGTTATGAACGGCCACTTTACGCATCGGTGAAGCAGCCAAAAAAGAGAGTTATATAATTCATCTGAAACAAGTGCTATTAAAAAGTGTATATCGCAGTCATCATGCAAGCTATACATTTCAAATGTGTTACAAATTTCCTTTTTTAAAAAATGTATTGGTACTGTGACAAAGTTCCTCCTCTATCTTGGTGGGTCCTGTGCTTATTGGCAGATTTGCTCACCTCAGTGATCTTCCCCACAGTCTGGGTCAGCTCCTCCTGTGTCTGATCAGGAGTTGGGAGGTTTGGGGGGAACCAAAAGAGAGAGATATCCGCAGCGCGAGGGAGGCTGTAAGGAGGTCCGGGAGATCTTTTTCCCTCCTCGAGCAGGCTCTGGGACTCTGGGGCGGGAGCTTCCAGCGGACCAGTTCTGATGATTGCCCATGGATTGCCAGGTATTAAGTTATTCTACTGAGAAGCGCCTGCTGGTATGCGACACGCAACATGTAGACCCCCTGCAGAGATATAGCCTTGGCCGTCACCAGTAGATTCCGATTGCGCCTTAGCGTCCGGTGATTTTGGTTGGCGCAAGGGGCTTGCTGGCCATGGCGTCCTCTCGTTCACAAGACTGCATGACCAGTAGAGCATGGAGGAGATGGTTGTCGTAAAAGGTCTATTCGTTACCCCTTTAGAATGGTACTCAAACTACACTTACTGCATCTAACCACGCCCTGGCTATTGGAGTGACTCATGGACGCCGAGAGTCCAAATTGCCAGATCGAGTGCTCCTTTAGCCTGAATGGGGAGCGGATAAACGGCAGGGGCTACAGTGATGTCGGGGCATCGGAAGAGTAGAATTCCACGACGCGGTGCTCTCGGCACCTCAGGGAACCTCCTCACTGGAGGTTTGAATTGCTACAGCCGACATGGTCCGGAGAACAGGTCCTGGAGGCTCGAAGGTTGATGGGGCGGGCCGGGCTGAGGTTGAGCATGTACCCTGCTACCACACACTCATCGCGGTGAGAAGGAGGACAAGACACCCTTGAGACCACACCAATGGCTTCATGCTGTGACTCCATGTTACGAGGGGCGGTCAGTTTCTGCTGCTGCCCTCAGGTCCCCGGCTGAAACGTCGTCACTGGCTGAGTGGGAGGATGACTGGGTGGCCTTCTGGTGTACCCGACGGACTGAAGCCTGACCGCGCGTTGTCGTGGGATCGCCCTGGGCGTTGGTGGATGGCGCCAGTGGCACTGCAGGAACGGCCACTGGCGGTGGATTGTCCAGTCCCTGCGGATCAGGGAGGGCACGGGCCAGATGGGGGTCCAAATCCCCATACAGAGCTGCTGTCTGGGGCGGGAACTGAACCCGAGGGTGTCTCGATGTCGGGCCACGGCGGAGAGACAGTCACTGGAGCACTACCGCGTGGCGGTACCGCGGTCACGCCGCTCTTGTGTAGAAGGTCACCCGCATTAGGTTGTTCTGTGCCCGGAGAGCGGTACCGGGAGTCATACCGGTGCCGAGACCTGGACCGGGACCTTTCGGGGAACCCAGCCGCCGGTCCGGCAGGCAGAGGTCGACGCGGGGACCGAGAGGAACGGACGGTGGGTCGAACACCGCTCCACCTGAAGGTGGAACGGGGCCTCAGAGTTTTCCGGTTCGATGACGCTCTGCATTGTATTCGAGAACACGGCGAGACAGTACTCTGTCTGGACACGGTGCCGCGGTATCTGACCCGGCGCGGCGAGAGGGGGACATCAAGGTCATCGCAGGGACTGCGAGCTAAGCGTCTGGATGCTGCAGCATCCGGCGGATACGAGCGGGAGCGGTGCCGGTACTCCGAGCCGCCACAGCTAAGTCTCGGTGCCTGTCCGTCGCCATCGATTGGACGTTGGCACTGATCATCGCCTGCGTTTTTCCCGCGGCTGAGAAAGGACCCGCACCGGCCAGGTGCCGGGGTTGAGGCAGAGTAGGCTCTGTAAGCGCAATCAGTCCTCGCCGTTCGAAACCGGCAGTGCGTGGGACGGTGCAGCTCCACCAGCTGCGGCCGGGGAAGCTGTCTTCCACCAGACTTGACGGCTGCCTGGCCGGAGTCGACGGTGCGGGAATCACCGGTGCCTTGCAGCAAGCTGCTTCCTGCTCAGCACGCGGTGCAGCAAGATGGCAGCCGCAGGAGCCTTTGCTTCTTTGCCCTTCAGGGACAAGGGGAGCGTGCCGGGCTGTACTTCTGGCGCCGGCGCAGAGACCTGCTGGCCGTGGTGTTTCTGGCGGATACCGTTGGCTGCGTCTCCTGCGCGATGGCAGCACTTCTGGCTGGTGGGGGACTGCCGGGTTGCACTCGTCAACCAGCGTTGCTCAAACCGAAACCTGCAGGTGGTCGCCACGTGCCATTCCATAGGAGCTCTGTCGCAACGAGGTCACCTCCTTTGTTAGCTTTGCTGGAAGACTACACACGATACAGCAACCTCGCGTAAGGGGACCTCGCAGGCACTTAAGGCAAGCGATATCCAAGGGGTCTCCCGTAAGGCAATCGGCCGGCACAGGCTCCCGAACACTGCTGAAACTAGGAGAGCCAGGCATGAGCCGCCGGCCCCGCGGGGAGGGCGATTCGAGGAGGATTGAACCT
>NC_133771.1:140088423-140091736 GCF_003597395.2 Chelonoidis abingdonii
CTCAGCCCTCTATCTATATACAGTAACTATACTAACAACTACTAATAACTACTAACAACTAACACTCTAAAAACTAGAATTATGAACTTAGAAAGACAAAAAACGGGTGAAGAGCTAGGGAAGGGGAGGTCAGCTAAGCCGCACTCCACTGTTCCAACGACCGACACGGGTGGTAAGAAGGAACTGAGGAACGGGCGGGTCAGCAGGGGTATATATGCGGTACCGCAACGGTGCCACGCCAGGGGGCGCCTGCCGACCCACCGGGTGTTGCTAGGGGAAAATTCTTCCGACGAACGTGCATGCGGCGCACGCACACCTACTTGGAATGGATACGAGCAAGCACTCGAAGAAGAACATTGTGCTTAGACATCCTATTCTTGACCATCTATTTATTTTAGAGAGTTAGCTGCACTAATCTCCGATGAAACACTGTCTTGATACACACAAACAGCCAGGTTCTGTTATTTTAAGAGGATTAGTAGTTCATTTTAAAAGGAGTTAAATAAAACTATTCACATCAGGCAGAGTGAGGAATTTCCTGTTTTCATTTTTTTTTATTTCTCATTTTATTAAATAATGGGACAGATCTGCAAATTCTGTAACTATTAGAGCATCCATCTCAATTTAGACATTCCAATTGTTAGGAAGAAGCAATTCAATACAGAAAACAGAAGCCTACTTTAATGCAATTTTAAGGTTGAGAGTTCAGTTCCAAAAGAAGGGAAATTCAAAATGTATAGTTCCCTCAGCAAACATGATCCTGCCTGTGTCCAAGTATTCTCTGCTAAAGAATATGCCACACAGCGTGGTCATGTAACGTATGCATCTCTGCAATTAAGCATAAGGTAAGTTTGCTGTGGAAACCATAACTGCATTTCCTGATTTTGATGTGATTAAAACCTGACCCATGATGATGCATTAACATTGAATGTTGCTAATTTCCTCCTCTGACTCAAGGTAAAACATGCAAGCACTGTATGAAACTTTAATAAGGGCTCAATCCTTCAAGGTGCTAAGGACCATCTGTTCCTAGAGACACACAACTTCAGGGCCTATGATTTAAAGTCCTCCCCAGCCTCTGTTTGTATGTGAATGATCACAACAAACATGGAAAGTGTGGTTATTTGGCTGTATACGCCTTCAAAAACAGCACATTTAAATTAACGCACCATCAGAAACAGCCTTTTTATGAACAGAGGGTGGTACCTTGGTGCAGCTATGCACAGTCAACAAAAATGGCTTTGCTGCAGATGCTCAGCAATACATCTTTATAATTGTTTTGTCTTGCTACCAAATTTCTCCTGACATCAAAACAGAACTAAGGTTCCATGCATGCCAGTTACTACACTGTAAAATAAATCCACTTGTGTCATCCGACTACACAGAACAACACGATGAGCATTTCTTAATGGATGAAGAACACTCTTCCACACATTCAAGTAACAAATTTTAATCACATTCAAAAAATCCATTTAAATCCAGAATGCATATTATTTTTATAACATTTTAAGGGGAGTTAAGAATGAAAGTGCCCTGACAACCATAATACAAGATGTTTACAAACATGAGGCCATGTTTATTTTTTTCAAAATAAAGAATAACACACAAACATTTACTCATTTGATTACTAGTTTCTCACTCAGCCCAAATAATATAAATTATTTATAAAAGGTTTACCGAGGGCTCAGCGCTGGATGTTGTTTCAAGTGCTTGAACCAGGTGTTCCTTATGACATTGCGCAGCTCATGATTGTGTCGAGCTGATAATACACCGACGATAACATCATAATGTTTCAGTTCCCACTGAGGAAAGAAAGGCAGTGGACCTAGGAGTTTAAAACAACAACAATTTACTATAGAACTATAAACCCACATGTCTGAGCTGTAAACTGTAATTAAAAGATACATCAAAAGTAAGTGTATTAAGCGTCCTCAGCATTAAAAAACAGAAACAGCATTTGTGTCACATTGTTTGTCAAAAGCCTGGAAGATGCTTTCAAAATGCCACAACTACCATTACAGAGCTGTGAAATTATTACTGGACAGAACAGAGAAAATGACTGCTGGTAAACTAAAGTAACCAAGTGCATGACAACTGCAAAGCAAACAAAAGAAAATCCCTCTATAGGTTGAATGATGGGGGTGGAGGGGGAGGGAGGGCAGCCTTCTGAGCAGGTTGCTCCTTGAGAGCACATCACAGCTGTTCTCCACATTTTGCATTAGCTACCAGAAACCTGGGTGAAATTCAAAGTGCTGCTTACAATCTGCAAAATCCCAAATATCCTGGCCTCAACTGCCTCGTGGACTGCCTTTCCTTCTCTGACCTACCACAAAACCTGGGGCCTGGTAATTCTTGACATTGGGCTTTCACCACTAGATTATATCCACTTAAGCTGAGTGCGGTCACAGAGTGTGTTAAAAGACATGCCTTCGTCCATGCTGGCTCAATTTCCACTGCCATTTAGTTTATTGGCACGGCCTTCCTAGTCTCTGCCCTTGTAAAGTTGTGAGAGTGGGAAAAAGGGTTGGAGGGAGGGGGCATTATCTCCCTATAGAGGTAAATGTTTTTGCCTTGATCAGTTGTGGGCATGAGTTATCCCCAGATATACCAGCAATGGGCTTCATCATAAATGCTAGAAATAAATAACATTTAGTTCTTGCTGAGCACTGTTTCTAAAATTTAGAGATTATAAAAATGGTACTTCCTTTAAAGTGAGATTCTGACTACAGAGAAACCTGAGAACTATGGCTAGGAGCCCACAACCAATCAGGCAGACCTCTAATATGGATCTGCACTATGTGGTCCATCAGCCATTCTAAAGCTGAAAGAGACAG
This sequence comes from Chelonoidis abingdonii, assembly GCF_003597395.2. Lineage (NCBI taxonomy): Eukaryota > Metazoa > Chordata > Testudines > Testudinidae > Chelonoidis > Chelonoidis abingdonii. The sequence goes on from NC_133771.1 coordinate 140,091,258, forward strand.
GTTTATATTTAGCAGGGGTGAGGGATCACTTCCATCTCACGCTCCTTAATTTGAGGCCTAAACCAAACAGTTAAAATCACTGAGTGCCAGAGTTCTTTAACACAACTACTGCAAACAATACAGATAAGGTCATGTTAGATGTCTAATTTTATGGGGTCTAAAAATATCTGCAAGTTACCCATTATAACCAGAGTACACAATGTTATGTTCCAGACTTCTACCCACTACACCAATGCCCTCATTAAAAACTGAGAAGGAAACGTGTCGTGGTGACTGAACATGTGTGACCTGGGACTGAAGTGGAAGGGAAGTAAATTAAAACAACTGAAAATCCTACACCCATTGTGTCTCTGTAACAGACATTTTGCAGGAATCATAGAATATTAGGGTTGGAAGGGACCTCAGGAGGTCATCTAGTCCAACCCCCTGCTCAAAGCAGGACCAGTCCCCAGTTTTCTACCCCAGTTCCCCAAATGGCC
>NC_133771.1:140092789-140133226 GCF_003597395.2 Chelonoidis abingdonii
TGGCCCTACACAGCTGTACGACCACAGCTGTAACTAGCAGCGCTGCAAAAATGTAAGTGTAGCCATACCCTGACACTATTTGTAGCACAGACTGGACCTGAGGCCTTGCTTACACACACTCTTGCACTGTTTTAACTAATGATGTGTTCTTGAACCAGTTTAGTTGAATCACTGTAAAACAAAAGTGTAGACTCTCTTTGTTTTGGTTTAGAGCAGGGGTTGGCAACCTTTTGGAAGTGGTGTGCCAAGTTTTCATTTATTCACTCTAATTTAAGATTCTGCGTGCCAGAAATACATTTTAACGTTTTTAGAAGGTCTCTTTCTATAAGTCTATAATATATAACTAAACTATTGTTGTATGTAAAGTAAATAAGGTTTTTTAAATGTTTAAGAAGCTTCATTTAAAATTAAATTAAAATGCAGAGCCCCCCGGACCAGTGACCAGGCACCAGGCAACGTGAGTGCCACTGAAAATCAGCTTGCGTGCTGCCTTTGGCACCCATGTCATAGGTTGCCTACCCCTGGTTTAGAGAGAGGCAAATATTAATTTCTCTGTCCATAAATTTAGTAAAACAGCAGCGCATCAATACTTTCAGAAAGTTGACTTCTCAGTCATAAGGGACAGTCACTTTTTTTTTTTTTTTTTAATGAAAACATATTTTGTTGAAATTTATGAATAAGTCCCCTGTTTGGCAGGCAAAGCTTCCTATTTACTACTGGTAAGAGGGAAAGAGCATTTATTAAGCTCTAATGGAAAAAGTAACAGTTAAAATAATATAAAGAATAGATAAAGCTAAAGGTACAGAAAAAGATATTAACCTATGATGAACCAGTCAGGAAGCAAGAGCAGACGTGATCTGCAGCAAAAGTTCAGAAAAAACTATTAGTGACCTCTGAGTCAATCATGGTGAAGTATTTATACATGCAATCATTTTATTTTTAGCTCAGAAGTGAACAAACTTACAGCATCATCATACAACTGTTTCCAAGAATTCACAAGTTTTCTTTATGCATATAACAGCAGACTCCAATGATGTCTCTATTATTGTTTCTTATTATTAATTACTATTCATAATATGCTATTCTTACCGTATGCTGATTATGTAACGATCTATTTACAACTTGCAGTTATTGAAAAGCTTAAACACAAGAAATGAATCATTGTGGTTTGAGGGCAGGGCTGGAAGCCAGGTCTCTGGAATTCTAATCCTGGCTGTGTCACTGACTCGCTATGCCCCTGAGCAAGGCACACTCTGTTGCTCAGTTTTCCCATCTGTGAAACAGAGAAAATACTTACCTATCTTACAGAAGTAGCATGAATACCAATTAGTTAATGACTATGAAGTGCTCTGAAGATGTAAAGCACAATAAAAAATAAAACATAGTAACTGCAGATAGTGGGGGCGGGCTAAGAAGAAAGGAACAATTTTTGGTATGTTGGTCTCAGAGTCATTAGAAATCGAGTTTTAGAACTATCCTAAGACTGAATCTCTCAGACACATTATGGAGCCTCAGGCTTCTCAGTGAATCTATGCAAGTCCTCCCCGCTCTGCAATTCTCATGCTACATTCTTTTGGCACAAAAGACTTATAGTACTTTCCCTTTGCTCTTTTGCCTAACCCAGTTAACTCATGGCAATAAGTGCAGTAAAATAAAACAGGCAGCTGCACTCACAGCTGCTACGCTGTGTTATATAGTTGCCATCCAGAGAATCCCTTGTAAAAATGTGTACTGCTGAGCTGAGTCAGGCCACCACAGTAGGGGTTACATACTGGAAGGCAATACGTTGGCCCCAACCAGATTTCAACAACCTCCATTGCAGATTAATTGTATTACTACTTTCTTTAGGAGACTATATGCCTCCTATTCACAGTGTCACACTCAGTGAACAAATACAGACTTACTGTCATCATCACCAGGGGAAAGGACAAAAGATTCCAGTGCTAGTGGTCTGCCCCTTACTGATTATTATTTAAAGAAGAGATGGACTCAAAAGATTCTGAGAACTGAGTAGCCAAGACAAAAGATTCCAGGGATACCATCAACTTCCAAACCAAAAGTAGTTTCAGGTACTAGTGCATGCAACTGCATTTTCCTATTTTTTACATGATTTACTCTCCCACGGGCTGTGGTAGCTGTGTTCAAGAATCAAACAAAATGAGTATACAGAGAAACTCATCATTCACAAAGTGCTGACAAATGGACAAAATGAACTGGAAAAAGCAGAGAAAGATATTCTGTCTCTCCCCCCAGTCTTATTCATTTATTGTAATCTTAGAATTCACCTGCTTTAGGGATTTCTTCAGTGATCCAGCTATGCCAATGTAACCCCCCCCCCCCCATGTAAGTGCCGAGCACTGGTGCGACTTACCCCAAACTGAGACTTAGATATGTTACATCAATATAGGCTCCACTTTACGTTGGTGCACCATACCTACGCTGAAGGTTTGCACTCACATAGCTGCACCAGTGCAAAAATCCCTGATGGAGGAAAGTCCTTAGATGTTACTTCAGTGAGCAAAACTTTTTAGACAGAAGGGAGGTTTTTATGTGGATGATACCCCTTTAAAAGAACATTAGGAATTCTAGTAACCATCTCAGATGTAAAGAGGAGACAAAAGCACTGGAGAAGCTATTATGCTATAGCAGCTGGTAGTGTATCAGTGATGATACAGCACTCTCAAACTTCTGGAAAGATCTTTTTGCCCTGAACTAGAGATCAGAGATGCAGTGACTGCTACCACCAGCAATGGCCATGGCGTAGGGAATGGAGATTAAAAAAAAAAAAGTCCTGTTTGTGAAGTCTCTTGTCAATAACACTGAACTTACAATTTGGCAGGTTAGCCCATTATTACTAGTTGAGGCTGCCTTGGCCACAGAATGCCTTTTCGAGACATAGAATAAAAATTAAACTCAAAAGATTGCTACCATCTCAAGACTGTTCAGTGGCCTATTTAGGAATGAGCTGGTGGTATTGGTACAATTCCCAGTGGATTAGTCTTTCTGACAAATCAACTTCACTACAATGGTACTCTTGTTGGCCTTTGGCCAAGAAGTGAAGCACTAAATGGGTAGGAAGAAGGAGCTATCATCCTCACCTCTAGAGTCCCTACAGGCCAAGGGCACATAAGCCATTGTAGGGATGCTTGAGTGGCTGCTGCCTGTGCTGCACCTGTTCTGTAGACAAATAATTTCAGACTCTAAGGCTGTCAGCCTACTGCCCTTCAGAAGCATGTGAAAAAAAATCACTCCACAAATAATCGAGTGTTGGAGTGAGCAATGTAACTTTTTCCAGGACAAGATGCTTGAAAAACTTAAAATGACACTGTCAAGTAAGTACTTTAGACCCAAAATGGAACACACTTTTAAGAAGTGACATTTTCTCCCTTTAGAACGTGATCTTCCTCACAACTTCAGAGGTTGTTTGTGTGTATATATATTTTTTTAACAAAGTCTTTCTCCTCTAAAAATCCAAACACAGACCATACTCACTTTCTTTTCCTCCAATATGTCACACAGAGAATAGTCCATGCACACTGTGGCACTAATTCAGCATGAGCCTAACGAAGCAGGTGCATAATTCCATTCAAGTCAATGCCTAAAGTTAAGCACATGTTAAGTATTCTGTTGAACCAAGCCATATGATGGTCGATGGCATTCATGTGCCATTCAATATGTGGGAGCTAGAGTCGGTGCTGTAATTTTTTTTTTTTTTTTTAATTATTTGGCAGTAGAAGATTGATATTATACACATACAGAGAGGCCCAATTCTAAAAGATGCCAAATGCCCAAACAAACAGATGTGGAACAATGTCTCAGAGGGCATTTCAGCAAAGGTGTACCTTGTAAAATTTAACGTATGTTCCCTTCTTGAGGAGATACTGAAGTCCCTCAATAAGCAACTTCTCACTCTGTTAGACATGGCAACACTGGCAGAGGCTATTAACTGAACATATGCTTAGCACTGAGTCTATCTGTAGGGATTAAAGCAAATTGGGGGAGCTGGTTGTAATTAACTTTTCAGAAGCTGTTTTATCTTTAGCATTTTTATAATGTATTTTATAAAATACTATGAAACTCATGAAAGGGAACACACAGGAAATCTTAGATAATTTCTGTTTCTGAACAGTTAAAAATGGGCTTCTCCCATCCCTACCTGCAGACACCTCCTTGCCCTACCTTTGCCCAAAGAGGTATAAGTGACATTACACACACACACAGTGCTGGCTGGTAATGTCTCACTAGAGTGAGAAATCATTAAATTCAGGACTCCAAGAAAAAGGGAAATTGTAAAATCACATATTTGCTGGAAGGTCCTTGCATTCATGTTTTACTCAGGTTAATTTAGGCATTGTGCAGTTAATAATGAATCTTGGCTATTTTCTTTTTACAGACGTTTCTCTTCACTTTTTAGTTTCCTCTTCAATATGCATACCACAAAAAGAACTGTATTTGTTGAAGAGTTTAGCACTATCTGGTATGCTTCCAGTATAAAAAGATACAATAAACTAAGAATGGCCGTACCGGGTCAGACCAAAGGTCCATCTAGCCCAGTATCTGTCTACCGACAGTGGCCAATGCCAGGTGCCCCAGAGGGAGCGAACCTAACAGGCAATGATCAAGTGATCTCTCTCCTGCCATCCATCTCCATCACCTGACATAACAGAGGCAGGGGGGGAGGGACACCATCCTACCCAAATAAGAAGCTGGAGTAGATTAATCCCGTTAGAGAAAGTACAGACCATCCATCCAATACCCTCATGTGATCCAGATCATCATAGAAGTCAGGCGGAAGGGACTCTGGAGGCCATTAGGCCAACCCCTGCTCAAAGCAGGACAAATCCCCAGACAGCTTTTTTTTTTTTTTTTCACCCCAGTTCCCTAAAATGGCCCCTTCAAGGACTGTACTCACAACCCTGGGTTTAGCAGGCCAAGCCTCAAACCACTGAGCTATCCCTCCCCCCACTTTCTTTCAAAACGCATGCAGGCTTTCCAGACCCAAAATAATGTGAACAAACGGTTAACACAATATGCAACTCAAATGCTCGAGGAAACCTCCATTCAAAGAGCAAAATACTCCCCAGTGTAAATCTATTTACCACAACAGAGTAACATTAGGGTGAATTTGGCTCAGTATGTTATGACTGATCACTATGATCATGCCACCTTTGACACATGCTAACGACTAATTATGGGACTGCTATGACGCCAAAGGTTAATTAAATGCCAGCACACACACCAATAATACATATTTATGCCCCACCTACTATAAGACACTTTTGAAATCAATTCAATTTTTGTTAATGCCAAAGAATCCAGGTGGTAAGTCAAAGGAACAGCAGGCACGCACACACACACACACACAAAATACTCAACAATAATATGCAACAGGGCTGGTTTTATCAGACAGTACCAGACCATCTTAGTAATTCAAGTTTCAAAAACTATCTTAAAAATTAAGGCCATTTCCTACTCTGTGATATAAACCTATTGCCAGTTTATTAATGTTCACAAAGCACTTTGAAGAACAAAAATCACAGAACAATAGATCTCAGAGATGAAAGAAAACTCTTAGCTCATCTTTCCTCCCTCTGGCAATGCAGAAATGTTTCCAATAGCGTATGTGTTTCTAGAAGCTTTCAAGGTCTATTAAGTGCATGATCCTTTCACTTACTGCGCAAGAGTGCTCCAAAGTGCTTTCCCTGGGAAACTATTCCATACATTGAAAGATTTCATTTTTACACTTAATATCAAGGGAAATTTCCTGTTTTTCTTTGCTCAGGTTCACTGCTTTATTCTATATGTTATGTCAGAATAAAATCTGGATAGAGAGAATATTGTGCACTTGCTTGACTACTAAAGGCCTGATCCTGCTAGAACTTACTATCTGACAGTGCAAGTAGTCAGTCACATGGACTACTTGCTATGGTGAGCATAAAGGATAGCAATAGAAGTGTTTGCAGGACTGAGACCCCAAAATAGTAATAGATTAACACCAAAATCATCATCAGTATGACACTCAGGGCCAAATATTGATCCTATTGAAGTGAATTAGAGTTTTGCTATTGGCTTGAAAGGAACTAGGATTTGTTCTGGAAAGAGTAACAACTGATGCCTAGAAATGGAAATCCACAGCATGGAAATAAAAGTCACATACAAATATTATATCTAACTATACTAACACTGCATTTCTGAAACTGTGAATCTGCCTTTCCTGGGGAGAAGCTGACCTTTTTTCCCCACAGGATACAAGTTAGCACCAGAAATATGAGGTGCAGGAGGTGGAAAGGGATCTCTTTTCCTTGCTGGATCACTTCCTCAGGGAAGTCAGAAAATCTCTAAGAAGCACTCAATACAAATTATTAGTTTTACGACAATGTGTGAAAAAAGTAGAGCAGTAGAAGTATAAATGGCCCAGCAACATGATATGGAACTATGAACAGCCTATCCTTACCCTTGTGCTTAAAATATTCTTCTTCAACCCCCAAAAAGCATTTCTCTCTCTCTCTCTCTCAGGACACTTCTCCTAGATCATCTTTTGAAAACATTTACATTTAGAGAGCAATGCTGAAAAGTGACTATTAAAAAAGTATCATGGGGTTCCATGTTTACTGTCTCTCCATGACTCCCAGTTCAAATAAAATGATTTTTCCCCCCTCAACAGACAGTCCTGCAAGTTCAACCTAAGATCTGGAAAACCAGGCTGGGTTTTTTCCTGCTCATGCATCACCATCATTCAGGTTCTACATGCCAAAACAGGTCCCCATTGACATATATATAACCCTAGGGAGATTGCATGTTAGACAGGTGTTACTAATTGGCTGTTGAATTTAGTGAACAATTCTACAGAAAAATGCCCAAGAATAGACTCCATCTCATTCCTTCTTAGCTGTGTAGACTCTGTCCAGCTAATAGGAGTCAGTACTAGTAAAAACATATTTTTGTTAATAAAATTAGCTACCACGACTCCAAATACAACTCCAATCAGATCTACTAAGTAATAAAACACCACTTTTATGTAGTCTCTTTTCAAAAGATTTCCAACAAATTATAAAACTCCATGACAAAGTTTCAGAAACCCACTAACTGGTAGCATGAAAAGTTATTTATGGTCATTAACCTCTAACAATCACCACCAACGGAGTAATCTCATTGGTTGACGAAAGTGCCTATTCTGACCAACAGGTATCAACATAAAGTGAAACCTATTTATGCTCACCTTGATTTACTGCAAACCCATTTTATAGTAAGGGCAATGCAAATCCTTATTGGTTCTGATTACACACCAAAGCCTAAACAGCAATTCATATTATACAGCCTTGTCTTACACAACTGAAGTCAAGAGAAATTTTGTCAGTGACTTGAATGGGAGCAGGATTGGGCTCACAACTAAGTTAGTCTGTGAAAAAACAGATTACTCTCAATTAAGAAAGTTCCAGTGTACTGCCAGTAATCACTCTGCTGAATTATAATGAAATAGCTCCACTTTAAAAATACAGGCACAAAATTGTTCTCCTGTCCTACATAATTCTTCATTCTTTTCCTATAAACCCACATTAGCTTTTCATGCACTTTTCCTCTGTAGATTATCTAATAACAAAAAGCATACTACTGGCTCCACACTAAACCTACATATCAAATATTTTCATGCAGGCTGCTTGGAATTTCTCAACCATAGAAATGCCTGAACAGCTGTGTGCCCAGCATGCGCTTCTTCACTCAATCAGTTAAAGAGTTATACAACATCCAACTCTGCCCTAAAAGGGGGAAAATTGTGATCTTTAATGCAATGTGTTTGTATTAACAGAACTACTTCCCAAAATCAAATTACACACGGGGACGGGGGACTCATTGCTAGCTCTCTAAACTCAGGGGATAAGAAGAGCTGGTCACTTCATTTCTTGTATATAATCTAACCAATGGATTTATCACTTATTTTAATTGGACTGATGATTTATTATCAGCTGTATAGATGACTATTTATTTTTCAATTTCCCATATCAGTCTTCAAATGAATCATTTGCAAGTCCCCCCTGACCAGGTCTGCTCCTAGCAGCCCACTTCTGTGCTCTGCGGGCCTTACAACACCCCCGGACCCTCTCTGAGAAAACAGGGACAGAATTAGAGGGCCACATGCTATGGGAGGGAAGCGTGAACCCCGCACTCTCACCGGGCATATACCTCTGTCCCCTCCTGCCCAGCGCTCCCCCTCAGGGGAAGGTGCCTGCACCCTGAACCACCCCAAGTACCCGGCTCGCCGTGGGTGGGGGGTGGCAGTGCCCCATCGTCTCCCCTCCAAACGAAGCGTGGTGCGCCCAGTAGTCCGCCCCTTCCCCGGGCGTGCGCCCTGCCCCTACCTGCCGGGAGCCTCCCGGGGCCGCCGAGCAGCAGCCAGAGGTGCAGCGCGACCCCGACCGCGCACGGGCACAGCAGCACCAGCCAATTTCGCATTGGCCGCCGGCCCCTTCCCCAGCCGGGCGGGGGCTTCCCGAGGAGGGGGCTGCCCCGCGTCTTCCCGCAGCTCCGGGCCGCCGCCGACCGCTCCGCAGCCGTGCCCGACTCGCCCCGCCTGCCTGCGGCCGCCGGGAAGTGAAGTCCCGCCCTGAGCCGGGAGAGCGGCACCTCCCTACTACAATCCCCACAATCCCCCAGCGCCGCGCCCTGCTGCCGGGGCCCCGGGGCTGCGGATCGGCCCGTCCCCTGCCGTGCAGCCCCCTCGCCCCCGGGGAGCAGCCGCACGCGGCTGGGTGGGTGGCGAGCACCTAGTGCTTAAAGGCTTCGTCTCTGTGGGAAGCTCACCCGTGGGGATTTCCTCGCTGCTGTCCAAAGCCGCGCAGCGTCACGCGTCACCCGCCTTGTGCCGCTTTCCAAACGCTTCACATCCACAGCGCGCAGCCGGCCGAGCTTTCCAGCGGCGATCATTGGAGATAGTGGGCGGGCACCCACGTGAGAGCCGGTGCTGAGAGGATGGGCTCTATGGAGGTGGGTCAAGCTAAGCACCCCAAGTCGCTAATCACTTTTAAAAATCTCAGCTGGTGGACCTGTCCTGAAGAGCTCAGGGTCTGTCCGCAATGGGTTTTTAGTCCCTGAGACAAACTCATAGCATTGACAAGATTTGTACCGGTGCGGGGTGCTTTGGGGTAAACTGCACCAGTGCAAAGCCCACCTAGGCTAGGAGTGAGCAGTGGGCATCCCCTTTCCCTATTCTGCCAAAGCACCTTAAAGAGAGGGCCTGTTTTTCAAAGAAAGCGTATAAGAAATTGGACAGCTTTTTTGTTTGGTTGTTTTTGGGGGGGACATCACATGTCGCCTATGTTTAATGTTTGGTGCCAAATAAGCCATTTATGCAACATACTTTTTATCTGATCATATAGTTTGTGTTGGGTAGGAATTGTTTGGATGTCAAGTGGGGAGGGGGTGGAAGGGAGGGATTTATTTCAAAATATAAAACGGGTCAACTCTACTCAACCCTGACTTGAAGATGAGATGGTCTCTCGTAGAGAATGCTTGCCGTGGTGCTAATCAGTGCCATTGGATTTTTTTCCAGCGTAGACGACGGCTCTTAAGACAGTTAAATACCAAGCCAATAGGACATCTTAGAAGTATTGTAGGTAAATTAGATTCTGTAAGGTGAAAGCATCATATACAGCTACCTGTTTTTATTTACATGCAATACCAAGAAAAAACTAATTGGTGGTATGGGCTCTGCCAATTATATATTTTTGTTAGTTTCTCAAGCCCAGCTGTAGAATAATATAAATATGGTCATTTTTTTCATTCTGGATAGAAAGAACCCTTGGTCTGCTATTCTTCAAAAAGTCCTGCTTATTTTATTTTAAAAATCACCCCTGAGTGCAGCAAGTCCAGGATTCAAACTGAGGAAGAAACCCAGTGTTCCTCTTGGCAGTTTTTCTCAGAATCAGTTGTAAACAGTGTGGTCATCCCAATATTGTGTCTATAAAACCTTTCCCATACCATACACCATCATTCGTTTATAGCTACAGTATATCTATACAATGGAAGTGTCTTTAGTTATGGTTGTTGCATGCTAGCAGCTCCCTCTGCTGCTATTAATACTTAACAACACTTGGAAGATAGGTAAGTTGTGCTCCCTCACTTCCACAACGAGGGAACCGAAACACAGCAAGATTAAGTGACTTGCCCAGGGTAATTCAGAAAGTGAATGGCAGAACCAGGAATTTAATGTAGAGACCCTGTCCCCAGTCCAGAGTCTTAATAGGCCGTGTTCTTGTGCTCTTTCATGTTGCTCTGGAAAGGAAAAAGAGTTGTAAACTGTGTGGAAGCAGCCTCTGGGACAGTCCCAATATTTGGGGCTTTTTCTTATATAGGCACTTCCCGCCCCCCCCCGTCCCAATTTTTCACATTTGCTCTCTGGTCACCCTACTCTGGGAAAATACCAGTGTAAGGGGGTCCTTTAGAGCTTGTCTACACTTACATTTTATAGCGCTCTAACTTGTTGGCTCAGGGGTGTGAAAAATCACCCCTGAGTGCAGCAAGTTTGAGTGCTTTAAAGCGCTAGCGTGGGCAGGCTCTGGGAGCCGTGCTATTCCCCTCATGGCTTACCAGGAGCACTGGGAGGGCTGTCTCCCAGTGCTCATGTGTGACCACACTCTCACTTCAAAGCGCTGCCACAGGAGCACTCCCGCAGCAGTGCTTTGAAGTTTCTAGTGTAGACATATCCTTAGTGATATAGAGCTGGTAGAATATCTCTTTGCCAGTGCCCCCATACCCTAAGGTGTAAGGAGGCATGTTTGGGAGGGAGGCACCTTGGCCAGAGGCACATGCTGGACTCTGACTAATCTTGTTAACAGAATGGTCCTCCAAGGGGTTGTTGCAGCTAAGCAGCTTTGAGGTTGCTCTAACTTGCACTGGAGGCCAACCAGGCCTCAGAGAAGGCTCTAGAATATGGGAGGCACAAAGCTCTCTTTTCTCAGGTCTCTCCCTTCATTCTTGTGCCAAACATAGCTTAGAAAGATCTGAGAAAATGGCTCCGTTATCCACCATCTCCTTGCTGAGGCGTGTGACGCTCTGTACCTCGGGGGAACACCCTGCACTCCCAGGTTCATCTTTATAAAATGATTGTGTGGTATCCAATGCAAAACCCAGCCCAGCCTCACTGGAACAAAGGGTGCTGGCCTAGGCAGCAAAAAAAGAATCTGTTAGACTCTCCAGGGAGTCACGCCCTTCCTTTGGTCAGTTTGGGACTGCAATGAGTTAATGCTCACCTGACTCTGAAGGGGGGGGGGGGGGCAAAGCCAAGAGGGAAGAAAGGACATGATAAAAGGGAGAGACATTTGGCTAACAGATCATCAAACAATAACCATCTTTTAATGGAACAATTCACTGTCAATTGAAACAATACATTATTTTTAAAACATTAAAAATGGCTTCTAGTCAGGCTAATTCATTACAGAGATACTGGATTAATGCTTACACAGTTCAAATGCTCTGTGAGATAGAAAACAAAAAATACGTATTCAGGGTATTGTACTATGCCTACCTTTTTCCTAGTATCTGTTTCATTTTTCTGCAACAGTAAAACTATCTGAGATTCTCTTTCTTTTAATAATTCATCTTATACTAGCAAGATAGACTTCCACCACAATCCTTAATTGTTCCAATAAACAGAAAAGTATACAAGTGCCTCACTTTGGCAAGGAACCAGGTCTCCCACCACTTAAAATGCAGCACCTGTGTTACAGCACTCAGAAATACAACTACTTGGAAGAAGAAGTGAGGAATATCTTATGCATCTAAAATTACATGAGGAATTTTAGACATCTAGAGTGTAATTACCATGATTGGAATATGGCCAGGAAACCAGAGTAACAGTTTTGCTCTTGCAAAAAGTGCCATGGGATCTTTAACAGTCAGGCGCTCCTTTTTCATCTCATCCAAAACCCACCATCTACACTAGCACACACACACTGGTGACTCAACCAGAAGATTCCCATGGAATCACCCACACTACTTCCTGCAATTGCATTTCTCTAGCGGTCACTCATCCAAGTACTGACCAGGCCCAATTCCGATTAGTTTAGTGGATATGATGCAGTTAGATACACAGGATGAGATTACAGGCATCTGGAACAGCTGGTCTTGTTGAACATGAAAGGGTAGGGAACAAAAGTTTCTTTTGTTTTCTACACTGTGGATTTACCTGACAAAATGATGCGGATGTGCAGTCAGTTGCCTCTGAGTACACAGCTGTGAGATTCATTCACAGCAGCTGTCAGGGTTAATGGAAGGTTTACTGATGCTATTCTATCAGAAATACATGCGTTAACAGCAGACTGTGATTCTGCTGCTGCCTAGCTAGTATATCTGGAAGGAAAGACTGGGGACTAAATCCATAAAGGGATTTGAGAGCTTGTCTACACTGGCAATTAACAGTGCTGCAACTTTCTCGCTCAGGGGTGTGAACCCCACAAAGCATCAGTGTAAACAGTGCCCCAGCACTGGGAGCTATGCCCCTTGTTGAGGTGTGTTTTTTTAGAGCAGTGGGACCACACAAGGCATGTTAAAACGCTGCTGCAGCAGCGCTTTAGCGTTGCCAGCGTAGACTAGACTTGAGTGTTGCAACGTCTAACTTTTAGATGCAAAGTCACTTGGTAGAACTAGGCCCTCATGGTCCCTATACAATGCTTGGAGAGTTAGGTGCCTGAGCATGGGATCCACAAAGCCCAGACACTGAGTGGGATGCCACCTAAGTTGGCTAACAGGAAATGCCAAGAAGTGGGGTGTGGCCTAAGCTCCATCCCTCTCAGTCACTCAGAGGTCTATGTCTGGGCTGTGCTTGAGATTCACAGCTGTGAATCCTCTCCTGGAGTTAGATGCCTAAGCTGTTTCTTACAAGGTGCTGGTATACACCTGAAATGACTGGGGTGGGAGGAGGGGCAGACTCTTATAACTTTTAGCCCAACGGAGCAGGGCCAGCAGAGGCTGTGCTTCCTGGCAGTGTTTTTCCCCATATCTCCCCACAAGCCTGCTCAGCTCCCCTGCTGCAAAGCACAGCCTCTGCTAGTGCCACTCCATGCCTGCCCAAAACTTGCAGTTGGGGGGCAGTGCCATTCCCTGCCCCCACTCCCAAACTACACCCATGTTAAAAAGTGGGGCGTATGTTCCCCTGGCACCATTGCCCCCCACATCAGACCATTCCATAGTCCACACGATAAGAAGGGAAACCCCACTTCAAATCCCTTGTCCACATCAAATAGAGGAGAGAATTGAACAGGGGGGTCTCCCACATCCTGGATAAGTGCCCTGAACACTGCACTGAAGAGTAGCAGGGAGATGTTTTCCTTTTCCTCATCCCTGGCTATATTGTATGGGGTTTGGCATGTGTCGCTACCGTTCTTGCAAGAACCCAGCTTAGGTGCCTGGCTCCAGGAGAAGGTTACTGGTCATGGATCACAAGTGGAGACAGGCGCCTAACTCCATGTGTTGAGTGAGGGTTAGGACATACCCTTCTCCTCAACATGGGCTATTTAGGTGGCCTCCAGTCCCAACTACAATGCTGGCTTTTGTGGATCCCCTTCTGAAGCACTTAACTCAGGTTTTGTGGGATTCCACTGGGTGGAGCTTGGTGCTTACAAGTTAAGCACTGCAACATCTAAATCTCTTTGTGGATTTGAGCTGCTGTCACTAAAGGACTGCACAATTCTATTTCCTGTAAAAGTGTGGCTAAGAAAGATTTTCAAAACCAGAGGCTGAAAGGTTCCTAAATAAATATTAACGCCCTCAACTGCAGGGGAATTACTCCTATTGTGTATACAGTTAGGAACATACATAAATCTTTGCAAAGTCAGGGCCCTCTGCACCTTGATATTAGCCTAATTTTCAAACATGCTGGGCACCCAGCAGCTCCCATATCTTTTAATGTGAAATCCTGGGTGCTCACCATGTTTGAAAATCAGGCCAGTACCTAGATGCCTAAATATGGATTTAGGAGCCTAACTTTAGGTATTAATTTTTTAAATCTTGGCCCACATATTCATCTGAAAATGAGAACTCTGTGGAGATTTTTTACCACAATAATACCTGACTTTTTGATAGCTATTATGAGCAAACTACTGGATTTTGGATTTTTAGTTAAGATTGTGAAAAGGAATTGTTTAAAAACTCTGACTCCAGTTTTTTAATATTTTATGTACTTTGCAGTATTTTGACTTAGCTGTCCCTACCTACATTAATGAGTATTTTTACTTTATTGGCACTGAGGCCTTGTCTACATAGTTTGTGTTCTGAGTTAAATCAGTTTAGAAACAGTTTATTTAATCTGGTGGAACTTTGTGCAGACATTCCTACATTGGTCTTAAAATTGGTTTATCTTAAGTCAATTACAAACTCTCCTATGCTGTTGCAATTGTAGCTGGCAGCCAAGATAATATTTCTTCTTCCTTTTCCTAATACTGTACACTGTTAATTCAGCTAATATGTCTAATGCAAATTGTCTCAGTTATACTGCTGTAACCCACTGAAGAAATATGGGATTTCATTGCTGTAAACAAAAGGAAGCTATGGGTACGTCTAGACTACGCGCCGTATCGGCGCGTTAAAATCGATTGCTCTGGGATCGATATATCGCATCTAATCTAGACGTGATATATCGATCCCTGAGCGCGCTTATATCGATTCCGGAACTCTACCAACCCCAACAGAGTTCCGGAATCGACATGGCGAGCCGCGGACATCGATCCCGCGCGGTGAAGACGGGTGAGTAAATCGATTTTAGATATTCGACTTCAGCTACATTATTCACGTAGCTGAAATTGTGTATCTAAAATCGATTTTATCCCGTAGTGTAGACCAGCCCTATGGCTTGATACTGAAATATTATCTTCCACACTTACAAAAACATTTTCGGTCCGCTGACATTTCTTCATCCAATTTTGTGTACATGAGGTTTTTTTGATAGGAGACCAGCGGAAAATTCAATGAGTGAGTCTCTCTCTCTCTTAGCTGATTTAACCTGCTTCATGTGCTTGATTTCTTCCTCAGTCAGTGGGATCAATCTGTTATGATTAGTTTTTCAGTTCACCTATTTTTCATAGTTTTCCTTGTCCCTTTTGCTAATGATCAAGGGTATTTGTGTTTAAACAATGTGTTTTTTTCCTCGCCACTCATCTTCTCCGTTCCTTTGATCTGGCAATGAATTTATATTGTTTAACTTGTAACACTGCCATCTTTCCCATGGCAATCCACTAAAATGTCATTAAGACAAGATTGATTATGATTGCATTGCAAAGATCAAGCAGTCAGTGTGAAGGATGTAAGTCAAACACAAAGCTTATGACATAAATTTCCTGTCTAACTATGTTGGTTCTTGTACCAGCGTTCTCAGTATTCAAGATTGTCCCAGTCTGAAAATCTCTTTTAAGAGTTTGTGATTTTTTTCATGCAGCTTCTTTAAGTTGTGATTTTTAGGATCCTTGGCCAGTTTTGTTTACTTTTGCCTATGCATGTGTTGCAATGCACACTGCCTTTTTTTTTTTTTTAATCCACCAACCCTGGTGCAATCCTAGTGGTTCGCTACAGTGGCATTCTTCAGAGCAATCATTCATCTATTGTGTTTGATGTGAACAGATCCAACTGGAATGAAAAGGCCCAGAGGGCTTTGCTCAAACCCCAGTTTCTGGGTAATAATGAATTATTTGAAATATGTCATTTTTCCTTATACACTTTCTGAACACTCAAGTTTTCACTCCTCCTTCTGTCATAGAGGCTCAGGTTATTTTTGTGACATACACTGAATAATTTGATGGGCAGGGGCTGTTTTTTATATGAGCAATGAGCATAAGGTGGCACTGCTCTGAAACAGTTGTTTTTGTACGTGGAAGCTAGGAATTTAGGCCCCAGGTTGCTGGCTGAACTTGGGCAATCATGTCTTAGGATAAGTATTTACTGTCTCACGTGCAGTAGTTATTACTGATGTCTAACAAACATGCATTGTTGTACCTATCCCTCTGGTATTGAACATCAGTGAGCCACTATGTAACATCAACTCTACTTGCTTGCATCACTCTTGCCCTGCCTGGGATGTAGGTGTTTTCTTTTAACAGAACAGCAATGGCAGCTGAAATAAACAGGAATTAGGGTAAAGGTACATGTATGTCTGGAGCATTTACCCACTATAAGTTGTGTTTTTCATGCTTGGCTAATTCTTGCTCCATCCAAAAACAATGAAAGGTCTAGCACTGACCTCAGTGGGTGAGATAAGGGTTATATAGTCAGGACAGGCATTTTTCACATAGCACATTGACCAACCAGCTGATGCACTATATCACACCATCCACAGTGCCATCAGTAACACTGCTTGCAAAAGTTCAATGGCGTCTAAAGTTATGTGGACAGTAACTCTTAGGAAAGGATAAATGCTATAGAGTGTTACAAAGGTGTTTCCACCTCCCGTTAATATAACAGCTTGCACTGTGGAAGGGTGGGGAAGGATATACTTAATTTTTTCCAGAGCTCATAAGCAAAAGGGACTCAAAACAAGTATTGGTGAAAGCAAGGAACCATCAATTCATTTTCCATATTCCCAAGGATCTTCAGAAAATTTGGAATATGGCTTCTGTATTCCCTGCTAGGCAACATAATCAAAGGAAGGGCTATCTAAGAATCGGTATAGGTGAGTTCCTAGATTCCTCAGCTGGGCTATTAATGTTATCAATATATTGCTGACAACCCTGTGGGCAGAGGACAGACATAAGAGAGTTCTGCAAAAGTTGAAATCCTTGGAGCGCAGACCATCCTTTTTAAATGGAAATCACTGCAAATAAATAGCTGGAGCTGGAAACAAGGAGAAATGTTAGCAGGATGGGACCAGTCTGGTCTCTATAGACCTCTCTGAACAGCCAGAGGGTTAGACACAACTGGAAAGTTTTGACCTACACAAGCTGTGCACACAGGACAACAAGGAGCCTGCACTCATTTACATGGTAAACGGAGGGAGGATTCCTACAAGACTTTGCCCATGGCTACTTTTCTAAATAATCTCTTATGAGAGACCTATGAAAAGGTTTTAAAAAATCCAGATATGTACGTCTGCCTGTTTCATTCAATATACTCCTTTACTAAGAGTTTAAAATAACTACCTGCTCAGAAAGGCAGTTTTCCCTTTACTGAAGCCATGCTGATTTAACTCTGTCACACTGCTGTTTAAATACTGCAGTGTTTGGTTGCATGTGTACTGGATTTTCTGTCTATTTACAGTGGTCGAGAGCAAAATAGTCATCAGCCTGAATCTACAAGAATTACCCAAACCAGGCAGTAGAGCTGGGATAGTGCCACTATCTATTAAAATTGTCCAGCAGTCACATTTAAAATCCAGTTTACAGTTGCTTATAATCTGGCCAAACTACAACTGTTAGGGTTGAAATTTTCTGTAAGAGCAGTGGCTGTCTCTAGACTGAATTGTTTTGCAAAGTTTCAACCAAAATGTTTAATCTGATTCTAAGAACAATGTTAAACAATTCTGCCAATTTTTTCTTTAAGTGCCCCCATGCTTTGGAGCAGAAACTTGAAATTGGGAAGGGGATAGTCTTTGTGTCAGAGACATGCCTTTTGCTGTTCCAATGGAAATCTGCACAAATTTGACCAGGTTATCAGCATTTGAAAAATATCAGATTGCACATACTCAAAAGAAACTCATTAGCATTTAACAGCTAAAATCTCCATAGATTCAGTTCTCACTGAGCGTTCTCGAGCCCCTCACAGCTTCTATATGTGCCACATCTATAAATCCTGTCCCTACAGAGCAAATGACCCTGCTCCAGCCTAGAGTTGTTGGGGCTCAGAAGGATTTTCCCTGTAACTGCTGCTGTCACCTGCTCTGGACCACGGTGAGGCTGGGTTCTGGAACTGAGAGCAGGGAGCCTGTCTCTCCTGTGCTCTCAGTGTGTTGGCACCCAGGCAGCATGGAGGGAGAAACTGCCTGTTTTGAATGTAGAGTGGACAAAAATTGGACCAGGGGAGAGGGGAAATAGATCAGAAAAAGGTGTCTGGTCAGACTGGGATTTGGAGGGGTAAAGTGGCAGGAGAGAAAGAAACTGAGTTGCTGGGAGGACCAGCAGCCAGTAGGAGAAGAGATTGGGATTTTCTGGGGAAGATGGGAAATGGAGGATACTGGGAGCAAGTTGGCAGATGGGAAGGACATGGAGCTAGAGGAGCAGGTAGACTGGTACTGGCTGGCCAAGGAGACTGGGACTAAGAACCAGTGAATGGGTGCAGGAAGGGAAGACAGATCTGACAACGAGCTGTGGAGAGAACTGGAATGAAAAGCTTCAGGAGTGGAGCCTGGGACTGGATGTGAATGGGTGAGGAAGAGCCAGGACTGGGACAGGCACAGGAAGAAATGGGGCAGAAGGGGGTCAAACTTAGGGAGTGCAGGCGAACAGGCAGAAGGGCCTATGACCTCTAGAGGACACTTCCCTCCAGAGCCTGGAACGGAACTCAAGATTCCTGAGTCTCTATTCCTCTGCAAACCTTCTGGCAAAGTGTGTCTCATCTCCCTCTAATGCTTGTCCACATAGATCTCCACCTACTATGGCTCTCCATTACTCTATTAGCTCGAGTAGCAGAGGTCTGTGCAGTTGATCTAGCTGTTCCAACCCCGCCGATGACCCTTCTGAGTTTCAATATGATGCCACATGATAGAATTGCCATTTTTTGTTTCCTTTTTTAAAATACCTAGGAAATGAGACACAAAACTATGTTAAAGAACAGTAAGGTTGGAAAGTCAAATGCTCAAAAGTTAGAAAATGCCTGAATGCCAAACAGGGGTGCCTGTGCAACCTTAATTTGGCCTTATTGACAGAGATATTATGATAGTATTTACATGGTCATATACTAATTTTTCCACAGAAACCCACACCATTTAGTGCACAGAATGAACCCACTCTGGAGGATGAGTCACGGATGTGTAATGAAAGAGCCAGTTGTCTGTAGTACCCTGCTTCATTTGTTGCAGAAGTAGCAAGGTATGTAGCAAATGAGGCAGGAGATTGTAGGAAGAGGAAGGATGATCTCATGGTTAAGCCAGCTGAATACTGCCCTGTAAACTTGGATTCTATCACTGACTCTGGCCACAGACTTCCTGTGTGATGCTGGGCAAGTCACTTAAACCAGCATTTTCACAGGTGGGCATTAATTGTGTGTTCTTCATTTTCTGGATGTCCAACTTGGGACCCAGGGGTCTCATTTGCAGAAGTGCTGAGCTTCAACTAAGTCAATGGGAGCTGTGCTCTTATATAATACTAAGTACTCTAAAAAAAATCAAGTCCTAGTCAACTCAAATTGGGCACCCAAATAGTGAATACTTTTTACCTTAATCTCTCTGTGCTTCAACTCCCCATCTGTAAAATAGGGCAAATACTACCCTTTCGCCCTCACAGGGGTATTGTGGAGGTAAATTAATTCATATTGGCAAAGCATTCAGTGATGAGCACTACAGAAAAATCCCATGAGGAAATTAATAATTCTGTATTCAACAGAGATTTGAATAGTGTACAGCAGTGGTGGTCAACCTGCAGCCCACGGGCCGTCAGTGTAATCTGCTGGCGGACGAGAGACGAGAGACAGTGTTTATGTTGACTGTCCGCAGGCACGGCCATCCACAGTTCCCAGTAGCTGCGGTTCACCGTCTCCAGCCAATGGAAGCTGCAGGAAGTGGCGGCCAGCATGTCCCTGTGGCCCACACTGCTTCCCACAGCTCCCATTGGCCAGGAACGGAAAACCACGGTCACTGGGAGCTGCGGGAAGCCATGCTGTGGGCGATCAATGTAAACACTGTCTGACGGCCTGCCAGAGGATTACCCTGATGGGCTATATGCAGCCCACAGGTTGCCCACCACTGGTGTGCAGTAAGTAAGGCCTGGTGCTACACATTGAACTATGATGATAAAATAATACTGAATAGCTGCTCATTAATGGAGCACCATCCACCTGTGCACTGAATGATGCAGAAGTTCTGTGAAAAATCATGTAGGTAAAGACAATCAATGCATAAGCCCAAGGGAGCTGAATAAAGGTTGCACAAGCAACCTTACTTCTGGCATTTCCTAACTTCTGAGTGCTTGACTTTGCAACCTTAATGTTCCTTTAACATAGTTTTGCGTATATCATATATACATTCCCTCCGTTGAAGTGTTTGTTTGGCAGGGGTAGCTGTAAGATGTTATTCTGTTTTATATCACTGTACACGCATGGGCACTATTTGTTCTCCTTATTTCCCTTATTCTGAAATAAAAATAAGACTGAAAAACAAACATTTTGCTCTTTGTGAATGGCAAAACCTGTAACAGCTGACAATCTGGTAAATGTCAGTACTGGAAGGTTATAAAAGAAACTCTTAATTTTATATTCATCACATTCCTTATTTTATCTTTTTGTTAAGCTTCTTTTGAAAAGAGACCTACTATGTTTAACTTCTGAAGTCTTGTTTGATCTCTAGAGTATAAAAAAAAAAAATTTCCTCTCTCTCACTCTCTCAGATCAGGACTCAGATTCCTGCCAATAGAGGCATGATAAGTAAGGAAGCAGAAGCAGCTGATCTACAATGCAAAGAATCGCTTAGTCAACAAACAGCCCAGGAATGTTAACAAAAAGTGACTTAAGCCATTTGTGATTAAAAAAAAGTTGTTACATTAAACCTTTTTAAAGTCAAGGTGTTTGGAAAGGCTAACAGTCAGTCTATAGGTCTTTGCTATAATTATAAAGTTAAGAGGAAATGTGGATCCTCCTTCCTCTCACTACAGTAACTTAATAGCACATCGCTTTACAATATGCTACACAAAGAACAAGATTTCTGTCTTAAGGAGACTAGAGTGTATAAAGGCAATATAGGGGACAGTTCAGAGACTAGAGGCATGTATGGTGTTTGAGAATCAGAGGAGTTTTCAAAAGTTTAGTGAAGGAGAGAAGAGACTGCTTGATATGCTTTAAGTGAGGCATTGTTCAAAGCTTAAGGGGTGGTCTGAGTTTTATTGTATCTAGGTTCTTATTCTGTGGCACTTAAAACACAATCTGACCTAGACCTCAGGAGTGGATAAAAGAAACAGTAAGGAAAGTAGCTTGTGAAGACTGAACAGAGAAAGGTGGGCAGAGATGTAAATGATGGCAGAGTTGTGAAGTGCATTGGAAGTGAAGAACAGAAATCTGAATGGTGTATAGAAGACGGGAAGATTCAGACATGGGAATTATTACAGAACAATCCAAAACCAAAACTCTGCATCCAAAGATCCCTAAACTTATTGACAGTTTAGATCTGAACACCTTTAATGTATGGAACGAGACACCCACATAGGATACCCTCCTCCAAACTTCTAAATTCATGAGACTTGAATTTAGAAGTTTGGATCTGGAACTGAACTTTGAGTCTCAGGCATGCATTTGGGTAACATTATGCAAAGCCCTGGTGTGGAACTGCGGTCATGTAAATTGAAGTGCTCTCTCTGGGTTGCAGTTCAGGGGGCTGTACATGAATATAAAGGAGATTTCTCATAGCGAGAGCTGGCTACTTAACCCCCCCCCTTTTTTTTAGAAAATCTATTATCCCTTTGTCCAATAGGTGGCACTAATAAGTCACTCTAAGACATTTTTTCAAGTTACGAATTTGGGAAGGGAAATAGCTGAATTTAATATAAATCTGCTCTCTCATTTATAGATTTACATGATAAAATTATACTTCACAAAGCCTGCTATATGTCTTTCTATATGATAGAAAAGCTGTTCCTATGTTTCATCAGGCCTTGAATTTGGTAAATAAAATGGGTTAAATTCAGCTCTGGTGTCAGTGGGTGCACACCCTTGATTTAATAGTGCTGCATAAATTTGCATTAAGCTGAATTTGGGCCACAGCTCAGGTTGTGGGGCTCTTAAAATATTTACATAGTACTTGCTCCAGTAGTTCCACTGCCGCTACTCTCAACAACGCAAGTGGAATTCTCAAGCCAGTCTATTGAATTATGGCTAGTAACATTTCTGAATGAAAGATATTTTTAAGAAAAAAAGGTATATAATTTCTCATTAGTATTGCTAAAGTAACAAACAGACTCTATGACAGTCCTTAAGGATTGTGATATCCGTGGTGTTCGCTATACCAGTATATACAATTGTACAGAGTTGAAAACACATGTAAAAGTTGATCTGAATGAATGGAAACACTATAAACCACACAATATCAAATTGCAGAGTTTGTTCTCATCTTTTGATAAAAGGATTATTGCAATATAATCAACCATTGCTATTGTGTTTTTTTTTAACATACATCTTCATATATCACTGTTTTCGAAAAAGTGTTCTTTGCTTCTGGTAAGACATTACATTTGTTCCTTTTATATAAGCGACTTGGGTAGATGGGCATATAATTGCATTAAATTGACAAAGCAGATGGGCACAGAATGGACATAGCAAAGGGCCAAATTCTGCTTTGTTACACCAACTCTAGGCTTCTCAGAGTACCTCTGCTGAAGCCAATTGACCTATTCTAGATTTATCCTCAGTGTGACTAAGAGCAAAATTTGGCCTATAGGCTAAAAGTGTGATAATTCAGTTTAAACAGAACTTGCTTCCCTATCCTCGAATGTCTGTAATTAATAAAAGTAGCAACAGCAAATCTAAAAGTCTTACCCATTAACAGAAACAGAAGACTATGGGAGTGAGGAAAGAGAATTCTGTCATGTGGCAGAGCAAAACAGTTTTCAGTGCCAGAACTGAGACACTTTAAATGGAGTATTCAGCAACCTGCAGAGCCTAGGGACTACAAAGTCAGGCCACACTGGGTTCAAAATAGCCAGCCTCAGAAATGTCATCCATCCAACTACTGCTGGATTATATTTCATTATTAACTCACATTGGGGAGTTACTTACTTCCTCAGACCAGGAAGCACCTGGGTTACGTTCCAGAAGAATGAATCTTTAAATCACAAGTCAGAAACACTGACATTCAGCTTCCTTTCTCAGGGCCTGATTTGGTGAGGTGCTGTGTTCTGCAAACTGCCAAGCATCCTCAACTTCCATTGAGAGCAGTGGGGGTATGCACTATCTTCACGGCCTGATTCTGCAAAGAGTAAATGTAGATTGACAGTGCTAAGAGCAGCATTGATAACACACAGCCAAGTATCAAAACTAGACAACAGGCCTAATTCTTTTGTCACTCAGGTCATTGGGAGTAGGAGTAGGCCCAGTGTGTTGAAAATAAAGACCCATTGCTATAGTCTAGAGGGAATAACTTACTTACTCAGGGGAAATACAGAGGTTACTCACCCTGTGCAGTAACTGAGGTTCTTTAAGATGCATGTCCCTATGGGTGCTCCACTGTAGTTGTGGCAGCACCCTTGTGCCTGGGAACAGAGATCTTAATCAGTAGCGCATGTCAGACTGCACATCCACACCTCCTTGTTTCATGCTATACATATAATGCTGTGCAGTCCGACTGCCCCACAGTTCCTTCTCTGCCACAGATTTTATCTTTCATCCCTGAAGCATAGTGGGGGACAGTGGGTAGTGGAGCACTCACAGGGGGACACATCACAAAGAAACTCAGTTACTACACAGGGTGAGTAACCTTTTCTTCTTCAAGTGAGGTCCCTGTGGATGCTCCACTGTAATTGACTATAGAGCAGTGTCCCTAATTGGAAGGCTGGGGCTTTGGAGTGGCACTTACTGTGGATGTTAGGACAGTGTATCTTAGTAGAGTATCTGATCTGGTGTCCTGAATAATGGCACAGTGATGGCTAAAAGTATTCTCTGATGCCCATGTGGCTGCTTTGTAAATGTCAGCAATGGGGACGTGGTTGAGAAAGGAAATTAAGATGGAGAGCAAACATGTGGAATGTGCTCTAGTTCCAGGAGGAGGTTGTCAGTTGTGTAGTTGGTAGGACAGGTATATACAGAGTGAGATCAGTTTAGAAATATGGTGCTTAGAAATGGCTGTGCCTTTCGATCTTTCAGCCATTGAAAGGAATAAGTGTGGCAATTTTTGGAAAAATTTAATTCTGTCCAGGTAGAAAGCTAATGCTCATGTGACATCCAGGATGTGTAATGTTGCCTCCTGGTGGTTGGCATGTGGCTTTGCAAAGATGCAGGGAAGGTGAATAGGTTGATTTAGATGGAAAGAGAATGGTACCTTGGGTAAAAACTTTGGATGCGGACATAGCATAACCTTGTCTTTAAGAAAAATTATGTATAGGAGATATGCCATAAGTGCTTCAATTTCATCAACCTGTTGGGCAGATAGCAACAAGAAATGCTGTTTTCATAGATAAAGGAAGATAGGAACATATTGCCATTGGTTTGAACAGAGGTATAGTAAGAGAGCGTATGATAAGGCTGGGGTCCCAAGCCAGTGCTGGATCCTGTATGCGAAGGTAAAGATTTTGGAGGCCCTTCAGGAATCATTTCATGAGTGGATGGGTGAAGATGGAGTTGCTGCCTAAATCATAGTAAAAGGTCACGATGGCTACCAAATGCACACGAATGGAGCTCATGGATAACCCTGATCATTTAAGGTGTAAAATATACTCCAGGATAAGTGATAATGAAGCACTCAGTGTTTTGACCTGATTGGAGGAGCACTAGGATTGGGATCTAGTCCATTTGTGGAGGTAAGTGCGTCTAGTCGTATTCTGCCTGCTATTCAAGAGTACTTAACTGTTTTTGAACGTGTTATTTCCAAATCCCAGAACCATGGAGGAGCCACACTTTCAGGTGGAGCAACTGTGGGTTGGGATGGAGGATCCGACCCACATCCTGTGAAAGGAGTCGGACAGAGAGAGACTGAGGGCATACTGTCATGTGAATGAGGTAGGTGTACCAGATCTCTTATAGCCATGGCAGAGCTATAAGCATCACATTGGCTCGGTTCCCCTGGATCTTGTGAAGTACTTGTAACAAAAGGGGGAAAGGAGGCAAGGCATAGAGTAACAGCTCATCCCATGTGATGAGGAATGCATCTCTCAGAGATCTGTGTCCTAGGCCCACTCTTGAGCAAAATGAGAGCAGGACGAGTTCTCCAGTGTGGCAAAGAGGTCTACAGTGGGGAATCTCTAGCAGCTGAAGATGTGTTGAAGGGCTTATGATCGTGGGAGAATCTCCTGCTCAATGAGTCTGCAGTGGTGTTCTGGTGTCCAGGGAGGTATGCGGTTGAGACGGTGATGCTGTGTTAGCTACAGCAGTTTCATAATTTCAGAGACTCCGAGCACAGAGAATGGGACCTTGCTCCACTTTGCCTGTTGAATTAGAACGTGCAGGAGATAGTCTGCTATGAATCTGATTGTGCGATGTACAATCAGTAGGAGAAAGACTGCTCATAGCTCTAGGAGGTTGATGTGTAGGATGGATTCAGTTAAGGATCATCTGGCCTGCACTGTATAAGTGTGAAGGTGAGCTCCACAACCTATTAAGGAAGCGTCAGTTGTTAGAATCATGTACAGAGCAGGTTGAAGGAAAGGGACCCTGAAACAAACATTCTTGGGCTGTATCCACCAGAGTAGTGAGTCCTTGACCTTTATAGGCATGGATTGGAGTTCGTGAAGGCTGTGTCTGTGAGGTATATAGAGACTGTACGTAGCCATTCCTGGAAACATCGTATGTGTAACCATGTGAACTTTACCACAAATGTGGCCACTGACCTGTAGCTGAGCAGCTGGAAACAAGTCCTGGCTGAGATCTGGGGGCAGGTTCTCCCCCTGGATACAATATACCCTGGGGGCAGGGTATATTGTGATATGGAAATGCGTGTCGTGGAGGTTAAGGGCTGAGAACCAATCCCCCAAGTCCCAGTGCTGAGATAATGGTGGAGAGGGTAACCATCTTGAAGTGTTGCAGTTTGACAAACTTGTTTAGTTTTGAAGGTCTCGGATTGGTCTCCACCCACCAGATTTTTTTTTGGACCAGAAAATAATGGCAGAAAAAACTCTTCCCTCTGTGCTGGGATGGGACTGGCTCTATAGCTTCCAGTTGCAGAAGATGAATTATTTCTTATCACAGAATGAGTTCATGAGAAGGTCCCTGAAGAGGGCTGGGGAGGGAAGATAGAGGAGTGGGGTGGGATAGATAGGAAAGGGATGGAGTATCCTTCCTTGATGAGCTACAGAACCCACGTGTCTGAAGTAATTAGCCTCTCTGATGGAAAGAAAGGGACTAGGTAGTTGCCAAACTGTTGTGATTGACACAGGGGAAGGCTTGTCGGGGCCTCAACCATAGCTGCAAAACAGTTGTTTGGTTGAAGGTATGTGAGAGGTGGCCCCCTTGAGGAGTCGTATGTATGTGCTTGGTAGGTGGCTTTTATCGACAGTGTTGAGTATCATAGCATCACTAGGGAGTTTATTGCGGTGGTCGGGATCGTGGGGAAAGTTGGTATTTCCTTGGGCGTCTCTTCAGTGGTGGTGTGTAAATGCAGAGAGAGACTGGAGAGTTGCTCGAAAGTCCTTAAGAAAGCATAGGGACTCATCCATATGCTCCATGAATAATTTTGTTCCCTCAAAGGGTAGGTCCTCGATGCTGGTTTGTACCTCCTTAGGAAGTTTGGAGAGATGCAGCAATTATGCCTGTGTCTCATGACTCTGGCAGTCACAATGCAATGGGCAGCAGTATCCACAGAGTCCAAAGAGGCTTGTAAAACTGTATGGGCCAAGAGGTGTCCTTCGGAACTGAGCGCCCGGAGTTACTTTTTTTTTTTTGTCATCAGGAAGATCTTGGCAGAGTTCCTGCATTTTAGAATAGTTGAGACAACTGTACTTGGCCAAGACAGGCTTGTAATTGGATATTCAAAATTGGAGCATAGCAAATGAATAAGCCTTAGGGTCCAAACAGATCCAATAGCTTCCAGTCTGTCATGGGGGGTGGATCAAGACTGGTACTGGTGTCTTTTTTCATGCACAGAATTGACAACTAGGGAATTTGAGGTGAGTGAAAAAAAAAGAAATTCCAAAATAATATTTTTTGTCTGCCATTTGCAGGTCGGTGGGATGGATGCTGATGTCTACCAGAGCACCTTGCTGGAATTGAGAATGGCCTCATTGACAGAGAGCGATATTTCGGATGAGGATGTGCGCAGGATGTCAAGCAGTTTATGTTGATCTTTCACTTCCTTCCGCCAAAGGAATCTGGAGAGAGTCTGCAATCCAGCAAAACAAAGCCTGGAAGTGTTTGAAGTCATTGGCTACAGTAGAGAGATGTGTGATCTTTTCTTCCCATGATGAGGCTAAGTGGAGTGGTGAGGAATTTCCTCCTCTTTTTCTTCCTCTTCATCAGCTATGGAGAGAGGCTCAGCCTCTGGTGGTTGAGAGACCAATGGAGATAGCAAATATGTAGGTCTTTGGCTTTGTTTTATGGGACACCTCCCAAACTGTGCTCTGTACATGGCCCAAGGATTCCAGAATGGCCAATGTGGAGGGAGTGGCACATGAGGTTGCATCTATGGTGGTCCATACCAGGGTCCTGGTCCAGTTGTGGATTGTGAAGAAGTGTAGAGGACGCCTTTTGCGCCTGTCCAGAGTATGAGGGTGTGGATGGAGTACTCTTCCTTCTCTTCCTCCTCCGTGTTGCTGGGTAAGGGCAGTGCTGTCCTTGGAGGAGAAAGAGAAGAATGGTGTAACTCCAGAGAGGAGGACGGAAGTGGAGAGAGGTCGTGTCTGAGTAGTGGTGATTCAGACATATCAGATACAAGTACGTACTTAGGATATCTGAACTCTTGGGGAGGAGCAAACCGGCACCAGTGCATGTGTACTGAGGAAGAGGTGCATTCCCTTGAGCAGCCAGCAGATGGAATTGAAGATTTGCTCGGTGCTGATGTTTTGCTTGGTGCTGAAATGGTCATCAGCACTGGTGGTATTGTTGGTGCCATAGTACCGGAAGTTGGTCTGGTCACGGCAATTGGCACCATTCTTGAAGGTCTTGTGTCTTGATCTCCAGTGCTAAGACACGGTGCCAACAGCTGTAGGTCTGCCTGATTAGGATCTTTAGACCTTTACTTAGCTCCAATACCGGAGGTACTTGGGTAGTCCCTCGAGCTATGTCCCCTGGCCAAGGATGTTGAGACAACTGACCTCGCAAGGGATGGTATTCTGGTGGGCAGAGCCTCAGAGGGTGATGAGGGAGCCTGTTTCTTCCCATCAACACAGGAAAGAGAAGATTTTCTTTTAGAGGGATGTGGTGAATGAGGGTCAGTGGACAACCTAGAAGAGCATGAGAGTTGCATGGGGGAGGTGTCCGGGCTAGGGTCCAATGCTAGAAGCAGTGATTTCTCCATGAGAAGTTGTAACCAAATGTCCCATTTTTTGCTGGGCCTCCCAGTCAGGTTGCAGCAATGAGTACACTTTTGTGGGATGTGTCCCTCTCCCAGGCAGTGAATGCACTCTGGGTGACTCAGTTTCACGGAAGGTGTCTTGGCAGGAAATGCACCTCTTAAATCCAGGAGATCTGGGTATAAGGGTGAGGGGGAAAAAGCTTCCTGGTTGGGAAGGGCAGGAAGCGGGAAAACAAAAACCTAAGCTACGAACTAACAGGGAGGGCAAGAAGACAGAAAAGCGATTTTTTTTTTTTTTTAAGTGAGAGGATGAGAAAGGAAGAAGTAACTACTAACTTGCACTAAAAATTAACAGGTAAAGCACTAACAGGTCAAAAGGAGAAGGGGCTCTGCTGCAGATTCCATCCCAGACCAAAGGGACAGAGAAGGAACGGGCGGCAGTCGCACCACACAACACTATATATACAGATCCCATTCATGGTGGGAGACGGGAAGGTGTACGTGTGGTGCAATGGGCATTGCTGATGAAGATCTCCGATCCCAGCCATAGGGGGTGCTGCTGCACCTACAGTGGAGCACCATCAGGCATCACTCAAAGAAGAACCAGTAAGTCCCTGTCACAGGACAGACAGCATATTCTCTCAGCAACTGAAGCCCCTGTGTGGGGAATGGAGTACGAGACCTTTCAAATAAGTTTTCCTGTGAAGTTTCTGGGACAAGCAGTTTTTGGAGCTAAGATGGTCAAAAAATTTAAGTAGTGTAGGAAGAAATTTCCAAACATGAAACTAAATTCCATCTCTCAAAAGTAGCTGATGCGAATCATCGCAAGTATGGTAAAGTAATAATAAAAAATCCAATGGGAGATATGGTCAAAGTCTGTGGCTGAAAGAGGCCATTCTTGAAAATGTTAGAAGTGTCACATTACCAAAACACACGTAAATGGAGAGTTAGTTCCACCCTTAATTATGGAGAGCCATAGCAGTATATTTTGTTATTAACCCTTGAATAAAGGCAATTCTTAAGTGATCTAGAACTGTTACCACTACATTGTACTACGAGGTCCTTCTAATTAGGCACTATTTGCCCATGGTACACACACACACACACAGATGTTAAACAGAACATGCACAATTTGTAGAAATGGGAGAAGGATTTCCCATTTCCAATAAAATTAGAGTCACATAGTATATTCTCCTCAGATATATTATATACATACAATACACCAAATATGGATTAGATATTTACCTCCTTTTTACTGTAAGCCCGTAAGAGTCTTAGTA
Source organism: Chelonoidis abingdonii (assembly GCF_003597395.2). Classification (NCBI taxonomy): domain Eukaryota; kingdom Metazoa; phylum Chordata; order Testudines; family Testudinidae; genus Chelonoidis; species Chelonoidis abingdonii. The sequence continues at coordinate 140,122,340 of NC_133771.1, forward strand.
GGTATAAAATTAATTATCTTGATTTAGCTGAGTTTTGGACTGATCTTTGTTCAAGAGGATGAAAGTTGTTAAACATGCTAGTGGGTTATCAGAAAACAAGAACAGACACATTTAAGACTAATTCCATCAGCGTTTCAGAGTGCAGACCATCATGCACAAAACAATGAGTTGTTTTCATTTCAAAATAAGTTTACCAATGAACAGACTTGATTTTTGTAAACACAGCTTTTTTTAAACAGATGCACAAGTGTATTTGATGTAGCTCTTTAATTTGCAGACATTACAAGTAATCTGAAATAGAAAACAAGAATTCTAAATAAGCTGTTGCAATATTAAAATGCTAGATGAGATTGTGTTAATGAGCCACAAATGCAAACTTATACAAAACCTTTGAGAATACAGCTGTGTGGCTTACATTCCCCTCACTCTCTGTTCTATTAAAACTGTATACATTGAGGAAGGACAAGTGAACATGTTACCATGGTGATCAGAACAGCCTTATCAAAGTTACTACATCATTTACTATGTAGAAAGGATTCCCTAAAAGACCTTATTAAGCAAGAACACAATGATTTTTTTTTTTTAAAGTTTTCAGAAAACAATTTTTGCTCCACTTATAATAAGGTATCTGATATATAGGGCCTTTCATTTTCAGATGTTATTTTGTTTAATTTTTCCCAGGAATTTATCAGTGTTTATTACCACCACATCAAAACAGGTGAAAATCAGTGCAAAAAAATCTAGCTCCGAATGAAGTCAATGACAAAACTTCTATTGACTTCAGTGGAAACAGGATTTGGCTGAAGCCTTATGCTTTCACACACTGAGAACATTCTGGGCAATGAATCAGTGTGTCAAGACAGCACAGAACATCTAAACCTATAGAAGTCGTCTGGCACATTCTTCAAGGCACTGTGACAGACATCTGCGTTTACCAGTCCCAATGTCTTGACATTTTGTTCTGGAGGGATTGTATAGATAGGATCAGATATTGAAAAATAAACAATACGGCAGTGGTTATTTCACTGTGGGTACACAGACTGTAAATGTAAACATTTAATTAGGGTGAAAGATATACCACTCTTGCTCATTACATCATCCTCATCTTCTTCTAAATGCATCTGTTTTAAATAAAGTATTTATATTTCACACATGCCTCACTGAGGGCTTACACCAGGGCAGGTCTGAGGCTTTAAAGTTTATGTTGCAATCAGCAACAAGTATTAGCTAAGGATCTACTCCTGTTCAAAAGCAGCAGCATAGTGTGCTCCATAGCACAGCTGAACTGAAAGAATGAACAAGGATTTACTCAAAGTTTCCTACAAGTTTATATCATTACAATTTTAGAATGGGAGGTAAATGGCTTTTTGTATTTCTATAAGCCTTCTTGGTGCAGAGTTAAGCTAAAGGAAAAAAGCAAGTCCTAGATTGTGTGCTCCTTTATTTTCTTCAATAAAGGAAATTTCAGAATCACAATGTTGCTTAATTCCACCAAGTTTTAAAGTAAAATTTGCTACAGTGTTCACTAAACATCCACATTTATAAATACCATTAACTGTACAGGACTGACCATTCCAAGCAGCATTACAGCAATAACTGGCATTCTGCTTCAAGAGTGGTCATTCTGCCTTTGTTAGATATATATTTGTAAAGGCAAAAGAAAATAAATTATCTTCCTAAGAAAATGAAAATTAAAAATAGGTTCAGGAATATGTATGACTGATTTTGGTCTCAGAAAAATCTATGACTGTCAAAGATATCTACCATTTAATATTATATTTGGTTCTTTCATTAAAAAAAACAATCTTTATTGATAACTGAAATTATTAAAATTTATGCACTGGCAGGAAAGTGAGGCTATCTTAAATCTGCATGTAAACCACTTATTTACCATAAAAATTTATTGTGCTTCTAAAAATATTGTAACTGTGGGTTTAATTGTTGATAACTCAGGGAAAATCTAAGTGCTAAAAGCATGCACCATCAGTAATGGGTTTTCACAAAGGACATTTTTAATTACAAACTGACTCAAAGGATAGTACAAAAGAATTTCTTCTCCCTGAAGGGATTTTCAGATGCAGGCACTGGTATAATAAGGGGATCTTCTCCAATATGAGCATCACAGTATGCCAATAAATCAGCTGCAGCCTTGGATACCTAATAGGAGAAAAGAAAGTGATAGCCATTATTAAACTTGTGATACTGAAATAGTCAATGTTGTTTAAACATTCCCATTAAACATAAAATATCAGAAGTTCCCCTTATGAAAACAGCAGATGATCAGCATATCTACTTTTCAAGGTATTAGACCAAAGGTCTGAACCTGCTCTTACAAGGCCAGATCATTCTTTTACATGGTTTTCCAACATAGGGGATAGGAAACAGTCTTGATTCATGAAGTTTCTTCCTAACTGTTTCCTCAGGGCAAACAGTGAGTTTAAAACCCTTTGTGAAGTCACCAATTAATGTGATACACATGGCATTAATTATAATCTGAATCTTAGAGTAAATTGTCTTAACATTTATTTGTACTTATTCTTTCATATTCATGGGATAAATCTAAATCTTCCAAAATACGCAGGTAAAGAGTTCTACTTTTTTCTGTCCTTATGGAAAAGTGCAATAGAAATTTAACAGAAAATGAAAACCTCTCATATTGGGTTTTGAACTATACTATACAATTTAATAGATATCTGCCTTCCTGTTATACAATTTTGTGAACGTTAACCTTTTTATGTGTTTCAGCCACTGTATTGGAATGTATAGGCTGTAGAGTGATTTTTATACAGCCCTATTGGTTTCATACCTATCAAATTCTATAATTTTTCCATACAGATGTACCACTCCCCTCGATTTAGTGCTACACAAAACACATACAGATTTGTGTGCTGGGGTCAATTACAATATACACCTCTACTCCGCTATAACGCGGTCATGGGGAGCCAACAATCCTACTGCGTTATAGCTGACGCCCCGTTATATCTGGTTATATAGGGGCAGCAGGGCTCCGGCAGTGATTTAAAGAGCTCTGGGCTCCGGCCGCTGTGGGGAGCCCGGGCCCTTTAAATCACTGGCTAGCCCCGCTGCTGTAGTCCCGGTGTAATGGCGGCAGGGCTCCAGCAGGATTTAAAGGGACCCCGTAGCAGCCGGAGCCCTGGACCCTTTAAAGCGCTGCCGGAGCCCCGCTGCTACTGCGCTATATGCGAAACCGTGTAATATCGGGTCACGTTATAGCGGGGTAGAGGTGTATTGCTTTCCATTTCATGCAAAAATGTTCCATCATTAGCTGAAATCCTTCAACATTATATTAAGTCTCAACAGGTTTCTTTACTGGGGGACTTTAATGGGAGCTAAGGATGCCCAGCGCCTTGGAGAATGAGGCCCAATATGAGTATTAATCATTAGCCTTCAGGATCCATTGTAAGTCTCACTAATTTTCCTCAGGCCTTTGTGATAGGGCTATGGCACCTAGTCATGCTGTGTCACAAAGTATGTGGAACATTTTTGTATCCCTGCTACGTGAGTTGAGCCATTTAAATTTTTCTTTTTGTTTTTTAAAAAGATTATTGTATCTTAAGTATTGGGACAGTGCCCAGAGCTTCGATAGGTGCTCTTTTTGTCAGTCAAGCTATATTAAAATAATGGTGTCCAAATAAAGGACAACGATATCAAACTCTCCCTTCAATTACAGACTGAGCTCAGTATGATTGCACCAGTACAAATGAGAGGAGAATTTGAGCCTAATTTCTTATGTTTTCCAAAGAATTTATAATCAGCCTCAAAACTCTAGCCTGCTCATGCATAGCCTCCTTTGACAAGTGCCCAAACCTCCAGAGGGCTTTGGATCTGGCCCATAACTTCAGTGGGAACCTTTCCAATGACTTCAATAAGCTTTTAATCATGCTCCATATGAACTTTCCAATCCGTTTTCATATCAAGGAACAATTTATTCCATCCAATTTTTTACTTAAACTAGAAAACTTAAAACCGACCAAATATTTATGATTGGAATTCCATTACAGACTGCGCTCCTTAGCTGAGGAAATCAAAATGTTAAAGTCACGATAACGAGTTTATAGCAAGTGAACCATGTTGAGAGAGAGGGAGAGGGTTGGGCAGAAGCATTACACATGAACAACTAATCACTGGGGTAATATATAGCTAGGAAAAACAGTATTACATAGTGCAGGAAAATAGTTCAGTTGAGCAAATCTTGAGGGGAAAGAGGTCTTCAGAAAGGTATAGTACTTTAGAAAAAAACAGGTCAGACAACAGAAAAATAAAATGAGTGAGAAAGGAAGAAAGCAAAAGAGGTGAAAGCAGACTGTTTCCCCGTTATTTTCAGACTCCCTCAAATATCTGCTGGGTGAGATGTGGCAAAAGAAACTATGATTTTTCACTTTATTATGGTGGTCAGGGATCGGACAAGTCTGAATTGTAATAACCAAAGAGAATTGCAGAATCTTTTCAGCAAATTCTGACAGGATTTTCATTTAAATTCACTGGAGAATTTAATGAGACTCTACAAGGAGTCCTGATGTGTACATTAAGGACAAGATCATTGCCCACACTCCAGAAAGGCAGACCAGAAGATGGCACAATGAGCTCTCCCTTACTAATGACCCTTACAGGAACTGTGCAAAGTACAACTTTGTGTTCCACTGAATGGTAGGCAAATTACTCTGGCTAATGGGTAGGCCATGGCCCTAGAGGGAACGTATGCCACTGCATTCTGGAGCATAAGTAATGAGAAATGAGTGTGTTGCCCAGCATTACAACTTGACTGATCTATCTACTTCTCCATTCTCACTCCTGATTAGACTCAACTGCACTTCACAGTCCTCAAGGCAGAGTTCTCCCCTAACTCACTGAGCTCGTCCTGAATTCACTTGTGTAAATCCAACCCTCAAAGCCAGATCTGCCTCCACAGACATCAGATCCATTATTCTGTAAGGTTATATCATGTGCCTCAAATACCTTCACTACTGTAAAGAGCTATTACATAGTAAATAAATCTTTAAGCCAACCTCCACAAGCTGAAATAAAGTTTGGCTAAAGATGATTGGTTGGTTCATTCTGAATTATTAAATAGCAGAAGAAGACATTTTACCCATGAAGCCGATTCTCCATTACATTTAGGGCCTGATCTTGCAAGCCCAGCATGCACAAAACTGACATTGACTTCAGTGAGAGTTCTGTACACAGAGGACTGATCTTTCTGTAACTGTTTGCTGCCTATCACAGACAGTCAATTTATGAAAGGTAACAAATCTGAGTATAAAAAAAACTACCACAGCTTTCCACTGGATGGAAAAGGAAAGAATAGTTTTCTACCATCACCTTTTGAGAAAAATAAAGTAATGTAATTCTATTGCCCTACCACACAAACACCAATGTGACTGATATGAAGACTGGGAATGATGGCAGAAGTTCCAACTTCTAGAATGCTGATGGGTTAGAATGTTGATTGGTTACAAGTTCTTTATATGAGCATTATATCTGAGAGCACAGTGATATGCAGGGTCACAGCAATTCAAGATGAAAAAAGCTATTACTAAGTCCATCCCTAGGCTAAGGCATCATATAGCCTCCAAACCTAACTTATAAACCAATTTATGAATAGGAAAATGGAACACTTCCAGAAGCAGAGAGTTGGCATACCTTTCAACAGCATATTAAAACAACACTTCAGATTTACTAACGTCAGAACAAGAATCACAAGTGAGTTGTAGACTCACTACAGTATGATGCAACAGTACCCACTTACAAGCAGCAACAAAGCAGCACAGCCCAACATTTCAGCTCAATGATTGTCACAAGCTAAAACCTCCATCTTCTTCCCCATACCAAGCCCAAGAACTTTTCCCCTCCTCAGGTTTACACTGCATTAGGGCTGTTGGAGTAGCTCCCTGGCAGCTATAGAGGTACAGTGGCTGGCTATTACAACAATAGAAAAAAATTAGTGGTCATACTCCAACAGCACTAAGTCACATCAGGGTGAGCTTTTATAGGTTACGGACATATTTGTCAACACCGAAGAGGTGTGCTGCAACAGCTTACTAATGCATACCCTGCTGTGCCTTATTTCTGTATGTAATGTACTGTGTCATTATTATATTTGAAATACAGGAAATCTTAAACAAAGAACAAGATTTTAAACTTTAATAACAGTTGCTCACCTTAAAATATTCAAGCTGAATGCTGCTTGGCAGTTTCTGTTCAATGCTGCATAGCTCAGGACTACTTTTATCAATATAAAAAAATCAAATGAACCTCTATTGCCCCAATAAAACTGTGGCTTCTGTTTCATAAAAACTCATTTACATCTGCCACAGAAATGGCTAAAATAATCAGAATTCATCGGTCAAACTGAAGTCTAACAAAGTTAACAACAGGAGTGCTTCCTTAACACTTCCCCTTTTTTACTGTATTAAAATATGTATTTTTCCAATCTCTCATTTTACATATCATGCTTTTCTACTCCCCTTAGGATAAAGGGAGTATGTAGTTGTCAAAGTTATCAAATAGTTGTGATGCTGAAAACAACTGGCAGCCTCAGGAGAACTGTGGAATTTTACCATTACATTTCAGAACAACAGAGGTGATTAAAACAGCCCAAGTTAGAATGTAATCCTGTTAGCTAGCTGTACTATAATTATAAGCTTCAAATGACAAGGAAAAATGCTGCAATTACTATGTCATCTGCCTTGTCATAGATTGTGACTAATTACTATCATTGCTATGACACCCACTCCGCTTATTCCTTTGCATCCAAAAAAATCAACAGATCTGCACACATTTCTCAGCAACCCCACCGCTTATCTCACAACATTATTCAGAGCCAGTTAGGGGTATTTTCCATTTCCTTTTGAAAAAAAAAGGAAACAAAGTAATAGCTGATACAGTATGATACTTAAGTGTTTCAGAATTCTTTCTTGCTCTTTTTCTACTCATGAAGGTGAGAAGATCAAAACAGAACTCAGAGCCTCTATTCATGGGACAACTATGGTGCAGCCAGCCACCTGCAGCACTACATTCTCTTAACCTCTCTCAATTTCGATGACCATCCTGGTTAGCAGGAATCAACATCTTCCATAGGCACCAGTAGTTGTTCTTGGGGCATCTCCTAGGTAGGAGCCATTACCTATATCAGCATCCTGATTCCATGCTGTGGGATCGATCCTCACCTTCTGTAGTCAGATGACACCAAACTCAGTTTACTATTCTTCTACTGTAACTCATTCTTCAAGCTTATCATATGCCATCAACAACAGCATTCCCCCAGACACTGGTACATGTACCAGTATTGATGCTTCCAGCTTTTATGACTAATAGAAGTCTTGTCTCTCCCTCTCTTTAATGAGCTTCCTTGTTGGACTCCAGTACACTGGCACTGCTTGCTTCTCTGATGGGCCACGGTGCTTGCCTTCTAGTCCGTTACAAACAATTTAAGTTGCAGTGGAGTATGGGGACCTCCAAATGCAACATTTAGGATCACAAATCTTTGATATGAGCAGGCTCACGCAACCTCTGCTGGTTACAGCATGTGAGGCAGCCACAGACAAGGTGATGTGCAATGGAGCCCTTTTTGTTTCTTTATGATGCATGAAGGTGGCCAAGAAAGTTTATTTTAAGAAAAAATATATTCCATCCTTTTTTTCTTCTCATTAGAAATTCAAGTCTTATCTACTCTGGAAGACTGATCAGATAGTGAAGCAATTTTTATTCAAACTATTTAAAAACCACTTGTTTTTTTGTTAACTACTTAAGTTAAATAGATGTTAAGAAACACTTGGGGAAAAACAACATCTTTAAGATTCAGCACTGCTACCTCTTAAGTAAAGATCTGCAAGAGCTCCAAATCAAGGGTTCTCAAACTGGGAGTCGGCACCCCTCAGTGAGTTGAGAAGTTATTGCATGGGGGGTGGTGAGCTGTCAGTCTCCACCCCAAACCCTACTTTGCCTCCAGCATTTATAATGGTGTTAAGTATATTAAAAAGTGTTTTTAATTTATAAGAGGGGTGTTGCACTCAGGGGCTTGCTAAGTGAAAGGGGTCACCACTACAAAAGTTTGAGAACTACTGCTCTAAATTCATATCTTGAGGCTACCAATGAGTCTTTCAGTAAAGACAGGATAGACCAGATTTGTAATGTCTGCTATTTCTAAGGTTTAAAAAAAAAAAGCAGGCAGAAGAAACCCTTTAAACTGAGCTCATGTCCCCAACCTCTTTAACATCCCTTTTCAAGTTTTCTTTGATCATAAAAATAAGGCACAAACTCAACTGTTTTCTCCTTTGCAAGTCAACTTTAGGCTATTAAGTTAATACGGTTGCCATGAAAGACTTGGAGCCACTGGTTTTTCAGCACCTTATACACTGCTATGATACAAATTTCTGTTTAGTTTGACATTAGATCAGGTACCAAAATGCAATTGGAGAACAAATGATTAGGCTTTTAAGTTATTTGGGCCTTAGGCCTGCCTCAGCTGTCCATAATTAAACTAATGACAAAAAAGCCTCATTTCCCTTCTGCCTTTGTTGTTTTATATTTAGTTACAGAGCATTACTTCATACTTCTAACACATTACGTTGTCCCCTACTAATTTCCCCGAACAAGTCCTTATCAAAAGCTAAGCTGTAGTTTGGTGCTGTAGTAGCTGTTTTAAGATAATACCTAGTAAATGAAATTATGTTTTAGAGGGGGAAAAAAGCCAAATGAAAACTGAGTTTTTGAAAAATAGGGATCTTAGTGCAGATACATGAGAACAAACAGATTTTCACTAAATGAAATGCAAATATGAATGTACATGTATTCATGACAATTTTATCATCATGTAATAAAGAGGTGAACTATAATTTAAGTTGTGTTTACATAGTTTTCAGTGGAACTTTGCATAAGCAGTTTCCAATGATTGGTGAATAGATTTAGATAAAATAAAAAGCACCAGTGATAATTGATATTCTGACTATTTACCTAAATGCAAGAGTGCCTTTATTCACTCAGTAATTACTAAATGCCTGTGTGACACTGCATCATGTACATATAAGTAGTATTTTCTTTCTAATTCAGTTTTTAAATACACAAGCACATATTTTTTCTCCCACAGATACCCTGCCTCATTCAGTGCATAGGATGGATTCACAAGGAGGCCAAGTTAAGGTTGCATGGGAATCTTGTAACTGGCATTATCTAACAGTGCTTGCCTTTATAACTTAAATAACTGTCTTAACTTTTTGTTGTTGTAATGCGCTGGCGTGTCACTTTAATTCTGGGGAAGTCATCACATCCAAAGATATTGTAACTTTTAAATGAGTGCTTTGAAGACTTACAGATTAAATGTAGCAATTCGGAAAATTAAACAAGAACTTCTCAGTTTCTTAATGACTACATTTGAGAATGGTAGAAATTCTAGGGTAGGAAGTTTTATTGTCTCTTTTTTAACTGCAAAACATGATTCCCTTGTGTTCATTTTGCAATTATTTCAAATGTGTATTTGAACAAGAGCTTGGCTGCTGTGCTTCTTCCATCTAGTCCTGCAGTAAATTAATTGTACTATTTGCGGGACAGAGTGGGTAAAAACTATGGGTGAGATTCTCACTCTGACTCCATCCCCTGTATGTCAGGTAAGGGGGCAAGAGCAACTTAAAAAGTTCTTTAGACCCCCAAATGTGGCCAAGAGAATTCTCCCCGCACAGGAACTGAGGAAGACAGCTGTGAGGCAGCCATCTAAGAATCCCTTGCAAGCCCTGACAAAGGAGGTGTGAAAGGTGCATCAGAGGTGGTCCTGCAGCTAGGATTCCAGACAGGATTGCAACCTATAGGGCAGCCTTAGAAGGATGTCATAATTAAGCTCTATAGGGATGTCTAAATTATGGTGGGCCACCTAGCCCCCAGAGAAGCCCAGAATTGGGAGAGCATAAAAAGCCATGTTAGATCCTCTTCCCCATGGGCTTTGAGTTCTGTGCTGCGCCTCTGATCTTTCTTGAGTTAACCAATGAATATGTATTCATACTGAGACATTTGATATGCTTTATCAGTGCATTCAAGCTCTTCCTGTAGAAGTGCATGGATTGGAGAGACTCCTCCTCAAATATGGTGGTTAAGGTGATGGACCCAAATTTCCTCAACAAGCACTTTGTTCCACTGTAGCTTTCCCATAGCAAGTGAAAAGCGCTCAAAATTTGGAGATGGAAAGAGTCAGAGATCCTTGTGTATAATTTAGATTTTGTATATCCCTCAGATACTATGGCGTCCAATGTGGCAAGGGCAAATTGCTCGAAAAAGGAAAGAACAAGAAGCAGATTGACATATGATAAACCTCCCACTATGTGTGGGGTTAAAAATACTGTTTTAAAAGTCTCTTATGACCTTTCATGTGTTAATGGATATTGGTCTTTATTACTAAAGAACACACATGATTATGGTACTTCACAAACTCATAGAAATGTCTGGAAGGGACCTTGAGAAGTCATCAAGTCCATCCCCATGTGTCAGGAACTCAGCTGGCTCTGGGCATGGTTGTGTGGCAACCAAATGAACTTGGCTGGGCCAAACAAACCCTCTTTAAGTGACTGTGCTCCATGACTGGACAGAAGGGCCAAGAGATCAGATCATCCTTTAAGCCTTTCAGCAACAGCAGCACAGTGACTGCTCAATGTATTCCATCCTCACAGCTGCACCAGACCTGCTTCCTGTACCAGCCCTTGCTCCAACTGATGCCTGCCCTGTCATAAACAGATAGGAAAGGGTTAACAAGTCCATTAAACCTGGCTAACACCTGACCAGAGGACCAATCAGGATACAAGATACTTTCAAATCTCGGTGGAGGGAAGCCTTTGTTTGTGCTTTCTGGGTTTTTTCTTTGTTCTCTCTGGGTTCTGAGAGGGA
>NC_133771.1:140133313-140158611 GCF_003597395.2 Chelonoidis abingdonii
GCCTCTTCTGTTCAATTTAGTAAGTACCAGTTAGAAAGGCGGTTTAGTCTTTTTGTTTGTTTTCTTTATTTGCAAATGTGTATTTGCTGGAAAGATTGTATCTCTGTTGCTGCAACTTGTATTTGTGCTGGGGGGAGGATTCTCCCTGGTGTCTATAAGCTGTAACATTTCCATCTTGATTTTACAGAGACAACTTTTACTTTTTTCTTTCTTTTATTAAAAGCTTTTCTTTTTAAGAACCTGATTGATTTTTTGGTTATCTTGTGTAAGACCCAAGGGGAGGGAGTCTGCACTCACCAGGGAATTGGTGGGAGGAAGGAGAGAAAGGGGGGAGGAAAAGCCTGATTTCTCTCTGGGTTAAGATTACTCTCTCTCTCTCTCAGGGAGAGTCTGGTAGGGGGAGAGAAGGCGGGGCAGGTGAATTTCCTCTCTGTTTTAAGATTCAAGGATTTGAATCACAGGGATCTCCGAGTGTTACCCAGGGAGGGGAGAATCTGGGAGGAAGAAAGGAGGGGGGAATGGTTTTTTTCCCTTTGTTGTGAGACCCAAGGGGTTTTGGGTCTTGGGGTCCCCAGGGAAGGGTTTAGGGGCCAGATAGTGCCCCAAAACACTATATTTTTGGGTGGTGGCAGCTCTATCATTTCTAAGGGAGTAATTAAGCTTAGGGGGGTTCATGCTAGTACCCCATCTTTTGGACACTAAGGTTCAGAGTGGGGGTTGATACCATGACATGCCCCACTACAGCCTTAGCCTCTTCCTTCTTCAGAACTCCTGTCTCTGACCACTGGCTTGTCTACTGACCATGACTCTAGCTCTGCCCTTTGGTTCTATTCTGACTTCCAACTCTGACCATTATCTTGTCCTCTGATTTTGCCCCAGCCATTAGGCCAGATTCCTGTTCTGACCACTAAGTCACACCACCTACACTCTAGTCTGACACCCTGCACTGAGGCAGGACCAAGTAAACAGACCATTCTTGACACGTGTTTGTCCAAGCTATTCTTAAAACCTCCAGTGATGGGGATTCTACAATTTCTCTTGGAAGTCTATTCCAGAGCTTAACTACCCTTGTAGTTAGAAAGTTTTTCCCTAATACCAAACCTAAGATCTCCTTTGCTGTAGATTACGCCAATAACTTCTTGTCCTACCTATAGCGGACATGGAGAATAATTGATAACTATCTTCTTTATAATACTTATCAGTTAGTAAGAAACAACATCTTTAACATCTCTACATTTTTCTGGAATGGGAGCTAGACAGTAAGCATTTGCTTCAGGTCTTTACAAAAAATAGGGAAAATATGTATATACAAATATTTTCCAGGTATCACCATTCCATGTGAAGGGTAAATAAATATTACTGATTATAGGAAAGTTATATGCTAGCAATTCAAAGATTATTCTAGATCATGCTATGCAATAACTAAACAGAAAAAGTAACCCTCATTTACCCAATGGATTATTTTAAAATATTCTATTCAAGTGCAGGTTGCATATTTAAGAAATTAGAGCCTATTAAAATTAACTTCTTGCAATGCAAACGTTTATTGTACTCTTGCACACGAGGAACATAAGAAACACACAAAATGTATGATGAAATTTGTAAAATGGTTGATTGGAGAAAAAATTGATTAAACTGAAGTGGACTTGCTTAAAAACATTCCTTTCTCTTCCCTCTCATCCTTTATTTACTGAAGGATATGTTTTTCAGACATAGCGATTAGTGATTGTGCGTGCAACATGACATCTTAAAAGGAAGCTGATTTTCAGAGTGCTGAGTACAAGCCCTTGAAAATCCAGGCCCTTCTAAGGTGACTAGTGATTCTGGATGCCCAACTTGTCGCTTTTGAAAAACTTGGCCTAACGGAAGACATAGGAAGAAATGAAGAGTAATAATTCTACACTTTTTAGTTAAAAAAATATGAAAATTTCTAACAAATATAATCTCTTCACCCCACATACTTAACAAATACACTTAAAAGTGTAATATTTAACCCACAAAAAGATGTCCTCAAATATCAGATGCAGACAAATCTGGAGAAGCCAGAATGGATCATTCAACTTAATTCCCTAGCGCAATGACCTCAGCTGAACAAAATAAAGGTGAAATTGATTGCGTATTTTGTGTTTCATCTATGTTCAGCGGTAACACAGAATGACAGAACAGTGATTTACAAGAGTGATGCAAATTCTAAGGGCCAAAATGTTCTAAAGGACAGCCTCCTTTACCATTGATGCAATCTGCAACTGCAGAAACTGCTTTCACTTCAACCCAAATGCTGTTGGGCTTTGTCCTGCCATCAGGAAGAAAAGGGCTTGTGGCTCCTTTAAGCCCCCCCTGCCCAATTGATTACGAGGTGAGTGCAAAGAGGACAGTTACCTTAGCCAAGGGCAACTGTATGAGGCTGACTCAGGTGGGATGCCAACCATCTTGTGTATTGTAGGAGGGAAGGTATTTATAGACAGTTCTCTCCAGACCAGGGGTTCTCAAAATGGGGGTTGGGACCCCTCAGGGGTCGTGAGGTTATTACATGGGGGGTCGCAAGCTGTCAGCCTCCACCCTAAACCCCGCTTTGCCTCCAGCATTTATAATGGTGTTAAATACATTTTAAAAAGTGTTTTTAATTTATAAGGGAGTCGCACTCAGAGGCTTGCTATGTGAAAGGGGTCACCAGTACAAAAATTTGAGAACCATTGCTCCAGACAATCTCTCTCACCATGGACCAGATCACTCACCCTCCCCACCCATGGGATCAAAGGAGCTCTGAGTTTTATGATCAGTTGTGGGCACTGCACTAGTTGCTTTTTTCTTTGGGGCTGAGAAGGAATTTTTCACTCATTGGCAGATTGGGTGAGGCAGGATGTTTTTTCGTCTTCCTTACAGCAGGTCAGGGCCCCAGTGGGGTATTTAATGAGGGTAGGTCAAGTTCTTGCAACTTATCAGCTATCTGGTGCAGGTCCTCATTCCATAAGGGGTCCAGTTCCCTGATAAATTGGAGTTGGGAATCTGGGGGAAGGGAGTTGGCATTCCTAACGTCTAGTACAGCAATGAGACGACCCCCCTACCTCCTTTCACCCTCATAGGGCGGAGGGTGGTGGGGTGTAAGCAATGGGTGGGTTGAGCAGAGCTGATGACAGCCCTTCCAAATAGGTGAGAATGATTAAGGAAAGAATGACGACCTACACTATATGATTTTTTGATGAATGTGTATTAACCTTATTAATCCATATCCCTTGAATCTTGTCTTTCTTCCTGCCGGGTTAGGATAATGCACCTACATTTAACTGCAGGAGCAAATCTGAGTACCAGTGCCTCAAACCACCTGATTGTAGGTGCAGACCAGGGAGTTAGAGATGCAAGTACTTTTTTTCACCTGTTATTATTTGCTGATGTACACTGCCCACCAAAATAAAGGAGGCTGGGCATCAGTCCTTTGAGAAGTACCCTGCTTCAAGTCAGAAGGAATCAATTATAAGCCACAGTTTTTTCATGTTATTATTCTTTGAACATTATTTCATATACCACATTGCAAAGTACTCAGTTAAGGATTTTCTTGAAGGTGAAATTTTACTACACAAAAGTAAAGGGCAATTTCAGAACAACATTGACTCAATTTACCTTTATCCTGTCCATGTATGCTTCCATTTTTAACTGCTCCACAGCTTTTCTTGCTTGAGATATATTGGTTGTGTTGTTATTAGACATGATTTCCTTCATTCTGTTTTCCCTAGAAAAATCAAAGGTTAAAGCATTTGAAAAGATGCTTTCCTAAACAAATTCTTATAGGCTTGGTTAGGAGTACACTTATCTAATGTAATACAGCGATCAGACTACAATTAACTCTCCCTAGACTAAAAAAATAAAATTAAATGTGAAGTTACCACTGCTAGACTACATAACTACAAATGTAAACCACATAAGATGACAAAATAAGTACCAGTAGTTGTTCACCAATCCATCTATACTCAATTCCCCTGTTCATCATCTACCATCCTCCCCACATATTTGCACCCTCAACCACAACTCTGAGCATAACTAATATGCCAAATCACAAATGCAAGTTTCTACACAGAAACTGCGTAATTTAGATTGCCAACACAGATCATCCATTCACATAACACAAATACATCTCAACCACCATTTGCAATTTTATTCCAGGCCTCACTTACACACAAATACAAAGCCACATACAGATCTGTTGTACATATGATTTATGAAAGCCACACCATCCTGATATCAGTCATCAAAACAGATGACTTTTTAAGCAATAAGAACAGTAATAGTTAAGACTGCTCAAAGGCTGTTCAGGAAGCGTACTAGAGATAAGAGTAGTGGAACAGAGGCAATCAAGATTGTAAAGGGAATTAAGGAGTTGAGTGTAGCTGGCGCGTTCAACTAGATAAGTTCAAGCAGTATAGGTTCATCAGTGGCTATTAGCCAGGTTGGGCAGGGATGATGTCCCTAGCCGCTGTTTGCCAGAAGCTGGGAATGGGTGACAGGGGATGAATCATTTGATGATTACCTGTTCTGTTCATTCCCTCTGTGGCACCTGGCTGTGGCCACTGTTGGAAGACAAGATACTGGGCTAGATGGACCTTTGGTATGACCCAGTATGGCCGTTCTTATGCTCAAAGACTTAACTGCTTATTTCCCGGTTTTTTTACGGTTTCCATGATTGGGATATGTACTTTACTAGCCTAAACACAAAACAAACCCCCATTAAGTGTAGGAATTACCCTGCTTTTAAAAAGCAAATAGTTATGTATCAACTATGAAGGTAACAAAGATAAGATGGGTAAGGTAGAATCTTTTATTGGACGAACTTCTGTTGGTGAGAGAGAGAAGCTTTGAGTTTATACAGAGCTCTTCTTCACGTCAGGGAAATGTACTCCGTGTCACAGCCAAAGACAAGGTGAAATAGATTGTTCAGCATAAAGAGTTAACACATGTTGCAAGAAACCATTCATGGTGAAGTGGGTAGTTAACACCTGTGCAATCACAGGACAGATGGTTAATAGGTTACAGATTGTTGTAATAAGCCATAAATCCACTGTTTTCGGGTCTGTGATTTTTAGTGTCTAGCAACACTACCAATTTAAGCTTCCAGACCCGTCTTTTGAAAGTGTTGTGCAGGTTTCCTCTGAGGATGACGACAGAGGTCACATATGGGAGTGTTCATCAACAGGCGATATGGTGTTTTTATCTTTTATCATTTTTCTGTCAGTATAGTGATTGTTTTGTTTCACCCACATAGTAGTTCTTGTGGTATTTAGCGTACTAAGTACTGGGTTTACCATGGCTCCGGTGGCACTGTGGGTCCAAGCCCACACTTGGAAGGAGCCCACAAAGGGTTAATTCAGCCTGGGCCACAGCCCAGCAATGTGAAGAGTCAGCAACTTCCCTGCCAACTGAAACACTCAGCAGGCTGGGAAGCACAGTGTGCAGATGAAAAAGGGACTGGGAACCCCCTGTAGTTTGCACGCCACTGTGTTCCGCTGGGGCCTGGGACTTGTGCTGCCAGCTGCACTACTAGTCCCAGAATGCCCCACACCATGCTACCAGCCACCCCAGCTGAAGTGGTCTGAGCTGACCAAAAAGAAACTCCAAGTAAGGAAACGGTCTGGTGCAGGGAGAGGGTTCCTGGCATTAATCCCGCTGAGCTCCTGGCTCCCCCTACCCCTGAGTCTCCCCCACTCTCCTAGAGTGGTAGGGAGCTGGGGGCAGCCCCCCAGTGAACATGATGCCCAGGGGCTCCTGGGCACTGTCTTGACCCTGCTCTTCACGGTGGGGATTGGTTGTCTGTGGTCCCTGGGAGCAGGGTGGGCGGTGACAGTGGGGCTTGTCAGTGCTGGCTGCCACACCCTCTGCCAGTGGAAATGCCCAGAAACTGCCCTCCTGCACTCTGGGGAAGGAAGGGGATGCAGCCCAATTTTGGGGAAAAGGGACAGTTGTGGGGCAAGTCAGGGTGCAATGGGGAAGCTGGCAGTGACTCCGTGTGGGGGGTGTAGGAGAAGGAGGGTATGTTTTGTGCAATACAACAATTCACTATGTCATCTCTAGAAACCTGGCTTCAAGTCTTGATTAGAAGTCACAAATGTAAGTGTGCTTAGGTAGTTTTATCCAAGTCCCCCAATTTGCATACAGTTCAGTAAAATTATACTCCAGGAGGAATTCTGTGCTACTCCACATGCATAATTAATGAGCCACACATTTTTAAGTTTTTGAGCAGAAATAAGCTTGTGCGGAAATGTTGCTTCAGTTCTGCCTTTTGCCCACCACAGGGCACTGTGGTGCAAGAACAGCAGCAGCTCACAGCAGAAAATAACTTCTGCAGTTATGCCTTCTGCAATAGAACACAGCAACAGCTCCCGGCCAGCAAGGGAAGAGAAAGAGCCTCCCTTCTTCGCAGCATCTGTCAAGCCAGCAGGACCGGCTCTAGGCACCAGCAAACCAAGCAGGTGCTTGGGGCTGCATAATTCCAGGGGTGGCATTCTGGAAGGGTTTTTTTTTGGCTTCGGCAGTTGTACTTTCAGAGGTTTTTTGTTGTTGGTGGTGGTGTTGCTTGGGGCGGCAAAAAATCTAGAGCCGGCCCTGCAGGCCAAGGGGAAATAGACAGCATGGGGTGCTGGGGAATGTCAGACAGGAGCTCATAAGGGCTAGTGGGGGAGGACAGATTGGGGCAGGGACTAAATGGGAGTGGAGGCGCAGGGCTACAGGGGTGAGGGAGGTGCAGGGCCACATGGTGATGGGGGAGGGGGAGCAGATCTATATGGGGATGGGGGTGGCTGAGTGGGGATGCAGGGCAAGATAGGGACGGGAGAGGGGTACAGAGCCACATAGGGATGGGGGGAGTGGATGTTGGGACATATGTCGACAGAGGCTACAAGGACACATGGAGGGGTACAGGGACACATGGGGACAGGGTCAGATGTGCCTGACTGAATGGGAGAGGCTAGGGATCAGCCAGATTCTGCATGGGGGACGCTCTCTAACAATCTTGCCCCCCAGAAAACCGGTTTCATACTGTTCCCACCCATACCCAACAGCCCTCCAAGTTCACACCCAGGCTCCTTTCCAACAATTTACTTCCCTCTCCCTCAACTCCTCTGTTACCTCTACCTCCCCCAAGCCTTTGTACTGCTTCTGAGGGGTGTGGGAAATACAATTCTGTAGTGTAGTTTAAATGAATTATTATTTCAGGTTCTGTATTAATATGCCTAGTAAGGAATCTATTTGTCCTGAATCTCTTTTGTTGTCTGTATTGTTACAGACATACTTGCTGACCCATACTGCAAAATAAATTACCGAAAATTGAAACTGGTATGATTATATTGTGTTATTTTGGCAAATAAAATATGGAGAATTTAAAAAAAAAATTCTGCGTACAATATAAGACCTAATCCAACTTCCATTGAAATCAGTGGAAAGACTCCAACTAACTACAACTGGATCAGATTCAAGTATTAAGGGGTGCTCTGGATTTCAGGTGCATTAGTATTGACATCTGATGAGATCTACTGTAATGGTGGCAATGTCCCAATCAGAAAATATATATTTGTATAAAGGCCATAGATGTGCATGGCACTTTATAGATATAAAGTGAACCAAGTTTCCTGCCCCATGGAGCAGAAAAATCAAATATAGAAGTCAAATGATGAGTAAATATAATATACAGGCATTTGTGGGTGAGAAGTGGATGATCGGGGGGGCGGGGGGGGGGGCTAACTTCCCTGTAAGATACACAGGAGTCTATGTGGGAGGCATAGTTCAGTGGTTTGAGCATTGGCCTACTAAACCCAGAGTTGTGAGTTCAATCCTTGAGGGGGCCATTTAGGGATCTGGGCAAAAATCTGTCTGGGGATTGGTCCTGGTTGGATTAAATGACCTCCTGAGGCCCCTTCCAACCCTGATATTGTATGATTCTAGCATGGTGCAGGCACTCAGGGAACCCACTCAGCCGACCTGTCACGGCCAAGGAAGGGGCACACCATAGGTGCTGACTTCCCCTCTAGCCAGATGGTGCTCAGGCCCTTCCCCTAAGTCCTCTTCCTCACCTCCTCCCACCCAGAGCTTCCTACACACTGTGAAACAGCTGTTTGCAGCAGACCAGAGGCACTGGGAGGGGGAGAGAGAGGAGTTGGTTAGCAGGGCTGCCGGCAAACAGAAGGTGCTGGGAGGGAGGAGAGGAGTTGGTCAGTGGGTATGCTGCGAGGTGGGGGGAACTTGTTTGCTGATGGGTGCTGCTCATCAGTAGCACCCACTAATTTTTCTGTGGGTGCTCCAGAAAGTTGGCAGCTATGGGGGAAATGCTCCCCCAATTCAGCACCAGCCCAGCCATGGCCAGGGGAGGAGCACCTATACCATGGCCCCAGCCCTGGAGCTCCTGCAGTGGGGAGAGGCGCCTCTTCCCCCCAGCCCAGGTGCTGTAATGGGAAGAGAGTGCTGGGGGGAGTCTTCTATCCCTCCCAGAGCACCCTCCTGCACCCCAAACCCTTCATCCCCATCCCAGAGCCCTCACAACCCTGCACCCCAACCCTCTGCCCCAGCCCTGAACCCCCTCCCACACTCTGAACCCCTCAGCTCCACACCCAATGAATTTTGTTATGTGCACCAATATGAAGGCGATGTGTCAAACATCACCTTCATATTGGTGCACATAAAATTCATTCTGCACATATGTGGGGAAAAAAGAGAGGGAACACAGGGGATGAGTGGGAGGTGGGTTGTATAAAAACTTTGGCCTAAATCTTATGAGCTATCACATTAAGTAGTAAACTTTAGGTACTCAGTCAAATAGCAAACACTTAAATGAATATGAAGACTTCACTCTGTGAAATTCAAATAGCATAATTAAACCATTGGTATGCTGAATATCAGTTACACACGTGAAGTACGAAAAAGTACAAAACAGAGACATAATCATGTAAGTAAAGAATGAATTATATAAATGGTTCATAGCAAAGAACCAAACCAATTAATGAGAGCACCAGTTTATACACTTAAGAATTCTGAATTAGGCAAGTCTTATTTGTGCATTTGCATCTCAGCAACTGACTACCAAAAAGGCACTCAAATAATAGGATGCTGAACACCAGCTACATAGAAAACCCTACAGTTGAGTAATGCTGAATCTTATAAGATTATTAGGGGGTCTATGGAGTGCAATTGCACCTAATGGGATGGCAAAATCAACTAAAAGTTAGATTTCAAAAAGCAAGGGGCACAGCTTTTTAGTAGTTTGGATTTCACGAAATGCAAAGGGATAAAGACTGCACAAGTACTGTTTCCCATTCTCTCCATAGCCTCTTTGCGGGATTGTGGATCTGTGCAATAGGCTGGAGTGGCAGAATACAAGCATCACAACAAGTCATTTGGAGTGGACAGAACTTTGAGTAAAGCAAGTGAATGGATGGTTGGCAATGGCAGCGCCCCCATCCCAATCAGAGATAGGCAGTGAAGGTGCACCATATTCATCAATAAGGTCAGGAGGAGCCACGTACCATTATCAATATTAGTTAACACCAGCATCTGGGAA
Organism: Chelonoidis abingdonii; assembly: GCF_003597395.2. Classification (NCBI taxonomy): domain Eukaryota; kingdom Metazoa; phylum Chordata; order Testudines; family Testudinidae; genus Chelonoidis; species Chelonoidis abingdonii. The sequence goes on from NC_133771.1 coordinate 140,142,849, forward strand.
AAAAATACTATTAAATTGTATCAGTTGCATCTCAAGAAGTCAAGGGCCTTTTAAAAAGGCAACACTGTAGTCATGTTGTATTGAAACATGTGTTAGTCGCCTGAAATGAATGCTAGACTCCTCTCCTGGGTTCACCTTGACTAGCTACATGTTAAAATACAACTTGCCATGTCTATGCCAGGGTTCTTAAAGGAGTTAGTAAAACTGTTAGCTAACAAATTAAAACAAAAAAGCAAGCAAACTTTTCTCCTAGTCCCTTGGCCTTTTCTTACATCCTACTGCCTTTATTGCTCACGAAGTACAAGATTACCCATTTGGATGAGGTGGCTCCCTCCTCAAATGAAATGCACTGCTTTGGAAGTCAAAATGTGTAAGAAAGAACTCCAAGTGGTTCCATAATATGTGACAAACTTTTAGATTCAAGTTGGCTTTTCTGCTTATACAGCAGCATGATCCAGTGGGTTCAATGCTGGACTGAGTCTCGGAGAACAGCGCTCTAAATCCCAACTCTGTACAGGATCTGCTCCTTCCAAATCCCTTGACCTCCATGCCTCAGTTTCCCCATCTGTAAAAGGGGAGATAAGGCTATATACCCTTGTTTGTAAAGCACTATGAGATGTAGGAATATAAAGTGCTTACAAGTACAAAGAATGATATGCAACATAATATTACAGGGTCATAAGCAACTGTTTCCTGTCATTGTTTTGTCCACTGGTAGCAGATAATCTTCATTTTGTTTCGATTCTCTGTTGGCTAGATGATAGAAGAGGCAGATCCATTTCTATATTTTTTTGCCATAGCACAGGGGAAGGCAACCTATGGAACGCGTGCCAAAGGCAGCACACGAGCTGATTTTCAGTGGCACTCACACTGCCTGGGTCCTGGCCACCAGTGTGGGGGGGATCTGCATTTTAATTTAATTTTAAATGAAGCTTCTTATACATTTTAAAAATCTTAGTTACTTTACATACAACAATAGTTTAGTTATATATTATAGACTTATAGAAAGAGACCTTCTAAAAACGTTAAAATGTATTACTGGCACGTGAAACCAGAAATTAGAGTGAATAAATGAAGACTCGGCACACCACTTCTGAAAGGTTGCTGACCCCTGCCATAGCACTTAAGTCCTGAGACAAAACTAGAAAGCAAAATTTTATTTGAATAATAAAAAAGTCATTTAAACTCAGCTGAATTAAATGGCATGAGAAAATCAGCTAATTCTGGTTCCAACTGTTTTTTCAGAAATTCACTCACCCAACCTATAACTCTGTGTCTTCCTGTACAAGCATTATATCACACCACCAGAGCTCACTGGCTGATCATAGCTGGAAGGCACGGTACTATTTCTAGCTCTGATTTTGAAAGATATTTAGGCATCTAATGATTCAAATATAGTTGCCTAGGCACTCTTGAAAATCTGCTAAGTGCCAAAACACTTTTTAAAATCTGTCCCTAAGCCTTACGGTGGTGTCACACACAGCACACCCTTCTCAGTACTCTGAAAAGGCAAGATTTTCTGAAAGCAAGAACTGGTACAGTAGAACAATAGAAACATAAGACGTTCCTACTTGGTCTATTCCACTATGCTGTTTTGGGACACTCAGTGGCTAGGGCCAGAGGTGTCACAGAAGGTGGTAAACCTTGTTATCTATTCATGTGTCCAATCTCTTTTTGAACTCCTCTAAAAATTAAACACAGTTCTCACCAAGTAACTTCACAGTACGGTTTCCCTCAGTTCCAGGTGCACGAAGTTATTAGGCCAATTGCACCTCTGATCACTCTTGGTCTCTTCAAGTGGACCCCATTCGGGTCCCAAGCCTCTAGAATCACAGAATCATAGAATATCAGGGTTGGAAGGGACCTCAGGAGGTCTAGTCCAATCCCCTGCTCAAAGCAGGACCAATCCCCAACTAATCCCCAGCTATCATCTTTGTTAGGGTAAAATCCCACGATTCTTCCACGCTCAGACTGGGCTTTGGACTGCATCCCCTGGTACTAACAATGATTATCTCAGCATATCTGACAGGCTCAGATCCTGCAGTTCTGTTTCCTCAGGGAGCAATGACTGGTATCCAGTAACCAAACAGCCTCCTTAAAGCAAAGTAATATTTTATTTAGAAAAAAAATGATGCTACAGAACACAGACTTTAAAACCATAAACCATCTTCATTTACAGTCATATAGACAGCACTTTTGAAGTTGAGGATTGGGCTGGAGCTCAGGAACTGAAGTCGGGGGGCATGGGGGAAGAGCCGTTGTGGGCTTGAGAGAGAGAGTTCCAGCCCGAGCTGCAACTCCTACTCCTGGGGGAATTCTGCGCTAAAAAAAATAAAAAATTCTGTGCACAATATTTTAAAATTCTGCAAATTTTATTTGTCAAAATAACACTATATATTCATGCCAGTTTCAATTATTCTGGTAATTTATTTCAAAATAAATGTCAGCAAGTATGTCTGTGACAATACAGACACACAGAAAAATTTCCCCAGGAGCAGAGAATTAAAGAAACCCCTATGACAACTCAGTTCCTGCTTCTCTTCTCCCTCCCCTGCAGAGCCCTGCCAGAGCACCCCTCCAAGCTGTGGGGCTCCCTCAGTCCAGACACTCACACCCTCTGCCCCATCCAGAGGCCAGCCACACACACACCCTGCCCCAGCACTCACACCCCCTATCCCGCAGAGCCCTGCTGCCCCACTCCTGGCCAGACACTCACAGACCCTACCCTCCTAGAGCCCAGGGATCCAGAGTAAGAAACAGCCTGCAGCTGAGTCCCATGCTTGCACAGAGTTTCCTGCATACCGCTGCCTCCTTCCTTCAGGGTGTGCTGGGAACCGCAACTGCTAGGAACCCTTCAGTTCTCTCCCCCTGACCTTGTCTTCTGTTTGCAAGCTAGTGGCAGCCAACATCTCTGCAGCCCACTTCTGTGGGGAAAAAAGGAAATTCTGCACACTCAACATTAATTTCTGCAAATCCTGCATTGCGCAGTGGCTCAGAATTCCCTCAGGAGTATACATTGCTATTTTTAAAGAGCAAGCATGAGTCCTGCTAGCCCAAGTCTGTTGACTTGGGGTAGGAGGCTCACTCCAAAGTACTGCATAGACGGACCCTTATTCTATTCATATCCATTATTACTTATCAGTATTCTTAGACTATGCAGTAGCTCCATGTCCAGCATATCATGTTTATGTTGTTTCCCATGCCCTGATGTAAATAATCTAGGTCTCTATACCTTTGTTAGTGTGGTAAACTGGCATTTTTGATATGGCCTTTTTCAGTCAAGAGGATGTTTTGTTGGTTAGCATATCACATCAAGCAGCTGTTCCCCAATGCCTTCCTTTTGACATGTTGTAGGGGTCTCCTGGAAGCTCCATGATAACATTCTGCCATCCACCTAAAGGGGATTATTTTTCTGCCTCATATTTTTCTGGATGCTGCTAACTCATCCTTGCCAAAGATGACTAATCTCTGGTGCTTCTGAAGAACATTTTTTTTTTCTTTTGAGGGATCAAATTGTACCAAATGGTGCATCAAAGGCCAAATTCTGCTCTGATGTTAGCAGGAATTGGACAAATATTTGAGTGTAAAATCTGGCCCTCCATGTTTTTTGGGGCACCATGCACATTTACAGAGCTTGATAAATACTTCTTATTCAGTAATTATATAGCATGCCGTCTATATTTTAACAAACAAGGAAAATTTAGCTGGTCATCTCTTCATTGCAAGGGCTTTGTCATTTTAAATATGCAGCATCACTGGTTTTCAGATAAGCTGTATTAAAAAAAGGAAGATTTGAAGCCATTGTACAAATTTTCCTCTGCTTCAGAATACAATCTTAAACCAAGCGAGTGTGCTACAGAACTAGATCTAAGAAGCCATCTATTTACTTATGTCTTCTTGCAACAACTGAGATTGGTTGGGCTGGAATTATTAAAGGTCATGTAGGATAGTCTTAAGAGTTTGGGAGCTGTGGCTTTCCTTCAGAGGCCCATAACTTTACTGTCTTCAACACTTGCCAATCTACATCTGTAGTGTCCTTAGGGACAAAGCTCAATACATTTTTAGTTTTATTGTTTGCGGCAAGGAGTAGATTTCTTTTCTCAAGCCAGTTCTATAATTTATTGGGCCATGCAGAAGACTAGGACTAAGCCCAGCCATGCTAACTTTTTTTCATACAAGTAGTCCTGTTTATTTCAATGAGACTGGACAGCGGCCATATGAGATAAGATTATTCATACGGATAATGGTTTGCAACTCAGGCCCAACACTGCAAGGAAATCCCTATTGCATTAGGAGAATGAACAGCCAAACTAGAGTCTTACAGTTGTGTGATGAAGTATAAACATACTGAAGGGACTCACAGAAACAAGAGTTAGAAGGTTTGCTGTTGCAGACACATTATACACAACAGAAGCATGACAAAAATATGTAAATCCGAAATCACCACACTATAATATTCACTATCTACGCTATCTCCCCAGTCTATACCATACATTCTTCCCTGCCCCCCTGTGCACAGCGGTGGGAGGGGCACCTCCCTTTAAACTGGGTCTTACTCTGACCACACTTATCCTATGTACAGAACAATTTCAGGTAAGACAGAATTATTCTACTGTCTCCCCTTCTCCACAGTTACATGTGACAAAAAAAAAAAAACCCAACTGCCTAGCATTAAACTCCCCACCTGCTAAGGCACAGCTAACTGGCACCATTGTTAACTGCCCACAGAAGAGGTAAAGGATATGCATAGCAGGACCATGCTGCTAGCACTGAAAGTATAATTTTCTTATCATATAGTAACTTCCAAAAACCATCACTACAGAGGGGTTGCAGAATGCAAACAGAAACGTTTCTCAGACTCATTCTTGTACCATCATTGATCCTAAATGTGGCAAGATGATAGCAAAGAGATGTTACTTACCTTGCATGATAACTGAAGCTCTTTGAGATGCTTTATCCCTATGGATGCTCCATTTCAGAATGTGCATGCACTCTTGATCATGGCTTTTGCCAGCAATGTCCACTGGTCTGTGCCTGTGCCCTACTCATGCCTGGTGTGAGTATATATAGGGAATAGTGGGCCCACTGCCATTCCAGTTCCTTCTCAACCCTGAAGTCCAAGAATGACGCTGAAGCAGAGTGGAAGGAGAGTGGTTAATGGAGCATCCATAGGGACAAAACATCTCAAAGAACTCTGGTTACTGTATAAGTAACCTCTTCTTTGAGAAATTGTTCCTATGGGAGCTCCACTTCAGGAGATTCCTGAGCAGAACCTCTATTATGGAAGTATGTGCTGAAGAGGCAGATTTATAACAGAGCACAGAACAGTGATACCAAAAGCCACGTCAGCTCTGGAAGCATGCACAGTGCTGTGAAAAAAAGCATGCACCAATGAGCAAGTAGCAGCTTTACAAATATCCGAGAGGGATATGTACTTCAGTAAGGCTACAAAGGTAGACTGGGAACAGGTGGAATGAGCAATCACTCCAGCAGGGCTTTATAACAGACTAATATGCACCCTGACATATATTTAACATAAAATAGCCATACTAGGTCAGACCAAAGGTCCATCTAGCCCAGTATCCTATCTTCCAACAGTGGCCAATGCCAGGTGCCCCAGAGGGAATGAACAGAATAGGTAATCATCAAGTGATCCATCCTGTCATCCATTCCCAGCTTCTATTTATTATTATAGTCTTTACAGATTAGGTGCCTTCATTCGTTCTGTGATAGAGATGAAAAGTCAAAGAGAAGCCCTGAAGGGCTCAGTCCTGTTGAGGTAAAAAGCAAGTCTTGCATCTAGTGATCGGAGACTAGCCTCCCTCTAAGAGTGACATTTGGGGTAAAACACCATTAAATGGATGTCTTAATGTGGAACTCTAAAGATATACCTTAGGTAGAAAACAAGAGTCTGGACATATCACCTTTCATTGATGGATTGCTAACGGGCCCATGGGGCCATGCTCCCAGCCAATTAGGGGGCTCCAGAAAGATGGGCACACCATCCCCAGCAGACATCCACTGCAGGGCAGCAGAAGCATGGAGCCCTGGTAGAAGCACTGGATGTGCAGGGCAAGGGAAGCCCCTACGTCCCGATTCCTGCTGCAGCCCCGGGACTGGAGGAGCTCAAGCCGCAGCTTCAGGGCTGGGGGAAGCTCTCACTCCCTGCCATGGCCCCAGGCTGTGGTGGGGGGACAGAGCTTCTCCAGTCTTGGGGCCATGCGGGGGGAAGAAAGGAGCAAACGGATTGCAGGGCAGTAGTGGGGGGGGGCAAGGTGGGATGGGGCTGGACTGTGGGTAGAACAGGGGTGGGGAGAAGGGACAGAAAGGTGTGGGGCCACGGGTGGGGTTGCAGGCAGGAGTACAGAGGGCCCCGCCCCCTGCTCTGGCCCAGATCCCCACAAAACCTTAATCTACCTCTGCCACCTTTCTATGATAAAACACTGTGTATGGTGAGTCACCCACTAGGGCCCCTAGCTCTCCTACCCTCACAGCCAAGGTGATATCTGTAAAGAACAAAATGTTGAAAGAGAGATGAAGGAGGGAACAGCTATTCATAGGTTCAAATGCGGGTTTTCTCAGCACATTTAGAACTATGTTGAGGTTCCATGGAGGATAATGTTCCTCGACAGCAGGAAAAAGGTTTAACAGGCCTTCAATGAACCTTGCAGTAGTTGGGTGAGTGAAGACTGAAAACTCTTCAATGGGGTGGCAGAGTGAAAAGCTGTAAAGGCAGCTAGGTGAACCTAAACTTAGCTCAGAGATAATCCGGTGGTTTTCAAATTTTGCAGACTAGGGCATGCTGGAAAAATGAGACTCAAGGAGGTATAGCTCAGAGGCAGCACAGAGTCTGAAAAGATTTTCACTTTTTACAGGTAGGTTTTCTTTGTAGTGGATTTTCTACTATTGAACAGTACTGTTTGGAGATCTGGAGATCAGTCCTTTCCTACGCCAGAGAGGCATCAAGTAGCCACGCCCTGAGGTTAAGCGACAAGAGATGGCAGTGAGTCGTGGTTCCTGACTCCCGGGTAAGGAGACCTGCTGTCAGAGGAAAGTGGAGAGGTGGGTTGCAAGGACAGTCAAAGGAGCTCTCGGAACCATACTTGCCTCGGTCATGGTGATGCTATGAGGATGGACATTGACATGGGCGGCGAGTTCTATGGGCCTGTGGTGCCTGGGCACCAGAAATATTCCTGGTGCCCAGGCACCACGGGCCCAGCTCCACCTCTGTCTGAGGCAGGTACCGGTCTCTCCCTCGGCCCCGCCTTTTGCTACCAGGTGCTTCCCCTCCCCCCCCACATCTCCCGGGGCATTTAAAACAGCTCGAGGCCCCCACTCACCACTAGCAGTGCAGCAGAGCTGAGTGACTTCCTGCCTGCTCACTCCACATGGCTTCAGGTGTCTCCCTGCAGCCCCTGGGCGGGGTGGGTCTGTATCCCACCCCAAGTGCCCCAGTGGCCAGTGGAAAGCTGTGAGGGTAGTGCCTGGGGGTAGCAGCACATGGAGACTCCTGGCCGCTCTGCCTAGGAGCCCCAGGTAAGTGCCACACACCCCTCCCCATCTGCTCCCAGAACCTGCATGCCCCCTCTGGCCCCCAAACTCCCTCTCAGAGCCTGCACCCTCTATTCAGCCCCCAAACTCCCTTCCAAAGCCTGCACTCCCACTCCAGCCCAGAGCCTACACCCAAACTCACTCCCAGAGTCTGAACCCCTCATACCCTCCTGCACCCCCAACCCCTGCCCCAACCTGCACACAGCCCCCAAAATCTGTCCCAGAGCTTGCACCCCCCACTCCCTTCCCACACATCCCCTCCTGCCTCAAAACTCACTCCCAGAGACTGCACCCTAACCCTCTGCACTCCCTCCCAGAGCCTGCACCCCTCATCCCTTCTATATCCCCACCTCCTGCCTGGAGCCTGCACCCAAACTCCATCCCAGAGCCTGCACCCCAGACCCCCCCAAACTCCCTTCCAGAGCCCAACCTCTCAGCTGTCCTGCATCCCAATCCCCTGCCCCAGCCCAGGGCCCACACCCCAGATCTCCTCCCTCACACCCAAATTCCCTCCCAGAGCCTTAGGCAGGTTGGGGGGGTGGAGTTTGGGGGGGGGGGGCGGGGTGGGTTCTGGGCACCATCAAAATTTCTACAGATCTGCCACTCCGGGCCATTGATCTCTCCTGTTTCAACTTGTTCAGGACTTTGAAGAGCAAAGGCATTAGGGGATTCCTGAAGGGATAACTACAGTATCTCCCAGCTAGTTCTAACTGCCACCAGCGCCGACTTTGTCCTTTCCCAGATGGCTGCTTGACCCCCACTCCTCCTCAGGCCCTGCCCCTACTCCACCCTGCCTCTTCCCACTTCCTCCCCTGAACGTCCCTGCCCTCACTCCTACACTCCCAGAGCCTCCTGCACGCCACTAAACAGCTGATCCATAGTGGGCGGGAGATGCTGGGGGTAGGGACTGATTGATGAGGCTGCCACTGGGCAGGAGGCGCGGGGGGAGGGGGAGGAGCTGATGGGGGGCTGCCAGCGGGTGCGAAGCACTCATTTTTCCCCCCAGGGGTGCTCCAGCTCCAGAGTACCCATGGAGTCGGCACCTATGCTGACTGCATATTCCTCTCAACCAGAACCATCAGCACTTCACACTGGAGGACATCACAAACAGATTTCTTTCCAGAAGACTCAAGATAAGGCAAATCTTCTGGAATACTGCATCGATGAGCTCTCACTTGTAGTCGTGGCCCAAAAATCTGCTCAGGGAGACTGCTACTATGTTCCATAACCCCAATAGATAAACCATTGATCTCTCTGTGTCCTGCAATATGCATCATTCCATAGTTTTATGGATTCTGTGCACAAGAACTGGGATCTTGCTCTTCCTTGACAATTTACATAACACATTGCTGTTCTGTTGTCCAACATGGGTCTGACTGAGGGGTCCCAGATATGCTGTAGAAAGCAATGGCAAGTGTAATGGACTGCCCTGAGTCTAAAATGTTGATATGGAGAGCAATCTCCTGGGGAGTCCCCTTGCCTTGAGCTGTGAAGTCAGTGAAGGTGAGTGCCCCAACCTGGCAGAGAGGCATCTGTGGTGATCTTTGGGGGAGGCAGATTTGAGAACAGTACTCCCATACAGACCTTTTAGGGTTTTTTCGCCCCCGTTGAGGGAGTTGAGGACCTTCTGGGTATTGATACCTGCTTGGACAGACGGTGTTTTTTGGGTGTGTAGACTATTTAGTCAGGCTTGAAGATAATGGGAGTGTAATCTTGCCAAGGATGGTATGAATTTACAGGCTGCCACATGGCCTGGGAGCTGAAGGTTTGTGGGCTCTGTTATATTGTAGAAATGAGGCTGGGTATCATAGCAAACCTGCCTGTGAGTAAGTATGCTCTGGCAATAGTAGAGTCTAGAGGAGCCCCTGTGAAGTTTGTCCGTTTTGTGGGTATGAGCGCAGACTTTTGCATTAAGGCAGAGGTCTAAAGAGCCTTGCTGGATGCTGACTGTCACTCAAGAAATGAGCAACCCTTCAGAAGCTAATTGGCCAGGTAGGAAAATGGGATTATCTCCATTTGACTGATATGGGCTGCAACAGCTAAGAACCTTTGTAAAGATCCTTGGGGCGGTGGACAGGCTGAAGGGTAGGACGCAGTATTGGTAATGATCCCTACCACCAACGAAACATCTGTGGGAAGAGTGCATAGATATATGAAAATAAGCATCCTGAAGGTCCAGAGAGACAAACTAATCTTCCAATTCCAGAGGGAGAATTACCATTCCAGCTGCCAGAGTTACCATTCTGAACCACTGCGACACGAGAGCGGGAGAGAGCTGGAGCTGAACTGAATGGAGTAGTCTGTTGAAATCACTTCCAGGATCCATCTGTCGAGGTGATGAGCGGCCAGGAAGGAGTGGACCCATGGGCAGTGCTGACAAAATCTCTGATCAAAAATGCATGAGCACATACACATCCTGAAGTGGAGCACCCATAGGTAAAATTACTTGAAGAATAAAATTTCTGGTAGCTGAGAAATGTTAGACAGTTGTTTAGAATTGTGGAAGTTCCAAGATATCAGCATCAGAGTATCCCAATGTTTTCCTTTTTTAAAATCAGTATCTCCTAGGGTGACCAGACAGCAAATGTGAAAAATCGTGACAGGAGGTGGGGGGCAATAGGTGCCTATGTAAGAAAAACACCCAAAAGTCAGGACTGTCCCTATAAAATCAGGACATCTGGTCACCCTAATATCTCCACTCTGCACCCAATTCCTCTTAGTATTTTTAACCAGTACTTTATATAGAGTATACATGTGGATATGCCTTTGCCAGTGCAACCTAGTGTCCACAAAAAATAAATAAATAAAAATCCTAGGAATGAAATGAGTTTGTTTTATTTTGTTAGGTACTTGAAGGCTTTCCAGCTTGGGTGATCCATAAATAATTAAAATATTTTATTAAAATTCAACACCAGTGTTTTCATCTTAGGCAACTACTATATCCAATACCACAACCAACAGCCTCCAGGAATTCCAGGTTTCTCATGCCCTCTATCAGATTCCACCTGTTTTCAGAACACAGGATCTAAAATATGACTGAATTAATCTATCATTTCACAAGTACAAATTCTTATATAATTCACTTAAAATCTCATTCTGATCTTTTTCCATAAACAATTAAAAATGCAAGCACACGGTTATTTTATTTCATGCTTTCTTATTGTTCAGTATTTCCAATGTCTCTGGTTTCTGTTCCATAGGTTTTTTTTTTTCATATTTCACATTTCAGCTATTTTCACCTCCTAATTTTATTAGGCTTCCTATTTGTGTGAGTAACAACTGTTCTTTTCCTCTATAATTATGAAAGTTATTTTATTGTAATGTTTTCTATTTATAGCATTTTTTATATTTTAGTTCCTCTGCATTTTTATTTCATTCCCAACCTTATTTTATTCCTGCATTTTTCCTATAGGAGAAAAAGATGCCGAACTGGTTTTCTATCCTCTTCTCATTTTTGCTGGAGAAAATGGAACTCTAACATTTATTATTAATTTACTAAAATAAGACAGTAAAAAGTACAACCCAGCCCAAAGAGAGGTAACAAAACGTCCGCAAAAAGATGCTATTATGGCTAAGGGATGCTCTTAGGCTCAGTTAATTAGTGTATGTAAAGCAACTTGAGACCATCATTGTAAAGTGCTATTTAAGGGCCCAATTCTGCACATACAGAAATTTTACTCATGTAAGTTCAGTAATTGCCTTAACAGGATTGTTTATGTGAGGTAAAGCTACTGACACAGGATTGTTTATGTGAGGTAAAGCTACTGACACACCTAAGTATTTTCTAGACTGGATTCTAAGTCACAAATAATAGCCCAGATTGTTGTTTTCTCCCTCCTTTCTTTTTCCACTCGCAAGAAGTGACCCTCCTGGCACAAATCCCAGAGTTATCTTGGTATGTCAAAGAAATGGGTTGGACATTACACAGGACAGGTTGGGGACATAGTGGAAGGAGTGGAAAAGTCAGGCGGATCTGGAAAATCACTGGACTAGCCACAGTTTGAAGACCTTTCTAGCTTTTCCACAGGATCCAAGTAGCCACCATGGCGAGCATATACATACATGCCTGGCAGCAAAAGGGCCAACAGAAGCACACTGCCAGGATCCAGAACCAGCGCATTGGCATAGATTTGCTGTGCAGATGATCCTAAACTCCCACAAGGTTTAGGTTTGGCCACTCAAGAGGACATCATCTTGCCCTTTATTGTTTTTTTTTTTTTAACATTAAATTAAAATTCAAGAGAAATAAAATTGCTATGTGTTCACAAGTTCCCTTCTGTAAACAAATACGAAGAGATTAGGTTATTTCAGACTAATTCCTTTTTCAATTTTTCATTAGCTTGCAATGAGTTGAAGCTAACAAAAGACTACTAGAAGCCCAGAATATTTCTCAGAATGGAACATTTTCCAAGTTACCTCTTTGAATTTTCTGTTTTAAGTGCATTTTCTTAATCAGTTTGCAAAATGTGGTATAGCTCACAGCACCATGACAATAAATAGCCACCAGTACAGCAGTTTCACAGCGAGAATTCTTCCTCCACGGACATGAGCTTCTCCTGGAGTCTAACAGAAAGAAAGGCACTTTTCTGTATGTCCACTGGACCAGCTAGGAGAGGCAGTGCGAAGCACACTGAACTAAAGGACCTGTATGGCATTGGCCCACAGTGGCAAATAACCAGACTTAAAAGGAAAGAATTTATGTGCAATACTTGAGGCTTTTGAGATGGTTACAACAAAACAACAGCCACTAGTTGATAACCATGGGGCCTCCTGTCCTAACCTACACCCATCTCCCGACAAAATAACAGGACTGCATAAAAATACAAGTTACCTAGTCAATAAAATTCACTGACCATCAAACAAGCTCATTTCTATTGAGCAAAGCAAGTAATTGGAAGCTGCGCTAGACTCCAGGCTAGGACTGAGTGTTTACATACAACATTTACAGACCTAGGTAAAGAACTGAGAGTGGTGGTGACTAGTCAATTCGCTGTCGCTCACGGTCTTCCAACTCACTATAATAAATAGGCAAAGATTTGGGATCAGCCTCTCACCTCCAAGTAAGCCCCCCAAACCCTATGCCAAGGTCCGCTCGGAAACGCTTCTAGGGGGCCCGCTGAGCTGACGTAAGATCAAGACACTTGGAGGTTTCTGAGGCTGGAGGCGGCTTCTTCCAGCGCTTTCACGTTCGTTAGTGCAAGGAGAGCAGCTGGCTCCTGCGCGGCCGGCATTTTCCACACGCCGGCCCAGCCCTTGGCGGAACCAGCGGCGAATCAGACCCGCTCGCCTCGGTCGCACCGGAGACAGGGACCCGTGCCCCACTCAGGCTCCGTCTGCTGCCTCCGGTAACGCTCCCAGCAACCCCCCGAGCACAGCGCGCCGGCCCCGGGCAGGGCACCGAGCATTGCCGCCGGGGCCGGGAGCATCCCCTCGCCCCACGGAGCTCCGCACCCAAAGCCAAGCGGCTGGGCAGGACCGCGCAGCCCCCGCCACTCACCTGCCGGCGCCGCGGAGGCTCGGAGACTGCAGCGCGGCTCACGCCCCAGCAGGCGGGCTCGGGGAGCGGCACATGGCGGGGCGGGCGGGCTCCGCGCGCCAGCCAGGGGACCCGCGCGCCCCGCTCAGCCCCCGCAGCAGCCCGGACTGGCGAGAGGAGGCGCGCGCGCTGCAGGTCCCCCAGGTGCATTAGAGGCGGCGCAGCGCGAGTCAAATGCCAACTGCCTGGGGACCAGTGTGCGCGGCGCACGCGCATCCCAGGCGCTGCCTGGGAAAGTCTATTTTATTGGGAGGGCGGGGTGGGGCGGTTGGGGGAAGAGCACGTGCTGGTTTAGCCTTCTGCGGCCTCTCCTGTTCAGGGAGCTGCTGGGTCTGTACTGCTCAAGCTAGACAAAGGGTAGGCTGGACCCCCTCTTCCCTTCCCATGGGGGTGTTTGTGCACAAGCGCGTCCTCATTCAGGCACAGGGTGACCAGGCAGCAAGTGTGAAAAATTGGAACAGGGGTAGGGGGTAAGAGGAGCCTATATAAGAATAAGACCCAAAAATCAGGACATCTGGTCACCCTAGTCAGGCAGGGCATGCACAGAGGGGGGTATGTGTATATGCACGCTCTCCTTCAGGCATGGCGTAACTCAAACTCGCAGTGCAAGGCCTTTTCATGCCAGCCTGAGACCTTGGCTACACTGGTGCTTTACAGCACTGCAACTTTGTCACTCAGGGGTGTGAAAAAACACCCCCCTGAGCACACCAAGTTACAGCGCTGTAAAGCGCCAGTGTAAACAGTGCTTCAGCGCTGGGAGCGCAGCTAATCCCCACAGGGAGGTGGAGTATGTGCAGCACTGGGAGAGCTCTCCCCAGTGCTGGCGCTGTGACCACACTCGCACTTCAAAGTGCTGCCGCGGGAGCACTCCCATGGCAGTGCTGTACTGCTGCAAGTGTAGCCATACCCTAAGTTAACCCACCCATCACCTGGCCCTAAGCAACCACACTGCTCCTGGGCGTGTGCAAAGGGTAGCCCAGGGCCTGGAGCATAAGCCCACCCAGCAACAGCAGCTTTTGTCCGATGGAGCTGGTCCCACTCCTCACTCCATGTATTGCACCCTAATGCACAGAATTGCAGGACTACTGAGGGTTGGGCTAGCATGCCAGGTCACAATGCCTGGAGTTGAGAGCCTGGGGCCAGCCCCTCAGACACAAGCTGGTTGCTGTGTCTCAGATGAACATAAGGGAGCTTGATCTCAAATCCTCTGCTGCATTTTAGGCTTAGGTATATTCCTCATTTTCCTCTGCGTTAATCCAGCTTCATCCTGCACCCCTCTGGAGCACTGGGAGTGCTTTGGCCTATGCTGTATGCAGAGCACCATGAGCAGCCATCCACCCACAAGAAACACCAGAAAAGACAAGGCTACTCTAAAGTATGTGAGAAAAATATAGACCTCAAGCAGGAGGTGAGTTTATAGAGTAAGCAAGCCATGAGCTGCTTTGAGAGTGATAGATGTTTAGTGAGACACAGGATTCACCCACAGAACAGACTTCCCAAGCAACCACTATTATTTCTTGTGTTTAATGGATGCTTCTATACCTATAAATAATTATGTAAAAATCAGGCCCACCAACAGCAATTCCAGACGCTAGGGCAGAACAGTCAATGGGCCCCCTAGAAAGGGATGGTAAAGGTTTGATTTGTGCAGGGAGGGCAGATGGCAAGCCCCCTGCTGCTGCTGGTCCAGCCTCACCACATGGGCCTGGAGCTGGACCACATGCAGCAGCTGGTGCACATGTGCGCAACTCATGGGCACGGTCCGCCTGACATTTGGGCAATGCTGCACCTGTGCTGGCAGCGAGCTGCCTACTGTGCTTGCTCTTTCAGCAGGGCCAGAGTTTCCACATGCCTGGCTGGCTGCCTTCGCTACCACTGGCAGCACCCCACACACATCTAGGAGCCCTGTGGCCTACCCAGGCTATTGCCTCCTTTGCCCCCCACATCGGCAGGCCTGGTAAAAATGGGACCTCTTGTTTCTGGATGGATTTAGTTAGATCAGCTGACCAAGCTAAAAAGTGGGCTTTAATGGCCTTAATCTGAAAGGGCCAACATACCAAGCTAGTGTTGATTCTGGCTGATGCACTAAAAAAAATTAACTAATTTCCAATTCATGGCAAATTTTGCCTTATGTAGTACCCCTGTAACAGCACAGAAGAAAATGGAGCTGGATGGGTGTCAGTGAAGTTTTGGAAGTAAGAATGGAAAGAAAGGAAATAGCTGGGGAAAAAAAGTTCAATTTAAAATGTAAGTAATGTTGAAGGGAAAGGGAGAGAATAGGGAAGAGATAACCAACCGAGGAAATGATCTTCCCTCTAAGTAGTGTGACCAGATAGAAACAGTGAAAAAATGGGACAGGGCTGGGAGGTAATAGGTGCCTATATAAGAAAAAGTCTCCAAAAAGAGGACTGTCCCTATGAAAATGGGACATCTGGTCACCCTGCCTGTAAGTCACATGACCTCTAACTATAAGCTTTCGTGGGTGAATACCCACTTCGTCAGACGCAGGTAGTGGAAATTTCCAGGGGCAGGTATATATATGCTAGCAAGCAAGCTAGAAATAATGAGGTTAGTTCAATCAGGGAGGATGAAGCCTTGTTCTAGCAGTTGAGGTGTGAAAACCAAGGGAGGAGAAACTGGTTCTGTAGTTGGCAAGCCATTCACAATCTTTGTTTA
>NC_133771.1:140166593-140262319 GCF_003597395.2 Chelonoidis abingdonii
TCTGACGAAGTGGGTATTCACCCACGAAAGCTCACGCTCCAAAACGTCTATTAGTCTATAAGGTGCCACAGGATTCTCTGCTGCTTTTACAGATCCAGACTAACACGGCTACCCCTCTGATATAAGCATTCACTGTTTCCTAGCTCCCCTTCTTTCACCCCCCCCCCATCTTTGTAATGTGTTGTTTGATCCTTTTCAGAGTGCTTCACAGAGACATTGTTACAGCACCACTGAAATACAGCCCCCTCTCTAGTGTGGAGAGTGATAACAAAATTGCATTCACCCTACCGTACAGTAATAGGGGAGGAGAAATTTAGGCCAATGCACTAATGGCAAACCCTTACAAAAATGCTGTGGAATAGTTTATGATCACATGGAATAGACAGAGTAATCTTTTAAACAAACAAATGCACGCTATTAGGAAGTCTTGGTTCCAGGGTGTCCAGGAACTGAGAGGCTGTATTTTCAGCCAAACCCAATCATCTTGACAATATTTTTTCCCAAACATTGTAAGTAAACTTTAGTTTTATATGCATTACTATGGGAACTGAAAAATGTTGCAGACACTTCAGTTTGTTTGATTTCCAGTGCTTTTACAATTCTCTCCTGGCCTCGTCATGGCAGCTTCATCCTCACCCAGCAAATGCAGCAGTAACTCATAATTCAGATACACCTGCCTAAGTAGCTTTTGTGATGTAAACACTCGTGCCCTTGTAACTGGATTGAGATTACTAGTTACACACAACATGGGTTATTTTAAAACAGCCACTGATCAGTGATCTGGGTTTGAACCAATGACTCAAAAGTTACTGGTTTCTGAAACACATATCAAGCCCCATTATATTTTACCAGTTCACCCCTTATGGCTTCTCTCTTCTTCCCCTGCTGTTCTTGCCTTGAAGGTCACCCTCTAAGGGGGTCAGCACCCACCACTCTTGAGCACCCCCTGTGGTTGGGTGTGTCCACAGTCTTTAAAATCAGTCTATCCTCGATATGGGGCTATGTCCCCAGAGCTTCCTCCCTGGAGACACTATCTTCCTACAGGCTTCCCAAGGCTCACTCCCTACTTAGTCCTCGCAGCCAGCCAGGAGCTACTTCATTACTCTCCCAGTCCCTGCTAGCAAACTGTCTTTGGCTCAGTCCTAGCAGCCAGCCAGGAGCCTCTTGCTCCCCCAGTCCCTGCCCCCACTTAGCTGTCAAGTTATGCTGCAGTTCCCTCAGCCAGGTATGCAGTCCTTTCTTCTCTAGCTGCAAGCAGCAACTAACTGTGGCTCTGTCCTGCAGCTCCTTGTAAGTGGGCCTCCTGGGCTCTGATTGGCTGCTTCGCCTGCAACCACTGTAGTCTGCTTGGGGAACCTCACCATTGGGGAACCTCACCACTGCTCCTTACCTTGAATGAATGTGACAGGACTCTGAGGCCTCCAGCAGGGAGCCTCTGGGCCTAGTCCATTCCCAATCCCCTTGTCAAAAATAGACTATAGGGTGAACATTAATGGCTCTTAGGAAACAGAGCTACAGGCAAGTCGCATCTTAGGCGCATTTAACAGGCATGAATTCAGCTTTGCACAATCGGCAAAAAAAATAAAAACTGCATCTAATGCAGGCGATTCCACCCGCCATTCAACTCAATGGAGTGTTTCACTATATGCTGTTTTTGCTTTACGCACTAACTGCGGAACTGAACTCCCACATAAGATGAGACTTGTCTGTATTAGGGAAATCTTGCCCAAGATGAAATGCCATAACAGGGGAATTGAGCTTTGAGGAAATTGACATAGTAGATAATTTAACATTGCAAATGAAGAATGAAGCACAAAGGTCAGTGACATTTAAAAGACCATTAACATTTTAGTGAAAAAAAGACAGACAGTGTCCTAAGTAGTAATAGTCAAATGGCAGGCGGTTCTGGAACAGTGCTTTCATTTAATTCTGCCCTTCAAACAGGGCTATAATTCAACATGCTCATGTGTACTTTTGCTAAGGAAAAGAGAGCAGGGTAATTATGCCCTATTTTCAAAGATATTCTGAAATGACAACATACTGGAGCATACCTTTTGCTTCTATAGGCATTTTCAAGTAATACAGCATCTTGTAAACATTATTTTGGCTCCTTGCTATTTTAGAACTATATTACAGCATGGAAACACATGACAATTTATTTTCTACTTTAGGGTTTGTCTTGGCTTGTACAAACCACTAAAATACAACTATCTTTGTTATTATTTTTAAACAGCAAAGCAATTCATCCTCATTAGGGAACAGTCAATAAGAACTCTGTTTTTAAATTATAAAAATGACAAAGCTTGAAACTACCATATTTTAAAAATGTTATAGTTCAGAAATGAACTACTTTCAAAAGTCTTTCTCCAGGAAAAAGTATTTATGCCAAGTTTCAGTCCAGCCTTATTTACTGAAAAAAGAATGACTCTCTGAAAATAGGGTCACCATCTTTCACATGGACAAAGACCAAAAAACTATGCCTATGATTCTATCCACCAAACTACATACCATCTCTTCTAATGGAATAGCAATGTGTACATTGCATTTCGAATTCACTGTAGTAGCAGCTCTAATTAAGAGCATAAGAACAGCCATACTGGCTCAGACCTGTGGGTCCCTCTAGCTCAGTATCCTGTCTGCCAACAGTACTTGAGCCAGATCCTTCTGAGAGAATAAACAGAACAGGGCAATTATTGAGTGATCCATCCTGTCCTCCAGTCCCAGCTTCTGGCAGTCTGAAGTTTGGGAACACCTAGAGCATGGGGTTGTGTCCCTGATAATTTTGGCTAACATCCTCTGTGAACTTAGTGAATTCATTTTTGAACACCGTTACACTTCTGGCCTTCACAGCATCACATGGTGTACAATCAACCTGTGCCAGGGGAAGTAGTACTTCCTGGAGTGGGTTTTAAGCCTGCTGCCTCTTAATTTAATTGTGTGCCCCTGGTTCTTGTGTTATATAAAGGGGTTAATAAAACTTTTCTATTCACTTTCTCCACACCATTTGTGATTTTATAGACTTGTATCACATCTCCTCTCAGTCATCTCCTTTCTAAACTGAACAGTCCCAATTCCCAGTCTTTTAAATTTCTCCTCATACAAAAGCTGTTCCATACCCCTAATCATTTTTGTCACCTTTCTTTGCACCTTTTCCAATGCTAATATATCTTGTTTGAGATGGGGCAACCAAAACTGTATACTGGATTTATATAGGAGCATAATATTTTGTCTTATTATTTATCCCTTTAACAGTTCCTAACATTAGCTTTTTTGACTGCTACTGCACGTTGAGCAGATGTATCCACAAGGACTTCAAGATATCTTTCTTGAGTGGTAACAGCTAATTTAGACACCGTCATTTTGTATGTATAATTGGGATTATGTTTCCAACATGCATACTTTGCACTTACCAACTTTGAAGTTCATCTGCTGTTTTGTTGCCTACTGACCCATTTTTTGAAAGATCAATTTGTAAATCTTTATAGTCAGCTTTGGACATAGCTATCTTGTATAATTTTCTATCGTTTGGAAATTTTGCCACCTCACTGTTCAACATGTTCATAAATGATCTGGAAAAGGGGGGTGAATAGCACAGGTCTCAGTACAGCTCCTTCAGGGATGCTGGTATTTACCAATTTCCTTGGTGAAAACTTGCCATTTATTTCTACCGTTTAACCACTTACTGATCCGTGAGAGGACCTTCTCTCTTATCCCATGACTGCTTACTTTACTTAAGAGCCTGTGGTGAGGGACCTTGTCAAAGCTTCCTGAAAATTCAAGTACATTATATCAACTAGATTACTCTTGTCCACATGCTAGTTGACACTCCCACAAATTCTAAGAGATTGGTGGGGCATGACTTCCCTTTACAAAAACAGTGTACTCGTCCAACATATGTTCAGTGTCTAATAATTCTGTTCTTTACTATAGTTTTTCAACCCAATTTGTCTGGTACTGAAGTCAGGCTTACCAGCATGCAATTGCCAGGATTGCCTCTTGACCCTTTTAAAATAATTGGCATTACATTAGCTATCCTCCGGTTAACTACTTAGTACAGGAGATGCCTATTGGACTCTACCATCATAAATCCTTAACAAGAAGATAAGCTTGTCTGTTTGCAGAATTACGTATTGTAAGTAGTAAATCTCATGGTCTTTCTGTCCATTTTAAAAGAATCCTTCACAAATAGACTATCTACAGATCTACCACAGGAACTCTTCTGATTGGTACAGCTAAGAAGTTAGAAGGGGAAGAATAGCCTTCTTGCTGCTGATTGCTAAGAAGGGACCCGCTGCTCTTCTCCAGACTGTTTCCCAGCAGTTCCTATATCAGAGCAAGTGGGTGGCCATTCAGTGGTGATCCGGTGCGGGGACAGTAGTGAGATCCTGAGATCCTCACTGAGGCAAAATATTCGTCAACCTGAGTGGGATTTTTGGCTGGAGTAAAAGACTAAGGGCCTCAGGATCTGGGCCAGTGTCATTATGTCCTTACTAAGCACCCATAAAAGTTTGATTTTAAATGAAAGCCTTAATTTAAGGAAAGGACTCAAATCCTATAAACAGATCTACATCTGCCAACCCTTGCTCTGTAATGGTGAAGTCTAACTACAATAGGATTCCACATGGGAGGAAGGATCTACATGTATGGATGTTTGTAGGACTGCAATTCAGTTGAAGCCTCTGCTCTTACCAGCAATAGTTAAACCACCTGTTGTTGCTGCTACACAAGTCAAAAATTATTGGACATATTTAATATCTGTAGGGGCTTAACTAATGGCATGAAAACAGCTCAGTTCATTTTAATTCCAGTTGAAAGTGCTATGGATTTTACTGTGAAAATAAAGAAAAGATATAACATGGGAAAATGAGAGCTGGTACATATGAGAACCAAGAAGAACTAAATTAAAGTAGGGTGAAAAACAGTGGCTTATATAGAAAAGTATTTTCATGTTGCAGATTGTCTACACAGCAGTGTTCATATATTTTTCTGTATAGTTATGACCATGTATCTCCCTTGGGGAGTTTACAATCTAAATGAGACAAAACTGCAAGTGATTAGATTAGGAGCAATTGGAGGGAAAGTGGTTACAAAAACAAATAATGGGACCAAATTCTGCCCTCATTCACATCCAGGTAACCCTATTGCCTTTAGTGTGAGGTTGCCTAGATGTAAGAGGGGGCAGAATTTAGCCCTGTAACTGCTTCTGTGGTGAATGTAATTTCTTCGTTTTACTTTTTAAAGAGAGAAAGTTAAGGTACAGGAACAGCCGCAAATGGCACTGGAGAAGTGAACAACAGAATGCTAACTGAAAAATGAGTTGATAGACCAAACCCAAAAAACTGCTATAGGTATTGCATAAACAGCCTTTTATCTGTATTTGTATCAAATGAATGATTTATTACCCAACACCACAGGTGGCAGTGTATACAAAGACAGTGCAACGTGATTATTTACAGGAATTTTCAGCCTGACATGCACATACACTATCATGAGGTGTTTTAATATTTCCAAAACGTTATCAAGCTGAATAAATATTCCCTGCCCCAAAAGTTCATTTTACATAAAAATATAATATTGCACTTTTTACAAGAACAGCTATTTTGCATATCTGAGATTTATAACAAATGGAATGCTGCTTTTTAAAAGTAAGACTCCATGAGCAACATCCCATATTTAAATTGGGGAGCAAGTAAAAGCTTCCAAAACAAAAAAGTTTTAAATGAAGCATATCACCTCAACATGAACCAAAAAGCTTCTCCGTTTGTATTTGGGATATGAAAAACATGATTAAAGCCAGCTTGTAAAATGTACCTGCAATATATGCATTTAAAATATTTAAATTCATACAGTATGCAGCCATTTGCTTATTCTTCACTGGTCCAAGAGATCTATTTTCAGAATCTGAACTGTGGGAAGATCCTTGTACTTAACCTATAAAGTTTTTGGAAAATCTAGACATTAAAAGATGTACACTTGGAATTTTCATAACAAATGTACAGATTGTGTGTATATTATGATTTGCCGGTATCTATACATATTTTGTCTTTATCACCAGGTGACAAATTATAGATCTTATAGTACAGTGTTTTGCAAGAGGATAAATACATGCAATGAGTAAAAATATAGCCATTAAAATCTATATGGTAGAAGTGGAATGTGTAAGTGATTTAAGGGAAAAAATAGGTTTAAACTACGTAATGGGTTTCTGTGGCATTCCTGGGTTGTAACTTTTTTCCCCTAATGGAGGAATATGTAATTATGCTCAGCTGATATTGGCTTTCCAAATATTTAAGTTATTGAGTGTGTCAGTCCTGTGTGGAGCATGCTACAAAAATTCACCTTCAAATTCAGTTGAGAGATTGTGAAGTATTAACTCCTGACCTGAATGCATGTTCCTTTTTCAAAGATTAGCACCTAGGAATAAGTATCATATTTGCACTGTGTGTGTGTAAACTTTTCTGAATGATCTGACATATGATGAACACTGATTAGTCAAGCAGTTATGGTCTTATTCAAACATTTTACATGTATTTAACTCGCACATGGCACTAAATGAGAGCAGATGATATCTGCACTGTTTTCTTTGCATTTTTGAACTCTGAAATGTATGCTAAATATATTCTTAGATTCATAACAACTAACTAGTGTTATGCATTTGTGCAATTTACAGTTAGATGAAAAAAACTTGTTTAACTATTGCTTCATGATGCCATGAGGTGTCTGGTTGTTATTAAAACACAGACACATTGGTTTCTGTCTGCTATAGGACTATTGTCCTATGAGAGCTGAAAAGACAATTAGCAAAAAACTATGGAATATCAGGGAATAACAGAAGTTCAGTTTTTAGCATTATGACATACCATAAAATGGTTGGTGCACAAAGCACCTACTGAGCTATTTGCTTCTCCAAAAAAGCAGTTTGGAATCCTCCATGTTTAAATTTTGGGGGTACTAATGCTAGACCCAATTGGACTGTACTGACTGATCAGATACACACATTGTCAATCTTCTTATAAATATTTAAGAGATTTTTAATGCCATTGGTACTTTACAACACAAAGAATAAAAGGGAAAAAGTCACCACTAGTGATTCAAGATTTGGAATACTTGTGTTCAAGAAATTATTTAAAAAAATACTATTACATTTTACACTGCAGCATTTCAGCTTGTTGGTTAGAGCATGTGTGTGCCACGTTGCTTGTATCAGAGTATATAAAACCAGAACTTCCTTTGTAACCTTGATATGGTCTAAAATTTGGGGCATGCATATACACATTTTACAATAACCTCAGACTGATGTATGCTTTCATCAACTCACTTGTTTTAAAGAACTTCAATACATTTCAAAATCCAATTAAACAACAGAGGTTCTATGATCTACTCTGGATTTGAAGTGCTTCAGAGATATGGTGATTTAACAGCATGAAGAGTCATCAGCCAGCTGCATAGCTGCTAAGGAATGAGTAGAACATGGGTAGTTTCAAGCGCTGCTGGTCCTTGCGACACCAAGCTATAACAGTTCCTTCACTATTTGCTGTGTACAAGTGATGACCATCACAGGAAAATGTAAGGCTGAAAAACAACAAAAATCTAATTTTTATATCATATTTAGCAAATGATACTATTTAACTGAAAATACTAGAGGAGATACTTTTTAAAAAAGACAAGTACAACATAACTGCAACCAACACAAAAATCAGTGGCTTGCCTTCAGTGAGGCAAGTTCCTATGAATGTATAATTCTAGTGCTGTGTGCACATGTGGGCATGGACAATACCTGCTTATTCAAACTGCAATTCAAGGTGTCAGTTACAAACTTTACTGCCATAAACTTAACTTAATGCCCAGTCTATTTGTTTTTCTCTTTGTCACTTCAAATACAATCTGCTGTGCTGCTCCTGCTGTCACTTCCTGGGTGGAACTATCTCTAGCAGAGAGTGTTCACAGTGCAGGGTCCATGCCCCTGAAACCTGCTCTCAGGTGGATGGCCAGAATCAGAATCTGGCAAATTTCACGGGATAAGGTTTTTTTGGTTTGTTTTTTAAGGCAGGCATTTCCTGATTTTACCACCATAGCAAGTAAATCCACCAGTTCTTGCTAATTGTTTTATTTCAAGAGACTTAAAAAAACAGAAACTTGTACAAGAGTTCTTGTTTCTAATTACTGTGAGGTGCTGCTGAGATGATGGTTGGTACACATTAAATTAAGAATGACTAAATTAACTTGATGCTGAGATCACAGGTTAAATCTGAGACCCCATTACAAATGTGAAGAGAATTATGAATCTATACAAAGCTGTCAGGTGGGAGTTCACTTCCAGACATACACACACACATTCAGAATCCCTAATTACACATTTGTACTGCAGAACCCAAGTGTTTAGTTTGCTGTATTGACTGCAATTTAAAGAACTCATTGCGGGTAGCAATGCCTCTCGTGCTCTATTAGTATCCTAACACAACTAATGTCAAAATAATCATTTTCCTCTCTATTTAAAAAGTAATTTTCTGGATTAACCAAAACTAGTTTCTAAATAAATATAATTGATACCGTATCCCAATTTTAAAAAAAGGATTTCTGTTGCTTAGAAGAGCAAGTCAGTATTTCAGAAACCACTATTACCAGGGTCTGGTAGCAGTGGTAAGTGTTGGCTTTAAACAGGGATCACTGTAATATGTTTTAAAATGTTGCTTCAGTAATGGGCACAAATATAAAGTTCTTGTAATAAAATGTTACTGTGTTACTATTTAATAATTAGAAATTTAGGGCATGATCCTGCAAGTCCTTCTGGCAAGGAAATTCCCATTGAGAGCATCCTTTAGTGGGAATTTGGGCCCCAGTTCTGCAAACACTTTAGCATGAGCGTAGCTCTTACACAACTGATCAATGAGACTCGTGTGCAAAATTATACAGGTGCTTAACTGTTTGGAGGATCTGCGCTTTTTTGTGCCAGCTAGGGGGAAGGGTGAGGCAGAAACACACAGCAACAAAATAAAGCCACACAAGTCATTTACTACTGAAGCTCATCCTATAACCATTTAAAATCTGCTAAATTGAAAGTAAAAAGATAACTTGTCAAATTAGGAATTATAATATGAAAATCCTGGGGAAAAATATGAACTTTGTTTTAAAAGACAAATGAGCAAGCATTCAAGTTTCGGTCTGTGTTTATCTCATCATGCTAGCAGCTGAGAATAGTTATTACTGTCATGTTACAATGTATTTGTGCTCATTTTATTTTCATGGGGAACAAGTAGGATTCTGTGCCTGTTTTCAGATAGTTTTGTTCATCCACTTCCCCCATTTGTCAGTGTCTTCAAAAGTTGAGATTTATTTTTAAAGGGAACTTGAATTCTTTTTATGCGACAAATTTTTTTTTTTTTTACCTTACAATAGGTTTATTTGATTTAGGAAATGTAATTTCCCGCACAGGTTTCAAGTCCCAAGTACTCCACAGCCTGAAAGAAAGAAAATAGTAATTATTTTCTCCATATTCTACTTAACCTAAATATTTAGGAATAAATACAAGTTTAATTTTAGAAACTGCAAACAGTTGAACAGCTAGTTCAACTTTTTGTAAAAGCAGAATATTAGCATGATTTTAAGACTGCATACAGTCTCAAAACAAAAACAAACATTGATTTTATGTTTTTATAAGTGTTTATCAGCAAAATACTTTAAGAACTTAAGGAGAAGAGTGTATGCTCTTACCTTACAACCCCATTTTCTAGCCCCCCTGCAATAACATTGATGGACACTCCTTCCGGCTGGTTAGAGAAAGCAACAGAGCATATGATTTCCCTGCAGTGAACATGTCCTACAAGATCACCATTTACTGTCCAAAGTCTCAGATCACTGCCCCCTCCAACTGTAATACAAAGTAAACCACAAACATTACAAGATAATCTAGACTATTTGAATAGCCTATGTCATTTAGCTTTCAAGGCCACATCAGCAAGAGAGCAGTGTAGTAAAGATTAAAACGGATTCAGATCAGAAAGCTGTACAAATACTGTACCATAGTTATTTTCTCTTTTTACCATATTGTTTGTATAGGCAAACCCCCACAAAATTAATATGATTTATAATATAAGCCCTAGCACTTTAGCAGTAAGGAAGCTATATAAACAAACATTCTACTCACCATATGACTTTTTGAAAACGCTAGTTTTCACGTTGGCAGGTCACAGTAAAAGGCGAAAGATTTATATTTCTCTCTCTCAAGGTTTACCTCAGTCTGCTAACGTGTTCACACTAAAACTGCTGTGTCTTTACTAGGATTCTACCTCTTGTTAATTGCCCTATGTTAGCTAACACAAGGTAAGAACACACCATTTTTTCCTAGTGAAGACAAGGCCTGAGAGTGGTAGAGATAAAGGAGACGAATATCTCAGGCTATGTCTACACTGCACACCTTACAACGGTGCAGTTGTGCCACTACAGCTGCATCACTGTAAGGCATGCAGCGAAGCCGCTCTTTATCACAAGGAGAGAGCTCTCCCGTAGACAAAATAAAACCAGCCACAATGAAGAGTGGTAGCTTCGTCGACGGGAGAGCAGCTCCCGCCAACAGAGTGCTGTCCGCACCGGTGCTTTTTGTTGTTAAAACTTGTGTCATTTGGGGTGTTTTTTTTTTTTTCACACCTCTGAGCGACAAAAGTATTAACAACTAAAGTAGAGTGTAGACAAAGCCTCAGATTCAGTCTCTGACCTGCCCCTGGAATGCTAAGCCCATGTATTGTGTTTCTGCAATTGCCAGAGGTCCTAACCTTCAATCATCCTTTAATATAATAACTGACTTGTGCTATCTTGCAAGATTTTTATTTACACCCCTGATTTTGAAAGGCTAGAATGGTATTTGATCCATCTCACTCTACATGGGAATACAGTAAGGAAGGAAGAATGAAAGCAGCTTCCTGAAGAGACCTTAGAAGCCTCTCCTTCATAGTAGGAGTTCAGCACTGAGAACCAAGACATTATATATAGAGGACTAGACCCAAACATTGGAAATAAAGTGAATGTTGGGACAACAAACTGCTTGGTGCCATATGGATTGTAAAATTAATCTGTTTATCTTACCTACCTCCAGTGACGGGGGAGAAAATTAGAATCAGACAAAAAAAGGAGAGGCGCATGTTGTCCAAATGACGACCTCAAAGTAACATTAACTACACAAGATAGAAAGAGTAATAAAAGGTAATGGTGCTGTTCAGCGTGCCTCTTCTTACAGAAACAAATATAGTGCTGTTGCATGTGTATACAATAAGTGTCAAATCATCATGCACCTTAAGCTACTTCTAACTGCCCATGTGAAAATTTGACCTAATATCCAAATACATGATTGGGGATGTGTGAGGAGGAAGAACAATTAAGAAAAGCTGTTTTGTGCCATTTGGCTGCGGAGTCAGGGACTTCCTGGGAAAACGCACTGCAGGGTTCCAAACTCCCTAGAGTTCTGCATTAACAATAAATGCCTACACTTTCTTCTGGAGGTTTTTTCCTTAAAAACACCAAACAAAAACACAAACTACTGTACATAATTTTTCTGGTTCCAGTCACAGCAAGACCACACATGCTTTTCCTGTTTGCTTTGAGTTACTAAGTAATGAATTCTTTGTTAATATAGCATATGTGGTGCCTCAGTATAGTTCATGTATCAACGGACATCTGAATGCTCCAACAAGACTGTAGTTTTAGCAAATGTAATTTTGCTTTGTATAAGTAAAACTCCTTAGGAGGATACAGTATCTTGGAAAACAAGTCACTGCTATCATGAAAGTAATTAACAGAATTTGAATCTCTCAGGACTCAAATTTCCAAATCTTTAAAAAAAAATCAAAATATTACACATGCAGTCCTGTCAATCACTTACACCTGCATATCTGTAACTACAAAAAAGATATACACATCATACTGTATATAGAAATAAGAAGTTACTGACTTGATCAGTTGGCTGCTGAAATGATTCAAGTCACATGACAAACCATTGCACTGGTAAAGTTGGTTCATCTTTAAATCTGGTCTATAAATGTGGATAGGTTATTCATTCATGATACCATACATACCTGAATCACAAACTGTTGCAATATCACCTGTCATTTCACTAGCAGAGACTGCTGTCACAGGACTCTTGTGTCCAGCAAGACTTTGGACATAGCACAGCCTACAAAGAATAAAACATCTCTAAATAACCTGCAGTTTAGCTTCAGGAAACCAAAACTGAGTTTTGGTTTCACACAAGATTAAAATACCTGGAAAGTAATAATCTGAAATGATTATTTTACACTAAGATTTTTAAAACAGTTAGAAAGTAAGCATTTTTAGGCTAGCCAAGGAAATTATATTTGTACCTATTCAAATCCCAGATGATGCAGGTTCCATCCTTGCTTACACTTATCATTATACTATATGGTTTGCAGACAAATAAGCTGGTTATCTCTGCTGTGTGACCATATAGATGTACTTGAGATTCCATTTCTATCTCGGAATGCTGAAAAATAATAATATTAAAAGGAGACCTGAATTAAACACATCAACTTATTTATTTTGGAGGTGTGGCTTCCATTGTTTTCAATTGGATCAATATGTATAGATCTTAGGGAATGAACTGGCAGTCCATGATTAAATGCTTCACATCTTCAGTTCAGATGCTTTTTGTAGGACTTTTACAGATGCAAATACATTGCTGACATGAGTATTTGGAGTAAGACATTAACTGTGAAAGGCACTACATTCTCCTACTTCTCCCACACACAAGCTCCGAGAAGAAGTCGTGTGGCTGGCTGTTTTCCAAACACGTTATGTCAGTAGCTCAAACAGAGATGGCAGCTAGATCTCCATATTTCAGTTTGGACTGGCTGGAGAGGAAATACTGGGGGTTGAGAAACAGTCAATGACAATGACCAGCACTTTTAAAAAAAAGTTAACAAAAACCCCAAGATACTGGGAACATATTGAACCAGTGCCAAGTCCTTAGATGGGGCTTAACTAGGTGTTAAATAGGTGTGAAATGTGAAGCTTCGCTCTAATACAGAAATTGTCAAAAATTAAATGCCAAAGAGAAGATGAAACTGCTAAGCATAAGTGCTAGTTCTTGTGTTTTATTTCAATGCAATTCCTCAGACTTTTTAAAAATCATCCTCTAAATTAGAAGAGTTTCTTAATCAGAATGATAATTGCCCAGTTAAGAGAAGTCCAGTGTACAAGGAGATTGGAATAATGTTTATACAAGAAAGGTAAAAGTCTCTCTGCTACAATGAATTTTCCCATAGCTCTTCTTTACTACCTCAAAGCACAGTAACAAACAATCTAGGAATTTGGAAGAGGAAATAGGGCATACAATAGCTCTACTAAAAGATGAAAAGAGTCATCATAGAACAGAAAAGGAGAAAGAACTGGTAATAGATTTCACTCACAACATGCTAGTTATATATTCTCTATCATTATCTGAGCAACAAATAGCAACATCCATCTCTGTGCTAGTTATATTGATTACTAGTCAGGACAAGATTGACCTTTAATAATCATAACATTTAGAGATGTTTTCTTGTGACTGGTTAGGTGAAACAACAAACATATCCTCCTACTGTGTACTATAATACTTGCTGATAAGAATATCCTGTCTCTACATCCCCTCAGAGTAATGTTCATACTATTCATAGAAGTATGGTCTGCCATTATTTTAGAATTTTAAGAACAGAACTAAAACAAGGTTTTTAATGGGAAAAGCGTCAAGCCAAGATTAATTTTTCTGCCTCATCTTTCCACTTCCCCCCATCTAATTTGTCTGTTTTGTCCACCTTTTGCTGACACCTACATCTCTGGGACAGAGATTCTCTGTTATTTATCTCTATTGTCCCTATCTCAATGGGGCCCAATCCTAGATTAGAGTTTCAAGGCACCATCATAATACATAGTACAAAATGATAGTAATGGGAAAGAATGGAACTCTAGGACCAGATAATTTAATTTATTTGTGCTAATAAATCATGCAACTATGACTTTTCATGCTATCCTCTATGCCTGAAACTACTTGTAAGTACTATGTGCCATGGAAGCTCTCGCCTCCTCCTTCAAATCTCTTAAGACTCATTTCTTCCATCTATCCTTCCAATGCTGATGTCCACTTCACTACACTAATATAAACACTCCACTCACAATAAAATATTTTTAAAGTGGCATAGATATAAAAATAAATTGATTTAAAGTTGGTCATATATTTAAAATGCCCTCTGTGTGTTAGACTGGATGGCTGAGGTTAAGGCACTAGAGTGAGGGATTATACAATAATCACCACACAGTTTCATCTATTCTCTCAAAAGGATATACAATAGTTTAAAATGCTTCCCTCTCTTTTTTGCAAGAAAGCCCCAGATAGATTAGGAACAACTGAAGTGGAACAACCCGCTTGCCCAACATCCAGAACCTCTTGGCTGAAGCCTTGTAAGGGTAGTGATTTGAGTGACTTCTCATAACAGTATTTTAGTGGGTTTTGGATGACAGACATTGACAATGCCTGGGGAAAAGTAGCAGACAAGTGCAGTTTGTCTGGACTTTTTCGAACACAGAAATACGGGTCACTAGAACTCTGAAAGCAAGGCTCTCAGACTCCTATGTCTGTCCAGTAGCAACATCATACCTGTCTCCTTGCTTTAATGATTTACACATGAAGATTTGCCCTGACTGACACTTCCTGTACTGCATTTATAATAGGCTGTTCCACTACATCAGCACTCAGCTAGGGGGCTGACTACAGAACAGATGCTAGTAAGCATGCTGGCATTCCCTATAGTCCTGTCTCAAGCAACTAAACAACAGATGCTACAAAATTGGCAGCAAGGTCATGTTGCCTGAGGTATACAGAAGTGTCAGTGCTGAGGGTTTCAGCAAACATGATCTCACAAGAGGACACCTGAGGAGCAAAGCAAAGAACTTCTATTCGCAGTTCTAAAGTGCCTTACAGCTGTCAAATACAAATTGCTAGTTTCTTTATTAGCATTTTTAAAACAAGTATTCTGTACAAAAGTATATTTCCTATTTTAGTTACCAAAAATGTAACCGATATTGCTTGGGGCTTTAAAAATTAATTGATCACAGTGGGTGGGCTTTCCTAGTGTGTGTGGGGGACTTGAGCCACGAATTTATGCAAAGTTTTAAACTTGATGCAGTGGAATCCTCTTCAATCTGCAGACAGCACTTAGGCCTCTGTTGCTGCTCCTAGATTTATCAAGCAAAAGCAACACAACACAATACTGTGGCCAGTTTAAGTGCTGCTATGCAGAACCCTGTGGCCTAAGATGGACTGTCAAGAAGTGTGTCAGCGATTTGCTACTTCTTGGGAAAAAGTTACAAACTACTGAAGAGGCTGATGCTGGAGTTATTCACAGAAAAGACAACTTAAAACAGAAGGTAAAATCCTGGCTCCATTACAGTTCCATTCTATTTTATACCCTCGTATCTGAGCATCTTCCATCAATGCATGAAGCGATATGACTCACATCTGTCACACCTTATTTAGTCTCATCACTGGGGAAAAGGTGTGCAGGGGAGTCTTTTGGTAAGGATTTTTTTTTAAAATTATTTAATACATGAAGTTATATGTCTATCTGAGAAAAGGCAAGGTCAGAGAAGCATGCCTTGCACTTAGAGCAGAATGTGGTAAGGTTTGCAAGAGTCTTTAGTTCCTGTATGAGTTTGTGCCAGTCTCTTACTGGCCCCCAAGAAAGTTCTG
The DNA here is from genome assembly GCF_003597395.2 of Chelonoidis abingdonii. Lineage (NCBI taxonomy): Eukaryota > Metazoa > Chordata > Testudines > Testudinidae > Chelonoidis > Chelonoidis abingdonii. The sequence goes on from NC_133771.1 coordinate 140,182,324, forward strand.
TCTTCCGCACAAATGGGCTTTAACCTTATTATAAAAAGCTCCATTGTACCACAGGACTAAAGCTGTTGATCATGGTCTTCATTCCAGAGCTTTAGGTAATATTTTCGATACTCTGGGCCCAGGCCACCAAGTGCCTTGAAGCTAAGGATCAAGACCTTGAACTTGACTTAATGTTCTGTGGTAAGCTAGTGTAGAGAATGGAGGACAGGTTTAATCTGTTTGTGGTAGCTAGTATATTGAGGTGTGCTGCAGGGTTCTGTACTAATTGGGGTTTCCAAAGTACTGAAGGCTTCATGCCCACATATACCACAATTAGATACTGCAGCCAAAAGATGATGAAGATGTGAATAACTGAATCCAGGTCACTGTTCATCAGGATGGGGGAGCATCTCCTAACCAACTGGAGATGATAGAAAGTACTACTTATGGATAGAGCTGGGCAAAGTTTTTGGGAAATAGTTTATTTGCTGAAAAATGCAGTTACAGTCAACACAAAAACTACTTACAAATTTTTGTCCTGTTCACCAAACAGTTTAGAATAAACAGCTTAGTGGTCAGGGCACTCACATACGATATGGGACATCCAAGTCTAGTCAATGCTCCAAGGACTATAATTATTCATAAGAAGCTTCAGTAAGATTCAGAAAGTCCCATACCTGAATATGACATAGTCCAGTGGTTAGGGCACTCACCTGAGGGGTGGGAACTCAATGTTCAAATCCTCTCCATGTCAGGGAGAAGAAGAATTGAACCAGGTGAGTTCCCTCACTACTGACCTAAAGAGGCAGCTTCCTCCTCCACCCGTCCCATTCCTATGTCAAAAGTGCCCCAAATTGAAACAAACTATTTCATCCCAGCTGTTCAGTTCTCTGACCAGACACCAAAAAATCTGTTTCCAGGTCAACCCAAAATGTGTTTTGTTTTTGCAGTTTTTTGGAAATCGCCAGCAAAATGAAAAATCTATTTATCTACCATAAGGCCACTGTGGAGAAACTAAATGAATTCTTTGTATTGGTCTTCACTGTTGAGGCTGTGAGGGAGATTCCCAAACCTGAACCATTCTTTTTGGGTGACAGATCTGAGGAACTGTCCCAAATTGAGGGGTCATTAGAGGTGGTTTTGGAACAAATTGATAAACTAAATAGTAATAAAAGTCTCCAGGACTTGATGGTATTCACCCAAGAGTTCTGAAGGAATTCAAATGTGAAATTGCAGGACTGCAACTATCATCTGTAACCTATCATTTAAATCAGCTTCTGTACCAAATGACTGGAGAATAGCTAATGTGATGCCAGTTTTTAAGAAGGGCTCCAGAGGTGACCCTAGCAACTACAGGCCAGTAAGCCTCATTTCAGTACCAGGAAAATTGGTTGAAACTATTGTAAAAGAAAGAACAAAAAATTGTCAACACAGATGAACATAATTTGTTGGGAAATAGTCAACATAGTTTTTGTAAAGGGAAATCATGCCTCAATCTACTAGAATTCTTTGAGAGGGGGAGGTCAACAAGCATGCGGACAAAGGAGATCCAGTGTATATAGTGTATTTAGATTTTCAGAAAGCCTTTGACAAGGTCCCTCACCAAAGGCTCTTAAGCAAAATAAGCAGTCTCATGGACTGGTAACTGGTTAAAAGAATAGGAACGAAGGGTAAGAAAAAATGGTCATCAGAATGGAGAGAGGTAAATAGTGGTGTCCCCCAGGGATCTGTACTGGGCCCAGTCCTATTTAACATGTTCATAAATGATGTGGAAAAAGAGGTAAACAGTGAGGTGGCAAAATTTGCAGATGATACAAAACTACTCAAGATAGTTAAGTCCCAGACAGACTGCGAAGAGCAACAAAAGGATCTCACAAAGCTAGGTGACCGGGCAACAAAATGGCAGATGAAATTTAATGTTGATCAATGCAAAGTAATGCACTTTGGAAAACATAATCCTAACACATACAATGATGGGGTCTAAATTAGCTGTTACCACTCAAGAAAAAAGTCTTGGAGTTATTGTGGATAGTTCTCTGAAATCATCCACTCAATGTGCAGCGGCAGTCAAAAAAGCAAACAGAAGTTTGGAATCAGCAAGAAAGGGATTGATAAGAAGACAGAAAATATCATATGACCTCTACATAAATCCATGGTATGCCCACACCTTGAATATTGCGTGCAGATGTGGTCGCCCAATCTCAAAAAAACATATATTGGAATTGGAAAAGGTTCAGAAAAAGGCAACAAAAATGATTAGGGGTATAGAACAGCTTCCATACGAGGAGAGATTAATAAGACTGGGACTTTTCAGCTTGGAAAACAGGCGACTAAGAGGAGATATGATAGAAGTCTATAAAATCATGAGTGGCACAGAGAAAGTAAATAAGGAAGTGTTATTTACTCCTTCTCATAATAGAAGAACAAGGGGCCACTAAATGAAATTAATAGGTAGCAGGTTTAACACACACAAGAAAGCATTTTTTCACGCAACGCACTGTCAACCTCTGGAACTTGTTGCCAGAGGGTGTTGTGAGGGCCAATACTATAACAGGATTCAAAGGGGAGCTAGATAGCTTCATGGAAGATAGGTCCATCAATGGCTCTCTGTTTACCAGAAGCTGGGATTGGATGACAGGGCATGGATCACTTGATGATAACCTGTCTGTTCATTCCTTTGGAGCACCTGCCATTGGCCACGGTCAGAGGACAGGATACTGGGCTTGATGGACCTTTAGTCTGCCCCAATATGGCTGTTCTTATGTTCTTATATTATTTGTCCGGCTCTACTGACAGATGGAGTGTATGCAACACATTAGCGTCAGCAAGGAATTCAAGTGCTCTCCTAAGCTACAGACTGAATTGACCAATTGTGGGTGTGCACTTTCAACTGAAGGAGCTCGCATTGTGGTTGCAAACTTTTCAAAGTACTTTCCTCTGCTCACCAGCATCATCTCTGTATTGCTTGGGCTCCACTTCAGCCAGCTTGTTCTTCACCCTTGAGCTGATCCCATCCAAGCACTGCACCATCTTGGTGTCTATGATATTGTTGTATGTGGTGAAGAATAGTCTGAACTTTGTGTTATCTGCATATTGCTGATACTTGAGTTCATGTTATCTGACCAGTTTGCCTGGTGGGTGAATGTAGATGTTCAACAGGCACTAGGACAAAATTGATTCCAGTTGGACTTCACAAGGGAGGCAGAGGTGCTACTTTCCCACCCCTGCTCATTGGATTGTCTCTCAAGGAAGGACTCAAGTCACTTCAGTGCATCATCGTGGACCCCTGCCACATCTCAGGCAAGACAAGTTGAGGTAGTGCATGGCTGACAGTGTCAAATGCTACAGAAACGTCCAGTGGAATGAGAATGGATGTCTTCCCTTTAGCCATCAATGCCATTAAACCTGTTTCAGTTCCATGACCTGGCCTGAATCCAGATTATGCCATGTCTAGAGTATTAACTTCAGTACAGACGCTCTCTGGGTTACGCAAGACCCGACTTACGGAAAAAAGTTCCATAAGCTAGAAGTAGGCTTTTCAAGTTGCGGAAGTTTTTGTGTAATGTACAGGTATACGACTTATGCAAGATTCGAGTTATGCAAGGCTTTTCGGAACAGAACGATTGCGTAAGTTGGAGGGCGTCTGTAAGGTGAGCTTGTAGTTGGAATTTGGCTAGCTTCTCTAAGCTTGCTTAGGAACAGGAGGTTGGACAAGACTCCCATTGACTTCAAGGGGGACAAGATTTACTCAGAGAATCCCCTTCTCCCTTCTACAGCAGTTAAGGAGGGTAAGGTGGAGATTCAAATTCATCAGCCATCTACTAGTCGGGGTGGATAGAAGAGCAATGTCCAGATATGGCACTTTGGTACCTGGAAAAGATACTGGAGTTTCTGTGAGAGGGACTGGCCTTCCCCTTTGTCAGGGTGCCCTGAGTAGTGGTATCCCCTCACTCTGATCTCTCATGTCTGCATCTGGACAGCAAATTTATTCCTTTGGACAGTAAATGTCTGGAGTCCTGATGCTGATGTACTAGTAACTAAGTACAGTCCTCAAACACAATAAAAATCAGCATTTGCTTTGAAAGTTAAATAGGGTGGGAAAGTCATTTATTTTTCTTTAAAGGTGGAATGGTGAGGAAGAGAGAAAAGTTGGGCACCATTCAAATGCTTATTAAAATGCAGAATTCAAAATTTAAATTATTGTCAAAATGTATTTGATAGGGTACTTTGAAAGCCTCTTTTAGTTAAAAAACCCTAAATAATACAAGGCAGTTTTAATAATATAAGTCTAGTTTTAAAGAGTGGAGTAAACAACAGCAAGAATATGTAATATAGCTAAATTCCTAATTATAAATCCTGTGTGATATACTTACCATATTGCTAGAAAATCTGTTCATATATGCTGTGATGACACCAGATTTGCTACCTGTAAAAAGCTGGCAACTGTCTGGTACCCAAGCACAACTTGTTACCTTGGAGAGGGGGAAAAAAAAAAAAAAAAAAGAGCCAGAGAAGATTAAGTACTATTTTAAATACATTCTATTTCATTATACTTAGCTATTTTATCAAATCTGTTTTTGTTGGTTTTCCTAAGAAAAACCATGTAATAAACTACTTTACCCAGAATGGAAGCCCAAGAGCAGTTTAATAGATCCGCAGCAAGTCATATGTTTTGCATAGTTAGAGTTAAAATTATGGGTGAAATTATGTGGTGCATCTCTAAGATACACAGCACAGAACTCTCAGCTCAAAGGGATGGAGGTATGTGTTAAGGTAACTTTCTGCCCTCCTGATCCTGGGCTGCTCTGCTGGCTGGAGAGGCCCCGCCATAATCTGGACAGTTCTAAGAGTCTGTGTAAGTTATGGCAGCCTCCCAGGGCTATGTACTTTGTCCCCATCCCTGATGCACCCCTCTTGCACATGCCCAAGTTAGGGTTTGCAAGGTGGTCTTTGGAAAATATTCTTACTGCTGTCCTTCATGGTACCTTTGCTGGAAGAATCATATCACAATCAGATGCAGGGCTTTCAGAGCATCTTTATGCAGTTCTGACTCTTAGGTGGTATAAAGAGGCCAGTGTGGGGTGAGGGTCTCACTCTGACTTTTTCCATTTTGTCTTTAATCAACATTTTTGACTGTAAAACTGTAGAACCAACAAGGAGGCACTTATTCCGCACCCCATACATACCAATATTTTAAGGCACCTATAATCTTCCCTACTCTTGTTCTCAGACTAGAAACAAATTGTTTGGAAAGTTCTACAAACTCATGATGACATATCCAATAATGATTTTTCTGCCAGGATAGAAGAGCAGAATCAGAAGCAGATTGAAGAGGAAAATTTAGTGGAGAAGAAAGAGGGATATTTGGTGGATGGAAATGGAGGAAGAACCACCAAAAAGGTATATAAAGGTTTTCTGGGGAGGAGGTGGGGGCATTTTGGAGAGCTTGGAGGGGCTTATCCAAAAATGGGTATGCCCCAGAAAACCAATGTGGCATTTAGCATAATTCCTAGGTAGACACAAGCAAAATACTAACCAGCAAAGCAAATGAGTGCAGCTGAGTTTAAACTTGGGATGCAAGTTTGTCTCCCCCACTCCATTACATGTTTTTTCAAGAACTGATTGAAATCCTTATGATCACATAATAAAGAATGCCATCAAGGACAAGGTGATGGTGACACTGAAAACGGGCTACAGAGCCTTACATCTCTGGCACTGGTTCAAGCATGAACAAGATAGCGAGCAACTAAAGACACTTATCTGATGGCATATATTAAGGGACCTACGGGATCCACCTTAGTTCCTACTGGATATGTGCCCATATCACACTGAGCATCCTGATGGCATTTTCAGAGACTCTAAGGATTACATGGGCATGGATGCTAAACCTTGCATTGTTAGAAACTGTTCCCCAAAAGTAAAGGTGCAGTGCACTGGGGTTAAAGTGATCAGGAATGGTGGTGGAAGGCTGTGCATGTTCTCTATTAAAAATATATTTCAGTTTTCAGTGATGTCATATAGAGCACCTTTTAAAGAAACATTAACTTTACAATCAGAAACACTTTAAAAGAGTTTTACCTGATGCAACTGTGAACTCTGTATAAAATTTATTGGAGGTTCACTTTGCTTGCTTTTTAGTCTTAAAATGTTATCAGCATATCCCCAACTCAGAATGGCTGACCACTGGATATCTGTACTGTGCATGCTTCTCACACCTGCAGGAAAGGCATTACATGTTGTGTGTCAAGTATGTTGTCACAGTTTCAGGGTTACTGCACCTTTGCTGCCCCCCCTCTCCAGTCTTCATTGAGGGCACCCACTTAAGCTTTTAGGCTTCCAGCCACCACCTGGTGCAGAGATTCAGGTCCCTACCCCTTCAGACTGGGGGTTTAAGCTTACAGTACCTCTGCACCTCACTGCAATTTCCCAGCAGGTCTGACTGGGATCCAGCACCTGTGGTTAACTCTCCAGGGGCTAAAGCAGTGTACACCAGCTACCAAACAGCTTTCACAAAGCAAACTGCATTTATACGCTTAGGGCAAAAGCATTACAAAAAAATATAAAAAACAATCAAAAAAGCTAGACACATACTAAAAGCTTACCAGAGGTCATCCCAATTCCCGTATAGGGCTCTGGTAGGTGCCAGTCTTTCAAACCACATAAATGGGTTTGCTCCCTTGGTCCCAAGTTCCTGTCAGCTTTTAGATGGATCAGGAACCAGAACCCAACTGGATAAGCAGCTGTTTCGTTAAACAGCTCAGGCCATTATTCTCCATCTCTGAGAACAGGTATCACCAGTCAATGGCCCTCTCCTCAAGGTGTAGCTTAAAATATCTGGATTTTTGCATAATGGGGGTTATGGAATTTACATTAACCACTTGCCAGGGATTCCCCAGGAAACCCATTTAAACACTTATTGTCCCAAAATTCATGTCTGGCAGGCACATTTCAACATAGTCATCTGAACTCCTTACACTTCCCAGGTCTCACAATGTCACGTGTGATTATATAATCGAGCATTTTGGCAGCTATATACAACATGCATCTTGCTTTATTAGGCTAGGATACAATGACCAAAGTTTTTAAAAATGGGTATCTCCAATTAGGCTCCTACATCCATCTTTAGGCTCCTAAATAAAGTGGCCTGATTTTCAAAAGTGCTGAGCATTAGAGCTCATTGACATTTTTCAAAGTCCACCATTTTGACAAGAAGTTTTCATGGATTGAATCTAGAGGGAAAAAAAATGTTTGTGAATATTTCTGTGTAAAGTAGGTGCTATTTTTTGACCACTTCTACTTGCTTCCCTGGGAAATCGCTGAGAATGAAACATTTCTGAAAGAGAGGCAACTTATTTTAGGTGCCTGTGGACTTCAGAGCCTAATTTGGTTCTTATTGTTGAAAATCCTGGCCAGTAAAATGCTTTGTACATATATCAATAGGCTTTAATTCCATTGAGTTAACCTGACAACAAAGCCTTCAGCCTTACAGTTCTACTTCTGTTTCCCTTACTCATCCTCCATTCCATCCTCCAACGACTATTCCTTCACTTCTCCCTCCTGCTGCTCTTCTACTCATCTACTTGTTCACCAACACTCTGCCCCTCTGGATACATTGGCAAAGTTACCTGCCTTTCCCTGTTGTTCTTCGAGAGGTGTTGCACATGTCCATTCCACTCATAGGTACTGACTCCGTGGGTATTCCAGGGCTGGAGCACCCATGGAAAAAAATTAGTGGGTGCTTAGCACCCACTGATGGCCAAGCTCCCACTCCCTCCAGCCAGAAGCCTTGCTGATCAACAGAAGGGGCAGAGCGGAGGTAGAAAGAGGCGGAGCGGGGTCTTGGGGAAGAGGGTGGGTGGGGACACCTGTGATTCCATGCTATGTGAGCGCATGCCCAGCACACTTTTGTCTGAGATTTTTTCCCTAAGCAGTACCGACTGGGACTGCTTGAATGCCCTCTGCTGCCATGCACCACTGCATGCAGGTATAAAGGGTGGAACCACTACCGACCCACTTCAGTTTTTTCTTACTTGAAAGGCTCTGATAGAGAGAAGGAGAAGGAGAGTAGGTAGTAGAATGAACATGTGCAACCCATCTCGAAGATCAACAATTATGGAAAGGTAGATAACAGTTTCTTCAAGTGATTGCACATATCCATTCCACTGTATGGGACTCTCAAACAGATCGATCTGGAGGTGGGCCTAAAGTCTATTTGAACAGTGATTATAGAACAGCAAGCCCAAATCTGGCATTATTCCTGGAATGAATGGCTATAGCAGTGGTTCCCAACTTTTTCATCTGGCAAGGACCGCGGTGGTCGAGCATCCACTGGAATGCCGCCGAATTTCAGCAGCATTTCGGTGGCGACGACTCTCGAGGATGTCGCTTGTCGACGGATGCTCGACCGCCGGCCAAGATGCAGACGCATTTAGATGCGCCGTGTTGGGGACCCCGGGGCTATAGTATAATGAGAAGCAAAAAGGTACATGGACAACAAGTTGTCCTTTTGCAAATGTCAGGAATAGGAACTTGTGCCCAGAAAGTCACAGGAGCTTAAGAGGAAACCAGGTGTCCACCACCATAATGAACAACTGATCATGACATCGAAACAATTTAGTCCAGCCCAGGTAAAAACACTACAGCTTTTCTGATGTCTAAAAATGGTGGAGCTTCTCTTCATCTCTGTGAGTATGAGGTTTTGGGAAGAACGGTGGTGAACAGATTGCCTGATAAATGTGAAAGTTGTAAACTATCTTTTTCAGGAATTTTGGGCAAGGGTGAAGGTAAACCTTGTCCTTACAGAAGGCTATATAGGGAGGCCCTACTACCAGTGTTCTCAACTTTTTAATGGAGGAATGAGGGAAGAACTTACTGTAGCAAAGCTATAATTCCTCCAACAACCATCATTGGTGGCAAGAAGGAACTGAGGAAATTTGGGGGCAGCTCTTCCCTTTATATCTGCACATAGTGCCATATAGCAGAGGGTGTTCATGTTCCCTGACAGATACTGCTCGGGGGGGGGAGGGGAGAAGGGGGAGAAGAGAGGAATCTCCAACAACCATGCGCTGGGCACGCACTCAGCTACAGTAGAAAGGACATATACAATCACTTGAAGAAGAATTGTGGGTTTCTAGAGTTCTGATATATTAAAAACACCAAGTTAAGTTATTTTAACGAAAATACCAAACTAATTGATAAGAATTCTTGAAATCCAGCACCTTTATTAAAAATTTACTTAATTCTATTTAAAATCCTTGGCAAAATAAGATTGCAAACTTGAGCACTCTGGTAGAGTATTAGAGTGGCAGTATAAACATCTAGCACGATTATGACTGGGCAACTAATTAAGATTTTCCAGTGTACAGGGTAAACATGAAACTGATTTCTGGGGCTTCCTTACCTTGCTCTTTACTGTATACCATCAAAAGGCAGAACTTTTGGGACAAACCACAGATGGCCCTAGTTGGCAGAGCCTGCAGAGAGCCAAACCTTTCTCCATGTGGCTGGCTGAAGCAAACAACTGGATCTGGAGCACTTGGGGAACCTACATATTCCCCCCACTTTAAACCTTTTATCCAAGGCAAAGGACTCTAGAACAAAGACAAATAAAACGCCAATTAAAATAGTCAGTGTAACAGAGCAATGGTATTTCATATGAGGAAAACGTCCATTATAAATAAGACTCCTATAAATGATCCTAGTCTTGTGGTGCTTTATTTGACTTTACTGTTGAAAAATAAAATTATGGAAAAAGGCAATTTAATGTCATATGCAAGATAGTAATTTCAAGTGAGTTCTGTTTATTCAGAGACAAGGTGGGTGAGATAATATCTTTGATTGTGCCAACTTATTTATTCAGTCAGTTATTTATGGGCTTGACTAGAAAACTGGTAACTTGCAGGGTTCAAGTAACAAAGTAAGGTGAAACATCAGTTTTCCATTTCTATAAACATGGGCCAAATTCCCGATTAGGTTTTAGAGAAAATAAGTGTCTGAAGTGAAGGAGGCATTTTCCCACAAAGAACACTAAACTAGACAAAATGTTGATACAGATTGTCCACCACCCCATATTTCAAACACTGGACCAAGAATTTACCATTCAAGGCATGTAACTAGCCAGCCAGCAAACAAACATTTAAGTGCAGTGCAAGTACAGGCATTCTCTTTGCTTCAAGAAAGACTGGTACAAATTTATTCTACTTTTTAATATATCAAATACCAAAAATTAAAATATATTACAATGTAATTTTGCATTATTTCACTAATATTATAGATTTTCCCCATAGTATAGCATTAACAGTGAGGTGCAATCTAGGGATTAGAATGCTCTAAAGCATTCTATATTGACAAAGACCAGACAGCTGACATGGTGGACTATACTGATCTAATATAAGAATTATATTCAGTGCCTCCTGCACAATCAGCTTATCTCAACGGTCCTGAATTTATTGGTCTCTCTCACATTTCAGTACTTTTATAGCTACAAAAGTGTCATTCTGAGCCCTGATATTTTTAAGTTTAAAATTATATTTTATGGGTACTTAAAGTCACTTGTATACTAAAATGGACAGATTGGATTTTTTTTAAATGGTTACTGGCAGAAACAAGAAAGTAATTCATTTGATAACCTTATTCAATACAAGAAACAAAACTAATTTGCAACTTTCACACGTGTATTTACACATGGAAATTAGAATGGTTGTTTTTCCATTAGTTCTTCCTAAATTTCAAGGGTGAGAGAAATGGTAATGAGGTTGTACTGAAAAATACTGACTCACAAAAGACAAAAATTATCCTACAATAACAGAAGAACTGCTTAAAAACTTCTTTACTTCAGTTTGCTTACTGACAAATATCAGATGAAAAAAAGCTTATTTTTCTTCTGCCCTAAATTTTGCAGAAGGTCTGAAGCAAAATGTCTTGAAGCTCATAGTCTACAGTTACAGATATTTACTAACCACAACACTTCCTACAGAAAGACACACGAGCATATACTGAAACAGATTTGCCTCAGGCATGACAGTCTATTTGGTGCTCTGTGGAGCAGAAAAAGCTCTTCCTTCCATTATGCAGAGAGAGAAGGAGAAAACTATTCCAGCCCAGCACCTTCCGCCCCCCACCATCCCCTACACAGTCTGGGAGTAGGGTCAGCAAGGATAGAAATTCACTGCCAGATAGTTCCTCCAGAAGCTTGGGCACAGCAAGTCATTGAGCCAGTTCTGCTCTAATCCACATAATCATGAAATGTCTTAAATGTGCAGAGGATATACTGCTAATGTTTTTCATTAATACTCTGTAAGTGCAGCCGTTTTGCTTAATTATTCAGATGTGTACATCAGGGTGCAGTAATTACAGCCTGTGAATGCTAATTGAGCAACCCTGTGAATCAAATTACATACTGGATATACTATTTCTTTAGCGTGCTCCCTGGTTTCTCTGAAAGCAAACTGCACTAATAACCCCATGGCAGCGGGAAGTTCTCCTTCTATTATGAGCCTGGACCCGGGTCTGCTGACATGCGCTGTGTGGAACAATTGACGAGGGGTTTGTCCATATGTTTTTATCATTGTTTCCAGGGCTCTTCTTTGAACTGGATCCTCAACAGCAGACACATCCATCCCAAAGTAGGTCTAAAATGTAAAACAGCAAACACAAAATCTAAGTAAAGTTATCTTTGAAAAAAGTTTCCCCAACTAAAATGGCACAAGCTTAGAGCCAGAGTCTTCAGCCCTTCTGTAATTGACTTCTGGATGCAAGAGAATTGCAGAACTACACCCTAAAGTGTTAAGGAAAACCATTATGAATCAAGGGGACTATATGATTGACACTTAAATACCCTATTTTACCATGAGCAATTAAATTCATAGACTCATAGGTCAGAAGGGACCAATATGATCATCTAGTCTGACCTCCTGCACAAGGCAGGCCACAAAACCCTACCCATACACATTTATAACAACCCCGAACCCATGACTGAGTTATTGAAATCCTCAAATTGAGATTTGAAGACCTCAAGCTGCAGGGAATCCACCAGCAAGCAACCCATGCCCCACGCTGCAGAGGAAGGCGAAAAACCTCCGGAGCCTCTGCCAATCCGCCTGGAGGAAAATTCCTTCCCGACCCCAAATATGGCGATCACTAAACCCTGAGCACGTGGGCAAGACCACCAGCAGCACCCAAGAAAGAATTCTCTGCAGTAACTCAGTTCCCATCCCATCCAACTCCCTCACAGACCATTGAGCAGACTATCTGCCGGATAATCCAAAATCAATTGCCCAAATTAAATATCCCATCTAACATCCCCTCCATATACTTATCAAGCTTAGTCTTAAAGCAGATAAGTCTTTTGGCCCCCACTACTTCCCTCGGAAGGCTGTTCCAGAACTTCATCCCCTAAGGTTAGAACCTTCGTCTAATTTCAAGTCTAAACTTCCTAATATCCCAGTTTGTCCCATTCGTCCTTGTGCCTACATTAGTACTAAACTTAAATAATTCCTCTCCCTCCCTAACGTTAATCCCCCTGATATATTTATATAGAGCAAGCATACCCCCCGGAGCCTTCTTTTGGCCAGGCTAAACAAGCCAAGCTCTTTGAGTCTCCTTTCATAAGGCAGATTTTCCATTCCTCGGTCATCCAGTAGCCCTCTCTGAACCTGTTCCAGTTTGAATTCATCTTTCTTAAACATGGGACACCAGAACTGCCACACAATATTCCAGGTGGGGTCTCACCAGCGCCGTATATAACGGCACTAACCCCTCCTTCTCCTTGCTGGAAAACCTCGCCCGTGCATCCTAAACCGCATTTGCTTTTTAACACATATTCACATTGGCGGCTCAGTCATCCCGCTACTCAACCAATACCCCAAGGTCCTTCTCCTCCTCCGTCGTTTCCAACTGATGCGTCCCCAACGTATATCTAAAAATCTTATTATTAATCCCTAATGTGCATGACCTTGCACTTTCACTATTATATTCATCCTCTATTACTATTACTCCAGTGTACAAGGTGGTCCAGATCTTCCTGAATAGTATCGCCCGGTCCTTCTCCGTGTTAGCAATACCCTCCAGCTTCTGTTCATCCGCAAAACTTTATTAACACGTTCCCCTCTTTGTGCCAAGGTCAGTAAAATAGGTTAAATAAGATCGGTCCCAAACCGATCCTTGAGGGACTCCGCTAGTAACCTCCTTCCAGCCTGACAGTTCACCCTTCAGTACGACCCGCTGGAGTCTCCCCTTTAACCAGTTCCTTATCCACCTTACAACTTTCATCATCCCCATCTTTCCAATTTAACTAACAGTTCCCATGCGGCAACCGTGTCAAACGCCTTACCGAAATCGAGTAAATTAGATCTACCGCATTTCCTTTGTCTAAGTAATCCGTCACCTTCTCAAAGAAAGGGATCAGGTTGGTTTGGCACGATCCACCCTTAGTAAATCCATGTTGCAATTCGTCCCAATTACCATTGACCTCAATGTCCTTAACTACTTTCTCCCTTAAAATTTTTTCCAGACCTTACACACGACAGACGTCAAGCTAACAGGCCTATAATTACCCGGATCGCTTTTATTCCCTTCTTAAAAATAGGAACTACGTTAGCAATTCTCCAGTCGTACAGCACAACCCCCGAGTTTACCGATCGCTTAAAAATCTCGCTAACGTGCTCGCAATTTCACGCGCCAGTTCCTTTAATATCCCAGGTGGAGATTGTCCGGTCCCTCCGATTTTGTCCCATTAAGCTGTTCAAGTTGGCCTCTACCTCAGATGCGGTAATACCACTCCAATATCCACATTCCCGTTTTGTCATCCCTCCATCGTCCTAAACTCCACTAGTCTTATTAAAGACCGAGGCAAAGTACTTATTAGATATTGGGCACCTAGTTATCCTTAACCTCCGTTCCATCCCAGCGTATAGCGGCCCCACTTCTTCTTTCTTGTTTTCTTCTTATTTAGTGGCTGTAGAAACTCTTTACTATGTTGTTTGATTCCCTTCGCAAGGTCCAGTTCTACGCGGCTTTTAGCTCTCCTCCTTACCTCATCAGCTCTTGACCTCACTAAGGTAGCTTCCTTGCTAATCCCGCCTTTCTTCACTCCCTGTAAGCTTTCTGCTTTTTCCTAATCCCCTCTCTGAGTTGCTTCTCATCCGCTTGGCCTACAACTCCTGCCCATGGTTTTTCCCCTTTCTTGGATGCAGGCTTCCGACAGTTTCCGCAGCTGCGACTTAAAGTAATTCCAGGCCTCCTCCGCATCTAATCCACAAGTTCCTCCGTCCAATTCAATTCCCTAACTAATTTCCTTAACTCTTTAAAATTAGCCCTCGAGAAGTCGAAAACCCTAATCCCAGATCTACGTTTGTTTATCCTCCATCTATTTGAATTGAATCAGCTTATGATCACTCGAACCAAGGTTGTCCCCTACACCATTTCTTCTACGAGGTCCTCACTGCTCACCAAAACCAAATCTAAATGGCATCCCCTCTCGTAGGTACTTCAACTACTTGATGAAGAAATCCATCTGCTATCACATCCAGAAAAATCTGACCCCTATTATTCTCTGCAAGCACTCGTCCTCCAGTCTATATCCGGGAAGTTTGAAGTCTCCCCATAATCACACATTTCCCCTTAGTGTTTACTTCATTAAAGACATTAAAGAGGTCTCTATCCATATCCAATCAGATCCCCGGCGGTCTGTAGCACACCCCAAGCACTCTCTCAGGGGAAGCTCTAGTACTTTTTTACCGCCAGTGTGTATTTTACCCAGACAGACTCCGTCTTATCTATTCCATCACTTCTTATTTATTACAGTTCACCCCATCATTGATGTACAAGGCTACTCCACCACCTTTGCTTTCTTCCTGTCTTTTCTAAACAGCACATAGCCTTCAATACCCGTACTCCAGTCTGAGTACTATTCCACCAGGTTTCTGTTATCCCTATAATATCCGGTTTCACTTTCCTGCACCAGTAGCTCCAGTCCTCCATCTTGTTACCTAGGCTCTCCGCATTAGTGTAAGACATTTTAATTTTTGACGTTTGTCGTGATGACATTCTTTCGCCCCGTCGTGCACAGACTTTCTACCACCAGCATCACCCGTTAGGCTAGTTTCAACTCCGCTTTTTCCTCCTTGGGTCAATTCTTTGGTCCACAAGGGTATCCCCTCTCACTTTGTTTACTTCCCTCTCCAGGTTAAATTCCGGCGTGGAGATCTTCCCTGAACATCTCCCAACCACTCCCCCAACTTCAGTTTAAGCTCTCTTAATGAGGTCGGCGAGCCTCATCCAGCAGTCTATGTCCCTCCTTGCTTAGATGAAGTCCATCACAGCGAACGTCGTCTGTCCGTAAACGCTTCCCAATGACCGTACATCCCAAAGCCCATCCTTATAGCACCACTGCCTGGCCATCTGTTAATCATCATAATCTTGTCGCTCCTTCGTGCCCCGCTCTAGGAACCGGCAGAATCCCACTGAAGATCACCTTGAGCTAGATTTCCTTGAGCGTCTTCCCCAGTCTGACATAGTCCTCCTTGATACAGTCCAGCGAGTGACTAGCCGTATCATTCGTTCCCACATGAAGGACAATCAAGGATTCTTTCCCGCCCGCATGATTCCTTTTCAGCCTCAGGTCCACATCCATGTACCTTACCCCCGGCAGACAGCACACCCCTTCTGTTCTCCCGATCAGGTTCTAGTTACAGGCTGTCTATTCTTCTCAGTAAAAGAGTCTCCAATCACAGTAGACTGCCTTTTCCTGGCGACATGTGATTCTCCGGTCTATCCCCCGCACCAGCTGGCCGCAAGCCCTTCGATCGTTCTTCGCCCTCGCAATCCTCCTAGGGCTCATACTGGGTGTCGCCTCCATTGACTCCTCCCCTCTTCTGCAGGACTAGCCACTCGCCTCTTTTTCCTCGCCCTCTCTCCTTCAGCGAGCACCTGCTGTGCTCCATCTTCATTTTCCAACTCACCAAACCTGTTCCTGAGTTCTATTTCTCCGTCGCTGGCCCGTCTTTTCCTCTGCCTGGTTCTTCAGTCACATGCTTCCACCTTCCACTTTCCTCACCATGCAGCTCCTCAGAATTCTTTGGTCCTGCTGTCCATCTGCTCGTCTGAGCTTATCCCTCGTGCCTCATCATGTCTGTCTTCCATCATCTGTGCTTCAAACCCCCTTCTAAACTCAGCCAGAGTTCCACCTGCATCTCCAGTCCTCTTATCTTTTCTTCCAGCAGTTCTATCAGGCAGCACTCATGCAGACAAAACTCCTTTTCAGGTGCCCCCTCCAGTACCATGTACATGGCCACAGCTTTACGCGCATCCCGGTCATCCTCAGTGTGTCTCTGCCTGCTACCTCTGTCTCCATCATGCCCTTCCAACTCTGTGCCTGGCAGTTCAAGCCTCACACCGCACCACGGGACACCAACAAGGCCTGGGCTGCTGGCAGACCCCTGCCCCTTCCCTCTTCTGGCTTGCTGGTTTCTCTGCTTTAGTCTCCTCTGGAACCTCCCCCTGGAAACTCCCACTGAAACTCCCCTGTTAGCAGTCCTGTTCGCTGGCTCCTGTGCCGCTGCAGCTGTCTGTGCCGCTGCCTGAGTGCCTGGCTCCTTATATTACAGTAGTGAAACCCATAAGTGAGAGCCTGGCTGGACAAAGTCAGGCTGCTGCACTGCTAAAATGTAAGCCTTTCAAGGAATGCATTTTGAGACCTGAAAATGTACAATTTAGGAATTCTTTTGAAATTGACACATCCTTAGTCATCTTGTTCTCCTTTCACCATTGTTCTGAGTAAATCCAGAGGCTTAACCAGTTCTGTGATCCAAAGTTAAAGCCACTGCAGGGGTTTAGCTTACATGGGACATTAATTGGGTAGCAGGTGAGTACAGTAAGGAGTACAGCAGGTGAGTACAAATTATGATTGTGGAGGAGGGAATAGTACAAATGTTGTGCTCTCTAAATCAGACACTTCACTTATCTCTGCTGCAGCCTTCGTTACAATCTGCCAAAGTGAAAGGCTTCTTTTTGATGGAAGAGGAACAAAAATACTGCATTTCTAGATATTATTGCAAACAACGACTAATTGTCCAATAGGCTTAAGTAGACATACATTGTGTGACAATTCACTGCCTAGCTCTAGCCCAGGAAAAATGATTTAAAATGTCACAAACCCTAAGATTTTACCAATTCTTCGTTTAAATATTCAATCCTTCCCTGTTCTTTGATAGTTAGCTATTTCAAGGGAATTTACCTACAGCTGGATGTTTTCCAAGCAATCGGTCAAACCATCTCAGAGATCAAATAATTTTATACTATGAACAGATTACTTGACAAAAAGATACTTACAGCAGGATGGAAGACATTGATAGCTTGAACCGAAGCCTTGCCCTTTTGTTTATACCCAAACACTAAATCAATCCAGTTACAGATTGTCTGGGAGACATGGTCAGACTCTAAAGCCTGACGATGAATCAGGATGAAGAGACGGGGATCATTACGAGCCCATGGGGGGAGATTGACATGGTTTACTCTTTCACCATTTTGACGCAGTCCAAAATCAAAACCTAGAAATGTAAAGAGGAGGGTTTATATGGTTTTATTATTTACCATTTATATTACTGTAGCACCTAGGAGCCCCAGTCATGAATGAGGACTCTATGGTGCTAGGTGCTGTACAAACACAAAACAAAAAGACAGTCCCGGCTCTACAGACAGATGGGGCAGTACAAGAAAACAGAGACAATATTTATCAGCAGATAGGCAGTGGTCTCAGCACACCAGCAGCTTAACAGTTTTTTTTTTTTTAATATGCATCACGGAGAAGGGAAGTTTATGAGGAGCTCCACCCAAGCATGAGGGGCAACATGGCAGAAAGCACAATTTTAGGATTTCAGTTACAGCAACAGCAACAAAAGGGAGGTCTTTGCAAGAGTTCTAGGTGTCCTGACACTTGCTCATTCCTACAATAGCATAATGAACCCAGCAGTGTTAAAAAGCATACAGATATGAACAAGGTAATTTGAATCAGCAAGTAACTAAGCTACATAAATAAATAAAATAAAATAAAATAAAATATAAAATAAAAATAAGCAGCTTCTTTCTCCCACAGTGCCACTATCTCCAGGAATCTTCTCCAAAAACCTCATAAAAAGTGTTTTCTGTAGGATACCCAGAAAGTCCCCAAAATTTTGATTGATCTATATTTAAAAAGAAATCTGCACCCATTTCACTCTGAGCAGCAATTTCAAAAGCCTTGTGACTCTATAGGCCTTTTCTGAATCTCTGCATGGAAGCATGCTTAAACACTGTTCTTGCTGGAAAAAAGTGTTAACATGCTTCTGAACCCAAGTGTAGAAATGATCTAACTATATTATAGAACTGTATACAGTAAGTGGGCTGGCAATATCCATGTGATAAATTGAATAACCATGTACCTTAGTCTCAACATGCACTCTGTACATTATATCCACTGGGACTACTAGCATTCCAACTCTCTTAGCAGCTTCAACAGATGGTACTTTTTTTGTGGGGGCGGGGGGGCAAGGGGAGGAGCACAAACCTTTCAAAATGTCTGATATCCCACTGTAACAGCCCTGCCTGAGGTCCAGAATGGGCAATACTCAGCACTAACATTGCTTCTTGCTATAGTCACTGAAAGTCTGATCTCGCTACTTGAAGTCTTCTACTGACTCAGTAAAAACACTTCCTTCAGCATCCTCCATCACTGATCCTTTCCATTCCATTCTCGATGGTCAGTCACTCCTTCACGTTCACCTCTGTCACTACCACCTAACTCCACCAGTTAAACTTAAATTATAACAAGGAAACACAAATAAAGGCTCAATCTTACAAAATACTGAACACTACTGTGAGATGTTGTGTGCCCTCAACTCCCAAAGGTTTTATTGGGCATTGCTGGCACCCAGCACCATATTGGATCTAATCACAAGTCCCTGGAGGACAGCATGAGGACAGTAAACTCTCTCAAAACAACTGACAGATTGTCAGAGCCTCCTGGGGAAACCCTAAAATGTAACTAGCTGAAAAAAGTAAACAGATTTATTAGAAGCACAATACCCTCAATGGAAAGGAGCAGATGCTCTTTCAGTTATAAGAAACAGATTTTAAATTTCTACATTTACCAAACATCCTTGTCTGGATTAACTTTTATGATTTTCTTGAAATCAAATAAGATTATGGCAGTACACCTCATGAGCATGAAGTCTGGGCTTGCAGAACTAACAAAAATGGCAACAGTAGAGTCAATCTTAAGCCTCTGTGACTAAAGATTCAAGATCTGGACCCGCCAGGTTTCCCCTTCACAATCAATTTAAAAACATGGGGGAGAAAAAAACCTGATCATAACATGGAATTATCAGTTTCAACCCAGAGACCCAATCCTTGTGTCTTTTTAGGGATCATTTTGGCACTGTTTTGAATACCTTCTCTGTTAACTAAAAACTCTGGAAGATAGAAAAATTCTGGGATAAGCTCCTTCACGTCAGTCATAGATTCATAGGAGGAGAGGCGCCAAGTTGTGTGGGTAGAATGAAAGGTTCTGTCTGGGATGTCAAAACTTTGATCTGCAAAGAAAAAATGAAACTGAGTTTATTATCTTGACGAGAGGAAAACATACAATACCGATTGCAGGTTGGTTACCTCAAAAAGTTCAAGTTCACCAACTTTGCTCGGCTGAGGCCTGAACATTTAGATCCCAATTACTACATGTGAGATCTAGAGTTAAAAGCCATGGAGAGCAGATTTTTTCTAACAGATCATAGAAGATGCACAGACATTTTTAGAAGTTGTAGAGTTTTGTGAGCTGCACAAAGACTTCATGTACTACAGGTTCTCTTTATGAAAGCCACAAAAGGGTCCACTGTCAAGGTAGGTCAGATGTCTAAATTTACCACACTGGATAATTTCATTTTATTTTTCAATCATCATTTTTAACAAAATTAATCTTACCTTGATAAGCTAAGAACATTTTAGTGAAAGGAGGCATTCTAACTAGAAAGTGAAGTACAGTTCCACTGTTGGAGTAATGAGATCCATAGTGATAAGGCTGCACGGGAGGCATTGGGTCATCCTCTCTAGCTCCTTTGCGGTACTCCTCTTCCAAATACTAGAAGAGAAAGAACAGGTAAAGCATGAGTGTTATATCTTATCCAACATGCTACTTAAAAGCTATGTTCCTAGGACACTATACTAAGAGATGCATCCTTCCAGCACTTCACTGGTGCTTTCTATCCCAGACAATGTCTGAAGAATTTAAGCTCTCATTTAGAAGAAAGGGCCTCACCTGCTGGTTTTCCCCCCTCCCCCCAGTTGGAAAAATAGCTGCTGTCTGAAGTAATTAGTTATTCATTTTTACCACACAATATTTTTCTGGAAGACACCATTCCAATAACTGTTTCCAGTGCTTCAGGTTACACCTTTTAAAACATTAACCATGGGTTTTGAAAATTGTACTAACCATGGTTTGTCCTATTCTACCTCTGCAGTTAATTCTGTTCAACACTAATTCAGCTGCACCTATTGGTTTCATCTTTTTTCAGAAATAGGCAGCTTCTATAGTGTGGACCAGGTGCCATTTGACCTTTACAAAAAGGTATAAATTGCAGGAAAGAGACAATCCTGACTCTCATCCAAAAACTTATCCTTAGGGGTGGCAAATTTATGAGTTTTTGTAGTAAAAGCTGCAGAAAAATCAGATCGAAGACATTTTCAGATGTGCCAAAGTGACTTAGGAGCCAACATCTTATATTCAAAAGAGGACTTGGGGCTAGATTTACAAAGATATTTAGACAGAGATGCAGATCCATATATATCTTTGAAAATCTCAGTAGGTGCCTAAGTAAGTTTTATCCTAAATCGGTTTGGAACTGCCACTGAAGATATGGATGTCAGGTTCACTACACTAGAAACCCATCACTCACATGCTTGAGTCCATACAGCAATCTAGTAATAAAGAATTGACATCACTATGACAACGTACTGACAGACAATCTGCTAGATCATTTTACATAAATATTGAATGAAGAGGAAACAGTGCCATACATTGATAGTTTCCATCAAAAAATTTCATTTTAAAGACATCAGTTCAACCACAAATGACAGTGCATATGCACACTTAAGCTTTTAAGCAACAGACCACTTGACTTTCACAATATATTGCTTTAGTTATAAATACTGTTCTTGCTGTCCAGGAACACTGTGGTGTCAATGTGGGTTTTGTACACTAAACTTAAAATCAAAACAAATTCACACACAGACTTTTGTCAAAGCACACTCCAGATCCTGAAGCAAATCTAAATGAAAGGCCCATGTGTAAATGCTTTCCAGCCCCATCAAGTCATTCGTTATGGACTTTAATGGTGGGGGCCAGGAACAAGATACATTTGTTGATATGGTCACTATGACTGTACCTCATATTCATCATAGTATTATAATAATATGGTTATGGCATAATTATGATGTATTTTGTGCAAGATAAGTCATATGAGGTGTCATTGGAAAAGTTATGATTTGCTGAATAAGATTATCCTATTTGTCCGCATGCATCATTTTTGTATCTGAAGTTATAAACACTATGTATCTGTACTTCAAATGTAATTACACATGGATAACACCCACTAGGCAAAATGCTTTCAGTCTAGATAGCTGGTTGGGAAGGGCCTATTCAGGGCAATGAGCCATTAGGGAAAACAACAGGCCTTAGAAGATGCTTATCTCCCCCTCCCCTCCACCCGCACCCCCAACCCAATGAGCCTTCCTGAGAATGCTCCAGACAGCCTGTAAGTAATGGCTGCTATGACTCTACAAGGACATGCGACCAAGCCACATGATTCTAGACTCCATCTCGGGATGTCAGTATTTTTCCACAGACCAGTCTGGGAACCAAGTTTTGAAACAAAGGGCTCTCGTCATATGCTAAAGCTATATAAGGCAGCGAGTGGCATCATCTGTTGTTCTTCACTCCACACAAAGGAAGACACCTGGAAACACCTGAGGAACAAAGACTAAACTGGAAGATGTGCTGGACCAAGGCTACATGGATTTCTAGCCTGTGTAAGACAGACCTGGGGATTCCAAGCTGTAAAGCAGGTACAGCTTGTCCCATAAGAATCTGCAGCCAGCCTGCATCATCAGCCAGGATGAGAATTTACTAGTTCGTATCCTATCTTTCTAGTATCTTAGACTTAGTTTATGTAGTAAATTAAAAAAACACAATCTGCTTTGATCTGTTTGCTATCACTTAAAAATCTATCTTTTGTAGTTAATAAACTTATGTTATGTTTTAATCCAAACCAGTGAGCTTTGACTGGAGTGCTTGTGGAAAATCTCTGCTTGGTTACCACAAGTGTACATTGTTCTCTTCACACTGAGGGAGAGGCAGACCGGGTATTAAACCCATACACTGGCCAGATTTGACCAGGGCAGGACAGTACTGCTCTGGGGTCTTAGGCTGGGAAGCTGGTGGTTAGAGAGCCTGTGTGTAACTGCAGGTGGGTGTGACCCTATCTATGTGAATACTGGTGAAAGAGCAGGCTGGAGGACTTTGCAGCTTGTCACAGTACCACAGTGTGAGAGGGAGCCCAGGCTGGTAGGTCAGAGGGCTCAGTTCCAGGTGGCATGCCGGGGGGAACCAGTCAGTCGTAAACGAACACTTAGTAGCAACAGCAGGCAGCACTAATGGAATACTAATTCTACTCTATATGATCAGATCTAGTTTGAAAATAGAACTGGAAGGGATCCTGAAAGGTCATTGAGTCCAGCCCTCTGCCTTCACTAGCAGGACCAAGTACTGATTTTGGCCCAGATCCTTAAGTGGGTCCCTTAAGGGCTGAAGTCACAACCCTGGGTTTAGCAGGCCAATGCTCAAACCATTGAGCTATCCCTCCCCCCTAGACTGATGTCAGGAGATGAGGAAATACTTTTATCAATTAAACTAACTGCACAAAATCTTTAAATGACCCAGGATGTTTGAAGGCAAACATAACTGTTGTGTTGCATACTAGAAAAAACCCAGACGTACAATGTAATTTTTTAGATCACAAAATGCAAGGCAATTTAGAGAGATATATTTCTTTAGCTTCTTTGGTTAACTTCATGTGTATTTATCTGGTTGGTCATGAATTTAAACCCCAACATACATCACATTGTTTTGGTTTTATATAACAGAATAAAACATTGTAGAAATGAGAGTTTAAGATACCTTGTAAGTATCCACATATCGATCTTCCTTCTCTTTAGACTGTACAGCTATGGGTTTGGCTAGATTTCTGTAATAGGAGAAATGTTGACATCTTACTTTCATATGAAATTAGAAAATTCAGTTAAATGTAGATTAACACATGAAGACTGATCTTTTTAGCTAAATTAGATTAAGAAGAGTTAAATATATAAGGACAAATACAAAGAAAAATCCTAAGAACAAAGCTCTACATACGAGTTTAGGAAAATAAACGGACTATCAAAATACATATTCTTAATTTAAAATTGGCCATTTGATGTTACTGCTAGAGGAATGAAAGTAATTTGTCCACAGAACAGCTATAGTATAGGCAACAGGCAGCATACTCCCCATTCTGCACCCACCAACATGCTTCAGTCCTGACTTGTGGCATCCCTTTAAGAGTAAGGCCTTGTCTATTGTGGCAAGGCACCTCCTCTGTGTCGCCGGAATTAGCACTTCCCCCACAAATCAGGCCCATTCTGGCCAGTGTGCATCTTCCCACTCTGTATTTTCTTATCAGAATTTTCAAGGTAGGCCTCAGTTCAGGCCCAAGGAATAGGGTTGCCAACCAGGGCCAGCTCCAGAGCTTTTTTCCCCCAAGGTGGCAGGTTCTTCCCTCCGAGAGGGACCCGCAGCTGAATTGCTGCCCCTTCCCCTTGGCCACCCCAAGCACCTGCTTGCTGAGCTGGTGCCTGGAGCTGGCCCTGTTGCCAATGCTCCAGGATTGGCCCAGAATCTCCCAGTGACTACTGAAAGCAATACAGGAGATTTTAATAGGATATTTTAAGAAAGTGACATGACATGTTGGGGGAAGAAAAGAATCTCCCGGAATAGCTTCAGTCATAGTTGGGAACCCTACCAAGGAGGGTTCCTCCAGCTAACGAAAGAAAACCAATTTACAAACACAAAGGGGGGTACTTTTCCCTGGCCCCTTGCTGTGGGGGGTGCTGGGGTGGGGTGCTGTCCTGTTGTTGGCCCCAGATGTGTCAGTCCTTCCCCTAAACAGGCACTCAGCATTGGCTGTTTTCCCTGTAAGGAGCAGAGCAGCCGCTCACCCTGGAGAAGCCTATCTCACTGTTGCCACTAGTCCTACAGCATCTCCTCCCCATCTCTCATTAGGGGAAGCGTTTTTAAAACGGTGTCAGGAAGCCCTTAATTGGACTCAGGTATCCCTAACTGACCTGAGGTAACTCTTTCTCAGTTTATAGGAAAAATGACCTCTCTCATTCTAAGGCTAACATACCAACAGGATCACTCCTCTTGCTCAATACTAAGTGGCAGGATCTATTGCCACCTGTTCAGGGTGACGAACCCTGGTGGGCCAGTCTGTATTCTGCCTTAGTCCCACAGCCTGCCGGGGATACTAGTTGACAGCTCCTTCATAGAGCCATGAGCACAGGCACTGGTGCGGTTCACCCTCATCACAGATGTCTGTCCCTTTTGTGACATGAGGAAGACCCTGGCCTACCTTGGGTACACCAGGTTGCAGCCCCCCTTTTCCAGCTCCTCCTGGACATGCTTTTGTGGTTCTGGCTGCACTTCTGCTCTAGGGTGACCAGATGTTAAGGGGAAAATATCAGGACCGCTGCAGGGGTGGGGGGGAGGAAAGGCGTGTTTTCGTGTTTGTTTTGTTTTTTAACACTCAACCGTCCAGGAGTTCGGCAGCAATTCGGCGGAGCGCCCTTCAGTCACGAATGGTCTTCGGTGGAGGTTAATACACCTTGCCACCACAGACAGAAGCACCCGCCACTGACATACTGCCAAAGACCATCCGCGACTGAAGGACTCTCCATCAAATTGCTGCCGAAGACCAGGAAACAAAATATCAGGACAAATGGCGTCCCGACCATACTCTGGTCGGGACATCTGGTCACCCTATCCTGCTCTCAGCTTCTAATTTATGCACACCCCATTCGTGACCCCTGCTCATCAACCTCCTCCTAGCAATGGCCAAAGTGGCCATCTGTAACACCAGGGAGAGGATGCTAGCTGAGGGAGTGCTCTGCAACTGCGGGACCTGTTTCTGTTCCTCTCTCCATTCACATATCCTGGCAGTTCCGCTGGCTCCCTTGACATCTGAGGAGCAGTGGCCATTGTCTGGGGTGCTCTAGTCAGTGTTCTCTTCAGGTTCCCTGATCCTGACCCTTTGACATTCACACCTGTCCTTGTTTACTGTTCTGTTGTCCCCAGTAGAGTCCCAAGCTCAATAGTTCCTGCCATTAGGCTTGGGAGGAGCCTTTAGCTGTGGGTGGGCTTGTGACTGCCCATCTCCCAGAACCCAACAGGACGACTCCTCTTGCAGTTGCCTAGCCTGACTCTCTCACTACACATAAGAGCTGCACCAACTTCACTAAAATCCATTAAAAAAAATCTGTGCAGTTAAGATTGTGTTTGTGTGGACACCCTTTAGTCTATTTACAACTAGCTGATATAGATTTACCTTTGGTAACTGGCAAGTTGCTCATATAGCATAATTCTGGTTTTGGTTATGTTTTGCTAAATTATCAGATCTTTGGTTACAGGCTGTTTTTTTGGTTTGTTTAAGACAAAGGAATGTATATCTGGAAGTGCAAGACAGCAGGTATTGAGCGAGACCTGCCAACTACTGTGAATATAAAATGTTGGTAACAGGTATGCTATTCAAATTGACTAGATGAGCCACCTACCTATTGTTAAAGGTCATTCAAACACCATTAGATCAGATGTGTTTCCTAGCAATCTTCCTAATTAAGTCTTGGTTTATCAGGGTGATCATAAGTGAATTTTACTGAAATAACCAGTTTAATGTGTTATTTGGAAAGGAGTAATTTCAAAGATTTCATGTTACCTATAAACAGATGGATCATTTAGGTCCAATGTTTCGCTGGTGTAGTCAGAAAGTATAAAGGGAAACACTGGATACTGCATAAGATCATTGAAGGAACGCCCAGCATGTTTGTTTAAATGAGTCAGGTATTCAAAGTTGGTAATCTGTCCTGTGTACCACAGGTGGGTCAAAGCAGTAATGTTCCCATACTCCAAAAGATTAGGCAGGTTGTTCATTAAGATGTTGTGGTACACATCATCACGGACCTAAAAAAAATTATTGTAGTTTTAATCAAGCAACACATTTAAACTGTCAAACTAAGTGTCCTCCTACAGTACGCAAGATTCTCTCATTTACAAGGTTCTAGAGGTCTGTGAAGATCAGAACAATGTGATAACAAATCACATCATTAAGATACTGAATTGCTTTAGTCCTATATTTTTAGAACATACCTGTGACACACATCATGTCTATCAAAAAGCCTGGCTGAGCCCTTAACTCATATCAGCTTCCAGAAGTATCTAAGAATTAAAATAAGCCTACCCATAGTTTTTCCTAATGTATTCCACAAAAATACACATTATGTATTGAAGAAATTATAAAAAATATCTTTATATACATAGTATATATTACCATACATTAATGCCACACTGTTACCTTTGTGTTGTCAAAAGCTAAAAGTAAAGTTCTGCCATTTGTTAAAAATATTTCCACAGCATTGTCTCTTAATTGCCACCATCTCTTATGAACTTCCTTGATTTCTTCATATGTCCAAGAAAATGATGCTGGTTCCGTTTCTCCGTGAAAACTCTGAAGAACATACAGTAGATTGATAGAGAAAATGTTTTGCCCAGTAGCCTTTAAAATTAGCCCTATTTGCAGTCAGTTTCCATTTATTTATACTGCATACTGTAAACTAATGCTCTATGGGTAGTAATTTACTTTAAACTTTGGGCTGTACTTTTGAAAATCTTAATTCTTTGTATAGTGGAGAAATGCAGCTTAAATTAAGTTGTTTACAAAGACTTTATATAATGAAAGCTATTTAATAGATCTTTTGTTTTTAATCTGTTTCATCCCTAAGTCAATACAAGACACTGTTAGGGATCATAAAAATTAGCTCAAACATCATTGTAGGGTAATAAAAACAAAGCTTTTTTTTTTTAAACACAAGTTTCACCTTCCAATAGATAAGTATATTCTGATTTCTAATTCTGGGGTTCTGGTCCATGACTAAGGCTCCTAGGCACTACCGTAATACATAAACAAAATCTGATATTTACACACACACACACACGACTGGTAGAATTGGGAATAATAGTCTCTTTATTCTATAATGGAAGTTATCAGCCTTACTCAGGGCATTTGTATGTTATTGCTGAAATGTTGGCAGATAAGCATTTTAAAATTCTCAAATAATCACACACAAAGAGAACAGTCTATGAATTCAAACTCTCAGATATCTTAAAATACAAATTAAAATTAATATTATGGTGATGTTAAATGATAAAGCACCAAAGTTATTCTTGGTTCTAGTTTAGAGAATTTAGAAAAATGTGTGATCTGTGAAAAACTTCAGCTCATACTCACAGAACTTTCTATTGTGTCAGAAGCATTGTCTTCAACGAAATACATTCCGTATTTGCCTGCAGAGAGGAATATTTATACTGTTACTGTACTAATTTGTCTTTATTTTTAACATCTATAAAATGATTATACATGATGTTTAAAGCACTAACGATGCTGTTCATAATAGTAAGTAAAAAGCACAGCACTTAGAATCACAGAATCATAGAATATTAGGGTTGGAAGAGACCTCAGGAGGTCATCTAGACCAATCCTCTGCTCAAAGCAGGACCAACACCAATTAAATCATCCTAGCCAGGGCTTAGTCAAGCAAGGCCTTAAAAACCTCTAAGGATCGAGATTCCACTACCTCCCTAGGTAATCCATTCCAGTGCTTCACCACCCTCCTAGTGAAACAATGTTTCCTAATATCCAACCTAGACCTCCCCCACTGCAACTTGAGACCATTGCTTCTTGTTCTATCATCTGCCACCACTGAGAATAGCCAAACTCCATCCTCTTTGGAACCCCACTTCAGGTAGTTGGAGGCTGCTATCAAATCCCCCCTCACTCTTCAATGCTGCAGACTAAGTAACCCCAGTTCCTCAGCCTCTCCTCATAAGTCATGTGCCCCAGCCCCCCGTGGTGGAAATGAAGTTAAATACTATCCTTGACAAGTATCTAACGACTTAAAGTAACAACAATAAATCCAATGAGCACACTGTGAAAACTGCAGGAAAGGAAGGCCAAACTGACTAGTTGGGTAAGCAGGTGGAACTCCAGTAGCCAGAGTTAAGGTCAGAAGGGGACCACCATATTCTCTAGTCTGTCTTCCGGTATATCGCAAACCACTACCACAATAAATGCAGTTAGTCACATAAGCCAATCATGAATTTAGCCTGCAATGTCTGTGTTAATAAAATTCATAGAGACTGTAGATATGTAAATTAACTAAGACTGAAAAAACCATTAAGTGCACAGTAGCCATGCCACTCAAAGCAGCAACACAAACAATATTCTGTATGTGGGGTAATCTATGACTATCCGTCATCCTCTGTACGATAAGAGGTACAATATGTGGAAAGTCAAGCAACATTTTGGATACTCCAAGACACATAGGAACCATATGTCTGGATAAAAATCAGTTGTGTGTTACCTTTAGAAAATATAATCCATATGTGAACTGACACTGGCAGATCAGGTGCCAGCTCTTGCTAAGACGGCAGGCATTAGCTAAGAACTGACAGACTCATAGCTGGAGACTAGACTAGTTCACCTGTACCTCAGTTTCGCTCAGAATAGGTATTAGTTTTACAAGACGTATTTAGTGTTTAGACTCTGAAATGCTTGTAAATTGCTGCATGCATTAATCTCACTTGTAATGTAGACATTCTCTGCTATAAGAAAATATGTAAATGTCTTATAACTTCATAAATGCTTGCTCTGAACTTGCAAACCCACGTGCAGGAATTGTCATTCCCCCACCCCACCCATTCAGGAGGACCATCAAAATTTAAGTGAGGCCATTATAAGACAAAAGCTTTGTTAATTGTCCCATCCACCCATGGTGAAGTAGGTGCAGAAGGTCTGTGGCTTTGAATGCTGGAAGAGGTAAATGAAAAAAAGTGTTCACATCAACTCTTTTTCAATCGCTTTGCTGAACTCACAGGGCTAGAGAAACCAAACTGAAGCCAGAGATCCTGGGTCTACCCAGAAAGACACAATGAATTGACAGATCTCTACAACTCTGTCACTCTTACGATTTAGATGCAACTCATTTGTGTATATTCATTTGCTTGCTTTAACCTGTAAATAATTCTCTTATGTTTTTCCTAATTAATAAACCTTTAAATAGTTTATTACAGGACTGGCTGCAGGGGCTGTCTTTGGTGTAAGATCTAGAGTATCAACTGATCTGGGGTAAGTGACTCGTCTCTTGGGACTGGGAGCAACCTGAATATGATGTGATTTTTTTTTACGTAAGTGACCATTTATCTCTAAATCCAGTCTACATGGATGGCAAAATAGACTGGAAAGTCTCAGAGGTGAATCCATGGTGAGACTGTTACAGTGATACAGGAGTTCGCATTTGTTACTGTGTTGGTAAAATCTAATTATAGACCATACCACCATTTTGGAGTATCTGCCCTGTTTTTTTGACAGTCTGCCCTGAGATAGGCAATCACAGTCGTGAGTCACTCCAGACAAACTCCAGATCAAACTGACATTTACATGAATAGAATGAGATCTATACTAGATAATACAGTACCTAATCCTGCCATGGGTGCAGGGGACTGGATTAGGTGACCTCTTGAAGTCCCTTCCAGTCCTACGATTGTATAATAAGGTTTCTCTAACTATTACAGAAGGAAGAATTAAAGCTGCTCTTTAACCTTTTTACAAGAACATTTTTAATATTTAGTCATCGAAACTGTTACACTTACCCAATAACAATTCACCAGCTGTCTCTCTAGAAGGTGCTACATTGATGCATCTTCGATTCACTCTGCATATATACAAATAGAAACATTTACTACATCATAAAATTCAGTAGATATCTAAAATTAACAGCCTCAAATACTACACACTATAACCAAGTAGACTTTTCCTTTTTTCTGTGACCCCAAGTGTTCAAATCCCAAAGGAACATGTAAAACTAGTTCTCAGCTCTTTAAGAATCGTGAGCAGCTGAATACAACAGTGATCATGTTTAAACTGAGAGAAATACCAAGCTCAAATTTTTTAATATATATTCACTTGTACAAATTTAGGATTTGAGCTTTCCGCATGCCGCATCTTTTTTTGATGTTAAGCTAATTTGGTGCTTGTGAAAGGTGCTGGATTTCCAGCACTGCAAAGTTAAAACCTAGTTATCATTGACTACATATAGTATAGGCAGTGAAAGTGCAGATTTACTCAGCTAGTCAATGAAGGGATGAGAATATAATTCAATCTCCACATCCACACTTATGGGCTTCTGCTGAATGCACCAATAAATTACCATTGCAATGCTGATATTTGGAAAAATGAACCACAACAAAGGCATTGATCATGGGCCCAATACCACCCAGATAGTAATGACTTTCTGATTGTGAGGCTTTAAAATCCGCAACCTAGAAGTGAAAAGCTCTGTAAACCCACTACCATCTCTCAAGTCACCCACTCTACTATATTTGCTGTTTTTAATTTATGACAAGCAAGTGAAGCAAGTGCAAGTTAAGTCTTCTTAAAGAAGAATATTTCCTTGTTGGAAAACATTGTATGATCTTATCCCTATTGCTCATCTCATGGTTGCCCCTCATGAACAAAGACAAAAAACAGAAGTTTCCTTTGAGTAAGATTATTTTTCCTAATTTAAAGTTTACCTTATATTCTCACTTGCTGCTTTGTCTTTTACAGTGGAAGAGTGAGAGGAATGTGTTTTGTCTTCAAATAGGTAAGACAAAGGGGGTTTGATCACTTCTATTGAAAAAAGTGTAAAAGAAAAATTGATTAAAATATTAACGCTCTAGCTTTGTGAAAGTTTAGTTATCTTTAAAAAGTGTCATTACCTTCCTGTTTCTGCCTATCTCGGAGCAGGTACTTATTTGGTATAGTTAAATAGCACCTCTGCAAACGGCGTCTCTCTCGGTTTGGGCCTTCTGTTGGATCTAGTTGCCAAGATGTTGGGTAGTAGACAGGATCATACCAGAGTGCTCTGAAAATGCAAGTATTTTAGCATTTTAGAACAACATGACAACGTATATATCTCATTTATTCTAATTAATTTTTTTTAAAAATTGATAAATACATAACCATTACAAACAGGCACGAATTTCACAGTGAAACATTGTCCAACTCATATTGCTATAAAATACAGGACTGGATCCTGCAGTCCCTTAGTCTCATGGGCTGTTCCACGGATTTTAATAGAACTATTCATGGGTAAGTACTGCTGGATTGGTCAGCAAACTGCTTGAAAGTTAAAGGGAATAAGTAACAGTACTGATGCACAACGTGGTGGTTAGTAAATTAAATTGCTATACTCCAACCTAAATACAGCTTGCCCCAAAATAGAAGTACCATCATAATGGACACTCTTTAAGTTTGCAACTGCACTTCGTTTGGACCCTTTCCTTTTTAAAAAGGTCTTTTATGCTTTTGTTTCCGCAGTAACAAGATACAGCACTTTTGTTGCCAATTAAGATTTCCTGAACTGGCTTAATGCATTTGCAACAATAGTGGTTGGAAGATACAGTTTATGAAAAACACTCAAACCAGATCTTTGTATCAGCCCTCCACTTTTACTACTGTACCTTTCCAATGTAGTATAATTTTATGTTGTTCATTGTCCTTTGCCCATTAAGTACACAGATTATACTTGATAAAGGGCCAATCTATAAATATTTCAAGATCTAAAAATGTCATTGAATTAATCATGATTAATCGCAGTTTTAATCGCACTGTTAAATAATAGAATACCAATTGAAATTTCTCGAATATTTTGGATTTTTTTCTACTTTTTCAAATACCGTATATACTCATTCATAAGCTGAATTTTTTTTTGGAAAAAAGAGAAGCACCAGAGAAAGGGGTCAGCTTATGAACTGGTATAGAGAGTGAGAGGTGGGACACGCAGAGGCAGCACAGCCAGCAGAGACAGAAGGGAAGAGGTGGGGCCAGAGTCTCTCCACTTCTGGCCACGCTGCTCTCTCCCCAGCCTCCAAAGCAGCTGCAGCTCCGGGGCTGGCAGGCTGCAGCTGTGCCGCTCAGCCCCGCCTCCCAGAACAGGCTGTAGCCATGCCGCTCAGCCTGCCCGAGTACACTGCAGCCGTGCCGCCCAGCCCAGCCCACTGGAACATGCTGCAGCCGCGCTGCCCGGTCTGGCCTGCCGGAGTAGACTGTGGCCGTGCTGCCCAGCCTCCCAGAGCAGCTCCAGTAAGGTCAGAGACATCCTCCCTGGCCCTCCCCAGATAAGGTGGGAAGGGAAGGAATGGGATGGGGAGAGTGTGGGGGGGTCCCAGGCTAGGGTGGGGTCATGTGGAGGTGGTCACAGGGGTTACTCCCCTGACTCCCAGCTTCTCCCCCCACAAAAATTTCCCTACCGGTTGCTGTCCAGGCCCATCAGGGTAAGCAGCTAGCGCACCGGGACACTTTATTTACTTAGGTTTACCTCCATGCCTGCAGATGCTCGAGGTAAACAAACCATCTCAGCCCGCCAGTGGCTTATCCTGATGGCCTGGGAGCCAAAAAGTTTGCTGACCCCTGAATTAAAAGATTGGCTTATGAACGGGTTATAAAAATTTTCCATTTTTACTTATCCATCTGGGGGGGGGGGGGGGGGGGTCGGTTTATAAAAGAACCGGCTTATGATAGAGTATATACGGTACATTGATTTCAACACAGATATTCAACAAATATTTGCACTGTAAAAATGGCAAACAAAAAAATATTATTTTTCAATTCACCTCAGACAAGTACAAGTACCGTAGTACAATTTCTATCAGGAAAGTGCAATTTACAAATGTAGATTTTGTTACATAACTGCACTCAAAAACAAAACATAAAACTTTAGAACCTGCTAGTCCATTCAGTCCTACTTCTTGTTCAGCCTATCACAAAGAGAAACAAGTTTGTTTACATTTATAGGACATAATGCTGCCAGCTTCTTATTTACAATGTCACCTGAAAGTGAGAACAGGTGTTTGCATGGCACTTTTGTAGCAGCACTGCAAGGTATTTACATGCCAGATATGCTAAACATGCGTATTCCCCTTCATGCTTTGGCCACCATTCCAGGAAGACATGCTTCCATGCTGATGCTCGTTAACAAAATAATGCGTTAATTAAATTTGTGACTGAACTCCTTGGTAGAGAACTGTAGGTCTCCTGCCCCATGGTTTTACTCACATTCTGCCATATAGTTCATGTTATAGCAGTCTCAGATGACCCAGCACATGTTGTTTGTTTTAAGAACACTTTCATCACAGATGTGACAAATAGCAAAGAATGTACCGATGTGAGATTTCTAAAGATAGCTACAGTACTCAACCCAAGATTTAAGAATCTGAAGTGGCTTTCAAAATCTAATTGGAATGGGGTCTGGGGCATGCTTTCAGAAGTCCTAAAAGAGCAACACTCTGATGTGGAAACTACAGAACCTGAACCTCCATAAAAGAAAATCAACCTTCTGCTGGTGGCATCTGACTCGGATGATGAAAATGAACATGTGTTGGTCTGCATTGCTTTGGATTGTTATCGAGCAGAACCGATCATCAGCATGGACACACATCCTCTGGAATGGTGGTTGAAGCATGAAGGGACACGTATCTTCAGCGTTGCAAGATAGTTAAGTGCCAGATGCGCTAGCTACCACAGTGCCATGCGAATGCCTATTTTTACTTTCAAGTGACAATGTAAACAAGAAGGGAGGAGCATTATCTCCTGCAAATGTAAACAAACTTGTTTCTCTGAGCGATTGGCTGAACAAGAAGTAGGACTGAGTGGGCTCATAGGCACTAAAGCTTTGTTTTATTTTTGAGTGCAGTTTTTTTGTACATAATTCTACATTTGTAAGTTCAACTTTCATAAGAGATTGCACTAAAGTATTTGTATTAAGTGAACTGAAAAATACTCTTCTTTTTATAGTGCAACTATTTATAATAAAAAATATAAATTTAGCACTGTACACTTTGTATCCTGTGTTGTAATTGAAATCAATATATTTGAAAATGTGGAAAACATCCAAAAAATTTACATAAATAGTATTCTATTATTGTTTAACAGTGCGATTAATCACAATTAAATTTTTTTAGTCGCTTGACAGTCCTAATATTTAGCATTTCACAAGAGCTTAGAAGTTGCAGCATTAGCAGGTAGAAGTCACATTAACCTAATTTAGTTTTAAAATAGCATATACATTTCAATTGTTTATAACATTAAAATCACAAGTGTACAGAATTGCCACATTTCAGTCCAGTAATATAGATTTAAAATGGCTACCACTTACCTATCATGTGTAAGTTGCTGAATAAGTTCCTGCCAATGCCTGCTGGCACTTAAATCTGTTTTATACATTCCTCTAATGTGCTGAATCACCTTCTTTCTTTCCATTCCCTGCGACAAAGAGACCGCCTGGGTAATGTCTGCAGCTATTTTGGAAATATCTTTTGACTTTGCATCCAGACGCTGAGAGAGACTGAGAAAAAAGCAATAGGAACCAGAGTATTCATTAGGCATTTTACACTTGGTACTGAGTGAAGACAGTGTACTGAATACCTTAGAATGGGGTTCTCAAACTTCATTGCACCACGACCCCCTTCTGACAACAAAAATTACTACATGACCCCAGCAGGGGGTGGGGGGAAGGAGGCAGCAGGAGGGGGAAACCAAGCCTGAGTGTACCCAAGCCCTGCCCTCTCTGGTGTGGGGGCCAAAGCCAAAGGCTTCAGGTTTGGCTCCAGCAAGTCTAATGTCAGCCCTGGCAACCCCATTAAAACAGGTCCTGACCCAGTTTGAGAACCGCTGCCTCAGAAGCACAAGAGACCTCAAGAGGTCATCTAGTCCAGTCCCCCTGCACTCATGGCAGTGCCAAGTATCATACAGGCCATCCCTAACAGGTGTTTGTCTAATCTGCTCTTAAAAATCTTCAATGGAGATTCCACAACCTCCCTAGGCAATTTATTCCAGTACTTTACCACCCTGACAGCTAGGAAGTTTTTCCCAATGTCCAATCTTAACCTCCCTTGCTGCAATTAAAGCCCATTTAACAGTTTGATCAGTTAGCTAGTTATTGTCCAGAGTCCTTGATGTGGTAGGCTCACTGACAGTTTGATATATAATTTGCATTCTGGAGGGCATAAATATAAGTCGTGTACACATCTGATTTCTCAGCAACCACTGAATATTCCCAACAAAACTCAATTAGCAATAAGCAAAAACAATTCTTGTGGAATGTATATTAACAAAATTATATGATGAAGTTTATATTAATCTTCTGAAGAGCAATGAATTTGAGTGACAGTTTAAGTCTCTCAAAGTCAACATGAGTGGCAAAAATCTTATTTTCTGCTCTGGCTTCTTTATGCTGTGCAAAGACAACAGAGAATGTGACAAAATGGTCCCTAAAATGCTTGGATCTGACCAGGGCAGAATACCGCCAGTGCAGGAAACTGGACCATCTTGCCAGTCCTGGTGTAAGGGGCGTGCCAGGTACTTGGCTGCAGCAAAGCCACAGCATGTACTGTTGTGGGGATTATGGACATTGCAGCTGCCCATAGGCAGGGACAGGTTGCCATAGCCTTTGTAACATGGCTGTTTAAATTATACCAGGGCTGCTTTGGCTCCACAGAGCAACCCAGAATTGGGAAGATAAAGATAACCCTTCACCCCCAGTGGGCAACAATACAAAGTGAGAGGGAAAAACTGAGTCGCAATTTCCTTGGGGGAACTGATGTACTTATAAATTTATATAATGGCACCCATATACCACAGGGATAGTAACCTTAGGCCAGGCCTGCACAACTCGTAAAGCAGCGAGGGCCACATTACTCCAACAGCTGAGGGCCGAAACCGCCTGGACCCGCGGAAACAGTCCCCACCCCACCCCAGGACCTCCTGACCCTCAAGAAACAAACTCTCCTGCCCCAGCGCCGGCCCACCAAAACAGCTGTGGGCCAAAAAGGACGGTTGGTGGTGGGGAGGTGATACTTGATTTTAAATCAACCAGGGCTCCCAGCTGAAGAGGTGGCTGGGAGCTGTCAGGGCCAAATTAAAGGGCCCGGGGCTCCGGCGGCTGGGGCAACCCACAGCTTTGAGGGGCTGGGGCAGGGATTTAAAGGGCCCAGAGCTCCTGCCCCTGAGGGCAGCCCGAGCCCTTTAAATCCCAGCCCCAGCCCATCCGCTGGAGCCGTGGCCAGGATTCAAAGGGCTCTGGGACGCCTGCAGCTGCGGGGAGCCCAGAGCTCTTTAAATCTCAGCCGCCGCTGGGATTCAAAGGGCTCTAGGCTGCCCGTGGCAGTGGGGAGCCCTGAGCCCTTTAAATCTCAGCCATGGCCGGGAATCTCTGTGGGCAGCCCAGAGCAGTTTGAATCCCAGCCACGGCTGGGATTTAAAGGACTCTGGACTCCCCGTGGCTGCAGGCAGCTCAGAGCCTTTTGAATCCAGGCAGCAGGCTGCTCAGTGAGCGGACATATGTTGTGCACGGCTGCCTTAGGCATAGGGAGTGAGATTATGGGCTGCAACTCTAAGGCACAGCAAATATGTGCAGCCCAGTGGAAGCAAGAGTTAACTTTTCTTGAAACAGGACAAACAATGAAGTTATTCATAAAAAAAAAATTACCTATCATGAATGATCTGGAGCTACCACCTTTACGGGGTAATTACTGCCAATCACCTGAGAGGTAAGCAAAGTTGCCTAAATACCACCTTCTAGGGGACACTACATATAGTGGTTTTGACCAGGTTCAATAGGACCAGAAACCTGAAAACTGTATATAGAATCAGCCTGATCTGTCTCAGAGAAAGACACTCATTCTGGAATAAAGAACTGAAATTTGCGTACAGACCTACCAGAATACCATGCACATGACTGATAATATCTGGTAAATTTGGCACATGTGTAGACTATTTATTGTTTTAGGATATGTATCTCAAAAGCTTTCATCCTAAATAAATGTACTGTGCTTTGTGAAAGTTAGCAGATCATTGGTAAACCTGTTATAGCCTCTGGGAGACAACAGGACTATAAGTCTGAAGTAACCTCAGACTTGCTCAGGTGATCCCAATGAATTGCAAGGGGATAGCAGCCTTGAAAATCTGGTCTGGAGGGAGAGGAGAGGAGAGGAGAGGGAGATGGCTAGAGGCCTGAGACTTAAGAGGGTGCCCCTGAGGCCACAAAAGGAGCAGAGGTGGATTTAATCCTGGAACTCTGACAAGAAGGTCATCTTTTCCAGAAGAACCAGAGTATTCAGAGGCAGTGCTGAGAAAGAGAGCCATTCATCATCATAGATTATTAGGATTGGAAGGGACCTCAGGAGATCATCTAGTCCAACCCTCTGCTCAAAGCAGGATCAATTCCCAAATCCCTAAATGGCCCCCTCAAGGATTGAACTCACAACCCTCGGTTTAGTAAGCCAATGCTCAAACCACTGAGCTATCCCATACTCTAAGCCTTCTTCCCAACAATACCTCAAAGAGTGAAAAGGAGCTAGGTAACGACAGCTGGAAAGGTTTTGAGCAGACTGAAGTCTGAACACACTTAGTGACTCAACAACCTACACAGAGCATGAATTTTTGATGATTACAGGGCAGTTTCCACAGCTTCTACTGTTTGTCTGTGTTCTGAACCTTTAGGTTTATCACATCACATTAAATCTGTATGGTCTCATTAGCCTCAAGAAATCTGGAACAGGATTTGAACAAAAGCAAGGCATAACAGGCAGGGGGAGTGTAAACAACCTTTGAACGCTTCTGTCATAAGTAGATAGGTAAGGGTTAATTTTCTTTTACCTGAGAAGGGTGAACAAAGGGAACCAAACACCTGACCAGAGGACCAATCAGAAAACTGGATTTTTTAAAAGTCAGGGGCGGGAATTGGGGACTCGGGGTCTTTTGTTTCTCCCGGCTGTGGTGAGAGCATCTTTCCTTCTATCTCCAAGCTTCTTTCTAATCTTCTGTTACCAAGTGTGAGTACAAAGGAAAGCAATAGGTTGATATTGTAAGTTGTATTTACATGTGTGTAATTGCTGGACTGGTTTAAATTGGCTATTTTTTGAATCAGACTGTGTATTCCTAATTCTTATAAGCAAGAGCCTGTAATTGACATCTTAATGCAGTGGGTTATATTTTTCTGTATTTTCTTTCTTTTTATATAAAGTTTCTTTTTAAAACCTGGTTGAGGTTTTTGGTTTTTCTCTGGTTAGGCTACAGGAAAGGGGGGGTGGAAAATCTCTTTATGTTAGCTTTACTAGGTTTGAATGCATCGCCTTAGGGAGAGGTTGATTGGCCTCTTTGTTTTGTATTCAAGGAGTTAAGTACTGCATCGCCCAGGCTCACCCAGGGAGGGAAGCTGGGGATCAGATAACGAGGAGACAAGGGGGAGGAACTTGTTTTCCCGTTTGAGATAGGAGACCCAGGGGTTCTGGGTCTTGGGGGGTCCCCCAGGGACGATTTTGGGGGGCTTCAGTGTACCAGGCACTGAATCCTGGTTGGTGGCAGCGAGATCAGAGCCAAGCTGGGTATAAGCTTGGGGGGGTTTCATGGTAAGCCCCCAAATTTTGGATGCTAAGGTCCAGATTTGGGACAGAGGCTTTATCACAGCTTCACACTTAACTTAGCAAGAAGAGCAACATTCAGCTTTGAATTTGATTTGAAGCAAAGTGGTGTTTTAGACATCTTCGGGTCTTTCAATGGCTCATCTCAACCCCAACAAAAAACGTTTACTTCAAAAGAATGGCTTGAAGCATCAGTGACTTAGATAGCTGGAATCCTTTCACAGAGAATTTAAGAGCTATAATCTTTTAAGTGGATGATCACTTAACCCTGAAGGCTTTCACAAGCTTACATTGAAGTTTATGCATACTGTAGACTCAGGGGTGTCTAAGAAAGATGCTGATCCCACAACACGATTTCAGAATTCAAGGCAACATCCTCATGAAGATCCCACACACAATACAGGTAGATTGAGCTCCCAAGAGAAAAAAAAAAAAATCAGAGTGACCAAAAGCACTTGGAGTGGCAAACTGCAGGATCACGAACAAAGACCTGTCTTAAGTGTTTACCTCTGGAGAAACAGCTATATGTAGTATTTTGAAAGTTACTCTGCACTTTATAAGTACTAGACCTTCCTTGTTATATGTCACTCTATTTCTTGCCTATGTAACTTTAGAGCCTAGTGGCCAAGATGGAGTCTGCTCTGCAGGCAGCTCTGGCCAAGAAAAGGTGCGCGCAGGAATGCAGCAGGAGAAATCCCTTCCACCCCACGGGCACCTGTTCCAAACCCCCCAGAGTGAACACACACCCCCACAGGAAAAGTACAATGGATATAACAAAAGAAGATATTTATTTACAGAGGGATGAGAAGAGAAAAACAACAAAAGGAAATATAAGGGGAAACAATAAAACAGGGCTGCATTCAAACCAAAACCCCACAGGCCCAGTGGTAGCACAGTCTGACAGGGCAGACACTGAGCCATGTGTCTGCACACAGAGTTCAGGAGGCCTGAGCAAAGTTCCAGTCCAGTGGTGAGTCTTGGGTGCTCCTGGTCATCTTTGGCGTCAGTGAAGTCTCCCCAGCAAACCCCTCTGGTGCCCTCTTCTGCTGCTCTGTGCAAAGCCACACAGAGCGACCACCTCCCCCACTTAACTAGCTACAACCTTCCTCCTTGTTCCCAATGCAGTCACAAGCCCGAGTACTCACAGCCCCACACAGCCCTGGGCAGCCGTGATACTGGCTCCAGCTCCTGCCTGTCCTTCTCGGGCGATTCCCCCTGGCACAGTGCTGCTCCGGGCTCCCGTCCTGGGCTGTCCCTGATCAGGCCTGTCCTCCTCAGGCAGGTTCTCCCTGCTTCACTTTTCCAGGGCCTGCCGCAGTCTCCTCCCCCCACCCACCCCCGGAGCTCCAGCGCTGCCCCCTGGAGTTTCCCTCCTTTTTCTTACTCTCCCCCTCCCTCCTGGGAAAAAGATTTAAAGGGGCCATGCTCTCTAAACCCCAAAAAGGGTTACACGTATATTCTATATGCTCAGTGATTTTTGTATGAGACACTTTATAGATGTAAAGTCTCTGAACTGTAAGTGATCTGAAGTCTCAAAAAGGATTTTTAAAATGGATGTTATATTTACCTATTAAAATACATAAATTAATATTAAACATGCCTCCATTACCAGGGAATAGAAAAAAAAAAAAAGAGCCCAATATGTTTATTCCATGTATCATTTCATTCCACTGTGTAATTAGTACATATTTTCCCTTTCTATCTAGGACCCCATGAAGTTATTTAACACACTGTTTCAGAGACAAGGCTGATTGTTAGCTGACTTACTTATCCACAATAAAGCATCTGGGCTGTCTCTCTAACGTATACCACATTGATATATTTTATTCTGGGTAACGTTATCTACAAAGAGATAAAGCTCTTCGTTTGGCCAAACATTCCAATGTGGAGATCCACATGTGTATTTTCAAAGGGAAAGAAAAAGTGAAAGAGATAGCAACTAAACTATATTATGAAGAATAGTGGAAATATCTGAATAATCCATCACAAGCTATTTAAGACTGAATTGTATCAAGAAACAAGAGTTTGCAAAGTTCAAACATGCAAATGCTAAGGCAAATATATGGAGGTTATTTACTATAGCTGGAGGTTCTTCAAGAGGTGTGATCCCTATCTATATTCCACACATTCGGTATGCATGCGCACCATGCACCTGAGTCTGAAGATTTTAACAAGCAGTGTCCGTTGGCCCACACATATGCAGCAGATCTTCTCATGCTCCCAAGTGAGAGTATAAGAAGTGGTGCAAGTCGACACCCTCTCAGTTCCTCTTTTTATTGCAAATCTAATCAGATCCACAGCAGAGAGGATGGAGGCTGAGCAGTGGAATAAACGTAGGGAATCACACAGTAAGTAACCTCCACTTCAAGTGCTGGTTCCTATGTATATTCCACAAATGGGAGACTGACAAACAGAGTGGTCGTTGGTGCAAGGAAGTTGGCCAGTGAAGATGCTTGCAGCACTGCAGATCCACTGCTGCATCTGCAGCAGAGGCTTGGACTAGTGCATAAATGTCTAGCAAACACGTTTATGGAGCTCAAGGTAGCTGCTTCTGCATATGTCCTTCATTGGGACCTCCTGTGGTGGCCTGAGCTCTCACGGAGTGGGTCGTTATACTGCCCGGAGGTGGAATACAAGCTAGTCTGTAGCATTCGGTCATGGAGCCAGAAACCAGCTGAGAAATCTGAGAAGATATAGCCTGACCATGGGATCTCTGTGTTATCACAATGAAGAGTCTTGGAGACTTTCCAATTAACTCTGTTCTTTGACAGTAAAAGGCCAATGCATGCCTTATGTCGAGGAACTGAAGTCTCTTTTCAGGAGAAGCACAGGGTTTTGGAAAAAGGATAGATAGTGAATATACTGCAGGGGTCAGCAACCTTTCAGAAGTAGTGTGCCGAGTCTTCATTTATTCGCTCTAATTTAAGGTTGTGTGCGCCAGTAATACATTTTAACACTTTTAGAAGGTCACTTTCTATAAGTCTAATATATAACTAAACTTTTATTGAATGTGAAGTCAATAGGTTTTTAAAATGTTTAAGAAGCTTCATTTAAAATTAAATTAAAATGCAGAGCTTCCCCACCCCCCCGACCAAGACAGGTGGCCAGGACCCGGGCAGTGTTAGTGCCGCTGAAAATCAGCTTGCATGCTGCCTTTGGCCTACCCCAATATACTGCTTATGGTGGAATCTGGAGACCACCTTGGTGCCGATGAACTACCTTGTGAAATAGCATAAGGGGAGGCATGTCCACCGTGAGGGATGACAGTATGCTAACCCTCCTGGCCAAAGCAATAGCCACTAGAAATGCCCCCATATGGATAGCGACACGTTCCATGTCCCACCTAAGGGTTCAAACGGAGGTCTAGTAAGCTTTGACAACAAGGTTCAGATCCCACAGTAATGTGGGTTTAGTGACTGGAGGAAAGGTCTTCATGAGGCCTTCATGAACCATGTCAGAGGTCAGAGTGGAGAAAGCCACTAATGGCTGCCAGGTGAACTTGTAATGAGCCGATTACCAGAGCAGATGGCTAGGTAAATCCAGATAATACAGAACAATCGAGATGCCATTTTCATCACCAACTTGCCCTCCTCTAAAAAAGAGAGGAACCGGGCTCTGTCCTCAGAGGAAAGTTTGTTCTGAAAGACCATCGGCCTAGAGTAGTTACTGAAGTCATACTTACCTAGCAGGACCTGGTAACTGGCAATTCAAAATGGCAAACCTGCAGATGAGAAGACCTTTAGCCCCAAGAGATCCAGTCTGATGGTGTGGTCCTTAGATACTTAGACCTATTATGTTTCATCGCAGCCTGTACGACCAGGGAGTTGGGAGCAGAGTGAGAGAACAGGAATTTAGCTCTTCATAGAACTAAATAGCACTTCCCAGCCCTTTTAGGTGTGGGGGCGCAAGACACTGGTGTACCAGACCAGACCAATCTCACTGGTTCCACTATGACTCGTTAACTGGGAGAGGCACCATACTTGGGCCCTGAGGCTGCCCAATGTCCAATAGTTGGCGTTGTGGGTCTTGGACTTCCTCCAGAGATAACTGGAGATCACTACCCACTCTTCATAGTACGTCCTGGTATTGCCTATGATCGTCTGGTGGGGATGGGGAAGGAGAGACTACCTTATCCAGGGAAGAACAGGAAATTCCCATCAGAACCATTGGTACCTGAGGTTCTGGTTCAACATCTTCCTTCTCCTCATACACCAACAGAACCAGTCATTGGTGGAAGGGAGAGGAGTGGAATGACTACTGGGTGGGTCCTGGATATGGTATAGGGATCTCATGTTTCCTGATAGGGTTAGAAAGAGGGACAAATGGTTTGAGAGGTTTCCCATGCCATGGGAAACCATCAGTCCCCAGGGAGCACATGTTCATAAGAATAGTGTCCATAAGTCCTGGATTGCCTGACCAGGCTTGGTTCTCTTTGTGGAGATGAAGGAAGGACAAGTTCATTGGATTCACCCAAATCTGAAACACTTCTGTTATAATGGTGGAGCTATCAGTACTGGGGCAATTTCATCGGATCGTTTTAAGTATGACAGTTCCTGGGACATTAAAGTAATATAGGCCTGGTCTACACTACGCGTTTAAATCGATTTAAAGAGCGTTAAATCAATTTAACACTGTACCCGTCCACACAACAACGCCCTTTATATCAATATAAAGGGCTCTTTAAATCGATTTCTGTTCCACCCCGACGAGAGTAGCGCTAAAATCGATATTGCTACTTCGGAATAGCGTTAGTGTGGATGGAAATCGACGTTATTGGCCTCCGGGTGGTATCCCACAGTGCACCACTGACCGCTCTGGACAGCAATCCTCTGAACTCGATGCAGCGGCAGGTACAGGAAAAGTCCCTGTGAAACTTTTGAATTCAATTTTCCTGTTGGCCAGCGTGGACTCTGATATCAGCACAGGTGACAGCCGAGCTTATCACCAGGTAATAAATGCAGTCTCCTGAGACTGAAAAGAGCACCAGCTGGACCGCACAAAAGGTATGATCTGATCAGTTATGGGTGAGAGATTCCAGTCTAACAAATCCGTTCGAAAAGACAGAAATGACATATTTGAAAGAATTCAATCGTATGACGGGGAAAATGGAACAGCAGGGACTCCGCAGAGCAGAATAAAAGTAAGGAGCTCAGACGCATACCAGAAAACCAGAAATGCAAACAATAGTCTGGATCA
The DNA here is from genome assembly GCF_003597395.2 of Chelonoidis abingdonii. Lineage (NCBI taxonomy): Eukaryota > Metazoa > Chordata > Testudines > Testudinidae > Chelonoidis > Chelonoidis abingdonii. Next base: position 140,226,344 of record NC_133771.1, read on the forward strand.
GGGCGAAAACACTGCCGCTCTCTATGCTGGCTGCAGAATTTAGGGGGCTGCTATACATACCACCCTGGCCTGGATTCAGAGGTCGGGGGTTAATATCACCGAGCTGAGGATTCTCGGAGGGGAAGATGAGGAGGAAGAGGAAGGAGGGAAGAGCTGCTGGAGAGACACAAGCATCTCAGTTAGCCCAACAGTCCAGAGCTTTTGTACCCCAGAATTACCGTCCCAGCCCTCCCAAGCACAAGCCAGACAGTAAGCCATGGACGATTCTGGTGAGTGTGTACACTTTGTAATAATCATAAAGTTTAAAACAAGCGTTTTATAATGATTGAATTAGCCATCAGGGTTGGGATGCAATTCGCACCAGTACAGTTAGAAGGAAAAATTTAAGCATGTCTGGGGATGGAGCAGAATCCTCAAATAAATTCTATGAATGCCTGCTGGAGGACTGCAAAGCTTTGAAGAAGATTCTGGGCAAGGCAGCCCTATTTTGGTCCCCATTGCTATGCAATTTTCACGCCATGCATAATAGTAATTCGAGACATACTCACAAAGCACAGCTGCGTTATGCAGGTGAGCGCATTCCAGAAACATACTTCTGCATCCTGCGTGGTATTCTCAGGAGATTATATTCATATGTAACTGGTTAAATTCAGGACTTTCAATTAGGAGCAGAATGATTTCCTACGGGCAGCCGCTTATCCTTCTTGCTTGTAGCAAACGGGGAGGGAAGAATGATAGCGCTGAGTTTCTCAGCGTTGGCGAGCAGAATTTCCCAGGTACCAAGTCCAGATCATACCATGATCTTAATATAGAGCGATAGCAGCCATGCGGTGGGGGAGGAGGGGGAAAGAGGGGGGTTTGGGGTTTGCTGGTTCCTCTTAACAGGAACAAGGCATCATAGATCACTGTGTATATGAACGCTGGAGAAGTCAAACAGAAAGCCTTACCATGGCTGCATGGAAGCTTAATTTGGATGCCTGGACCTGCGTCTGTGAGATCTGCAACACCAGAGCCACAGGCACTCAATATTAAATGATGCAAAATGCGACCTTGTAGTGAAATCACATGTGCTATGTAAGGTGGATAGTGCTATTCACTGTGAAAGAGTACAAGCATTGTTCTGTAAAATGTATCTTTTTACATACTTCTCTCCCTCTTTTCCCTCCCCCATGCAGCTGCACAGTTGTCCAGCCTCCCTACGCCATCCTGAAGGCTAGCTCAGATAAGGCGGAGGAGGAAGAGAACACGAGATGAAATGTTCTCAGAAATCATGGAAGTAACACGCAATGACAGAGCTCATCAGAATGAGTGGAAGGACGTGCTAGCAAAGTAGAGGAAAGATTGCCAGTGAACGAGAGGATGGAGAGACGCTCGACATGAGAGTGTAGGCAGGAAGATCAGCGGTGGCGGGATGCTACGCTGCAGCTTTGCTGCGTGCTCAAACTGATATCCTCCAACGCATGGTGGATCTTCAGGAAGAGCAGCGGGCTTACAGAGTGCCGCTGCAGCCCATGTTCAACCACCCTCAAGCTCCCCACGTTCCATATCTCCTCACCCAGACGTGTACGAACGCGTGGGGGAAGGCTTTCTGCACCCGCCCACTCCACCCCCTGGACAGTCCAAGCAAAAGGCTGTCATTACGTTGAAATGAGCTTAATGGCCTTTTCCTTCCCTCCTATTCCCTCTCCAAAGCACAGCAGCCAGGATACCTTGATAATTCTCTGCCTCTTTTTATAATTACTTTTTAATAAAGAATACATCCAAAGGGGAGGGTGGGTTGCTTACAGGGAATGACTTTTAAGAAAGAATACATGATTTTTAAACATTACTGAATGACTTTATTTCCTTAAGAAACATGTATTAAAGGATACTGAGGCCAGGTTCGGCTACACTTGGGGGGGACTTTAAATCGGTTTAATGGCATATACCAAATTTAACGCTGTACCCGTTCATCACGACGTCGTCATTAATATCGAGTTACAAAGGGAAATCGATTTCGGAACTCACCCAGACGAGAGGAGTAGCGCTAAATTCGAAAGTGATAACTCGGATTAGGGTTCGTGTGGACGGAATCGACATTATTGCCCTCCTAGAGTATCCCACAGTGCACCACTGACCGCTCTGGTCCGCAATCCGAACTCGGATGCAGAGTGCCGGTAAAACAGGAAAAGCCCCGAGACCTTTAGAATGACATTTCCTGCTTTCACGTGTCCAGCTCTGATCAGCACGGGTGGCGATGCAGTTCAAATGCAAAAGTAGCTCCTGCATTGAACCTTACGGGAGATACTAGATCTGATCGCTGTATGGTGAGACAAATCTGTTTTATCAGAGCTCCGTTAAAGAACAGGAAATGCCAAAGCGTTTGAAAATAAACTCCAGGATACACAGCGGTGCGTGACAACCGTAACGGGAAGCCAGAGACTCAACGGCTGCTCATGGAGGGAGGCCATGGAGGGAAGGGGGAAGAGGACTACAGCTACCACAGGTCTCCACAGCAGTCTCTGAAACTATTTGCATTCTTGGCTGAGCGCCCAATGTCTGTAGCTTAATACACGGTGTCTTGCGTGGTTCACGGAACAGCTCGTCAGTCTCTTCCCCCCCCCCAGCACGTGAAAGAGAAGTAAAATAAATAATTCCTTGAGTACTGTAAATGTCACCCTCTGTGTACTGAATGCTGCTGGCAGAGAGTACGCGAGGTGTTGACAACGGTCAGGATACCGTTTGTGATCTCAGGGTCCATGATTGCTGTGCTATGGCGTTTGCTCAATGCTACTCCGGGAAAAAGGCGCCAAAGGGTTATCTGCTGCCTTCACAAAGGAGGGGTGAGGCTGTACCCAGCACCACCGGGCAATGTTTTCTGCCCATCAGCACTGTGCTATCAACCCGGAAGTGGGAACTATGGGATAGCTGAGGAACAGCTACCCACAGTGCACCGCTCTCCTGAAATCGATGTTATAGCTTTGACCATGGACGCAAACAATCGATTTCGTGATCCCCTGTGGACGCGCTAAACGATTTTATTAGATCTGTTTTGTAATATCGGTTCTTTTTTTTTATATAGCATAGTTTTCATTTGTAAGACGTTTCTGACTTATTTCCTTCAGGAAGCTGTAAGTAAAGGGGAGGGTGGCTTGCTTACAGGGAATGAGTGCAATCAAGGGGGGAGGGTTCTGGTCAAGGGGGAAACAAACACAGCAGTCACACCCTACCCTGGCCCGTGCTGAAACCTCATTTTCAAGGCTTCTCTGATGTGCACCGCCTCCTGGTGTGCTCTTCTAATCGCCCTGGTCTCTGGCTGCTCGTACTCAGCGGCCAGGTGATTTGCCTCAGCCTCCCACCCCGCCATAAATGTCTCCCCTTACTTCTCACAGAGATTGTGGAGCACACAGCAAGCAGCAATAACAAACGGGACATTGGTTTGGCTGAGGTCTGAGCGAGTAAGTAATGTTCGCCAGCGCCTTCGCCCTGAGCGAGTGGTTATGTTCGCCAGCCCCTTTTAACGGCCAAATGCACATATCTACCTCATTCCTGCACTTGCTCAGCCTGTAGTTGAACAGCTCCTGACACTGTCAGGTGCCTGTGTATGCTTTCATGAGCCATGCTCAGGATAGCTGGGTCAACAGGAAACTACAGGCATTTCACATCCCCAACGGTTATTTCTGGGTCTGGGAAGTATTCCCTTGCTGACCGTTTAAAGATAGTGCTTCGTGGAAGCGAAACGAGCGCTATACCTTCTGGCCACGTGGATGTGGGTGAACGTCCTTTAGATCCCAACCAGTGCTTGCAGCACCATTGAAACGTACCCTAGCGGTTTACGTATGGTGCTCTGGGCTCTGGGACCAAGATAGGATAATGGTCCATTTATGGCCCCCCCACAGTGAGGAATCCACTGCAGCAAAACCATCCACTATCACCTGCACGTTATCCAAGAGCACAACCTTTTGTATGCAGCAGCTATACGATTGCTTTGGCTACTTGCATCCAGCAGCCCCCCAGTAGATTTGCCCACTCCAGAATTAGATTCCCGACTGACCTGGCTACTGTCTGCATTGCAAGCTTCCGAAGGGCCATTGCACTTACGTCTATCTCCACTGTGGGCTGCTCTCATCTAGTATTATGCGCTTTCAGGAGCAGGGAAAGCAAGTCACAAAAGTTCAAAGAAATTGCTCTTACCGCATGCGAAGTTTTGCAGCCACTGGGAATCGTCCCACACCTGCCAAAACTATGCAGTCCACCATCGTGTTGTTTCCCGCCGCCCAAAATCGGCAGTTAAATGGGTAGAACCTGCCCATACCACGAGTACTCAAAACGCAGGTGCCCGCGTGTTAAGGGAGAAGTCGTTGTCCATGTCCTCGATAGCATTTGTTGCTACGCTGCCGTAGCTGCCTCCTTCTCTCCTCCTGCCATTTGCAGTTCAGTCAGCAGACGCAACGAGCAGTGCGCTAGTGTGAGACAACTCCGATGCGTTAGTAGTGTTACTGATCTCAGCAGGGTCCATGCTTGCTGTGCTATGGCGTTTGCTCAGTTCACCCAGGGAAAAAGGCGCGAAACGGTTGTCTGCTGCTTTCACAAAGGAAGGGGTGAGGCTGTACCCAGAACCACCTGCGAAAATGATTTCTGCCCCATCAGGCACTGGGCTCTCAACCCAGAATTCCAAGGGGCGGGGGAGACTGAGGGAACTATGGGATAGCTATGGAACGACTACCCACAGTGCACTGCTCCAGAAATCGACACTTGCCTTGGACCATGGGCGCACACCATCGAAGTAATGTGCCTAGTGTGGACGCGCACACTCGACTTTATAATATCAGTTTTAAGAAACCGATTTTAGCTAATTCGATATTATCCCGTAGTGTAGACGTGGCCATAGTCTACTGGTGTAGTAATGTCCCTCAGGAGGGCTGGGCCAGAGAACAGTGGAGGCCGAGGGTAAGGAAGAAAGATATCCTCCCGGTGCCATATAGGTCCCTGCGTGCCCTGGTCGACATCCAGGGTACCAGTGCATTCCTTGGGTAGATGAGTCAGTACCACAGAGTCTGGAGCTGCACTTGTGGATGGGGAGAGCGGATGACTGTCTAGTGCTTTAGTACTGAGTATCACCGACAGAACCAATATATCCTCCTTTCTATCCACTTAACCCTCTATCCTGTGTTTTTTTCTGTGGAACTAGTTCCTTAGGGTGTGTGCATAAGGGCTCATCTGACCTCGATGAGCTCAGGGAAGAAGCTTGTTTCTTATGGGCAGTCCCTGCTGAAGATCTGTCCTTGAGCCAATGAGAATGTCCCTTATTCTCATGGGAAGCCCTAGAGGAAGAATCTTTGGACTTAAACACTGAGGACTCCACTCCAAAGCATGTGCTCAGAGGGGCGCTGCTCATTTGGTGAGGCCTATATATGGAGTGGGAGGTCTTTCTGGCCCAGATTGGACAGGAGCTTCATAGTCTTGCCCACCGAGTGTTTTGTAAGGTTAAGCTCACAAGCTTGGGGAATTCTCTGTGGAAACAAGCAAAAAATGCTGTACCTCACCAAAATGTAAGAGTCACCCGCACAGTTGGCAGTGTTGGGGTTTGTTGCTGACAAAGAAGGATCTGGGGCAAGAGATGCAGTTTTTCAAGCCCAGGGCATAGTCACCGACCACATAAAGGGAGTGCCTGGCTTGGGGAACCGAATAAGCTAAAGAATAACTATTCATAATCCTAGCTACTGGTTTTCTGAAAGGCTGAAACAAAAGACGACACTGAATTCCAACTCAGACCATACTGCAGTAAGAAGGAACTGTGAGGGTGATAAATCGTAGTGCTCCTTATAGCCTTGCTTGGGAGCACAAAAAGATGTGCAGGCCAATGGACACTACTTCTTAAAATCTCTGGACTCAGGTGCATGCGTACCCCACATGTGGAATTTACACAGGAACCAGCATTTGAAGAAGAAAGTGATTTTGTGTTCTAACCAGCTGGTTGCAATGACATGTGCCACACATTTAATTGCATGGTTCACATGCAATGGGAGAAACAGCCTGATGGATACAGTAGCTAGCCTTTCATTAGAAAGAATTTAAAAAAAGATCTATGCCAAATAAAAAAGATTAAATGTTCTGAAATTTAAATAATGTCGTTGGTTATTGGTGAAGGCAATCAGAGAATGTCACTTACCTACAATCAAGCTATCTTAATTACAGCACAATAAGTGTTGAAACAGGTATGAATATTGATTTTAAAATATTTTTTTTATATAAAAAGTACCCATGGCATTTTGCAACAGGCTATGCTAAAGAATACTCTTCCATAGATCTTTTACTTACTTTTGCTGATTATTAATCACAGTCTTTTCCCAAACAGTTTTGTTCACACATTCCTCTGCCTCAAACTTCTTTTGATCCTGAAATTAGAGGAAAGAAAAAAAAATTTCATTTCAGTTTAACAAGCAAGTTAAAAGTTATGCTTTGTTTTTCATTTGCAAGTTCCACATCCAGAACTATTTTTAAAGTTACAACTGACACACAAATCAATGCTTCCAAAGACATCAACAGAATCCAAGTCTGCTCACTGAGTGAAATCATCTCTTCTCACTTAAAACTTTCAGAAGTGGTGTGCCGAGTCTTCATTTATTCCCTCTAATTTAAGGTTTCGCGTGCCAGTAATACATTTTAACGTTTTTAGAAGGTCTCTTTCTATAAGTCTATAATATATATCTAAACTATTGTTGTATGTAAAGCAAATAAGGTTTCAAAATGTTTAAGAAGCTTCATTTAAAATTAAATTAAAATTCAGAGCCCCCTAGACCAGTGGCCAGGACCTGGGAAGCATGAGTGCCACTGAAAATCAGCTCATGTGCTGCCTTTGGCGCACGTGCCATAGGTTGCCTATCTCTGTTATAGCATCAGATCTTCATTCCAGTAACACTATCATTTCAACAGGGAAAGGAGTTTATGGTCAAAAACATAAATGACTTACAATGATTTGTATCAATTGGTTTCATTCTTCTAAGTAGTAAAAGTTGTATTTAATTCACATATGGCCTATTCCCAACTCAGATCATCATATTGTCTAAGTAACATATTAGGGCATATTGTGAACATTCATAGCAACTATTCAAAAGCTTGTGTGTTAGAGACAGGAGAGACCTAACGTACTCCAGTCATTATGTAAACATATTCAAGAGGAACTTGACCCATCCTGAAGTCAATGGCAAAATTAGAAATGACTCTAGTGAGAATAGGATTTGTCTCTATATTGTTAAAAAATTTAAACATCTCCAAATGTTCTACTTTGCCACAACACAGCTGGGGTTAGATTCACAGAGAAACTTAAGTGTGGCAACACCGAAAGTCCCCACGTCTTACTTTTAAATGCCTTGGGGGGGGGGGGGGGAATCAATGAAATTCACAATGCCTGAGTTTGGGGCCTAGGCTCCCTATACAATGAATTGAGGGGAATGGTGTCTCAGAGTGGGAATCACAGAAGAGCCAGCATGCTAAGCATCTCCCATTGGCTAGCTTAGGGAGATGCTTAGCGAGGGGAGGGGTGTGCGCTAAGCCTCCCCGTCAGGGAGTTTGGCATTTAAGTCCTGGCTAGAAAGGTGGTGCCTCTCTCTGCTTGGAATTCTTAGATGCAAATCCCTTCTTGGGGTTAGGCACCTATACCATTTTTGCAAAAAGCTGAGGGGGATGGGGAAGGACCTCCCTCATAACTTTTAGCCCAGTGGTTAGAGTATTTACCTGGGATATGGGAGAACCCTAGTTCAATTCCTCCCTTCTACTTCAGGGGGAGAAGGTATTTGAATAGGGATTGACACCTCTCAGGTCATTGCCCTAACCACTGAACTATGGGATATTCTGATGTGGGGCTCCCTCCATCTCTCCTGTTGAAGCTGTTCCACTGTGGATAAATATTTATCAAAAATCTTTGAGCTAGAGAGACCAAGGAAGCATGAGACTAACTCTGTAGCTGGTGGTTAGAGTACACACTGGAAAGATGGGATACCCAGGGTCCAGTCCTCCTGCTCCAGTGATTTTTTTAAAATTTTGGGATTTAAAGTGGCGGTTAGACACCTAAGTCCTTTTGTGAATTGAGCCACTTGTCCTTAAATGATATTTCTAAGAAGAAAGCTATTACAATAGCTCTCACAATCATTTGTTGAAACTGAAAAGGATAGTTAATTTTGTTTAAACATGTTTATATTAAAGAGAAATGTAGTTATGAATAGTCTTTTCTAAAAAGAAAAAAGGAACATGCTGATTTGTTCACTGCATTTTCACTTTAGTTATCACAGTCCGTTGATTTTTCACAAAAATATAAGATAGCCTCCGGTATAATCAATCACTTGGACGGTTGGAAACCCAGTTCAGTGTCTCTAGGTTCCATATTTAATCATTTTGTTACTCAGTTTTTCATGATCTCTCTTATTTGACTAGAAAGGATGGTTATTGATTTTATTTAATGTACTCTAGTTCAAAAATAAACTGATTACTGAAACTTCTTTAGAAAATATTATAGGTTGCTTATAATCATAACCACTTAGTGACCTGTTAAAGACTCTTATTTAAACATCTATTTCTATTTATTGATTGATAAATAATCTGAATATAAAAGAAGAGTTGGGAATTTGACCAATAAAATAATTGGTCAAATTGACCTGTTAAACATAGGTCAAATGTTATCAAATAATGTCAAAAATGGTCAAATATTTCAAAGCACTCATTTAGAAGAACAACAACATAAAAAGAGTGTGTTTATGGTCTAAGATTTAGACTTAGATATTTATGCCTAATTACAAAAAACCCAGTTACCTAACTGAGTTATTTTAACTCAAAATTGCAAAGCACAATGAAGTTCTGAAAAATGAAAGAATAATTATTTTTTTTTTTAGCAATGTTAGGTTAACATCTAAATGTGACCATTATTCAAAACTGATCAATTACAAAAAGAACAAAGGAAACTCATCTTCTCTCTCTGTGGGGGAGGAAGTTTAAACATTGAACCCTCTTATCTCCCCCTCACTCCCTTTGAGTTAGTTTCTGTATGGTTGTCTAGTGAGTTTAGATTGCAAGCAATTTGAGGCAGGGATTGTGTTTTAACTTGTTTAATATGCTGTAAATCAACATTTGTACTGATGGCCTGGTATACACATAAATGAACTTGAAAGTTCCAGTCAATCAAGATGCTCAGCTTTCAATTATCCTACCTTTTCCCCAACAGGTTGCATTAGCATGTAGTACAGTGAGCGATCAAGGTATCTGAATAAGCTTGCTAACTGATAGCACCATGATGCAATCAAAACGGCAGGCTGCCACCTGCATCAGGGCCTTTGTTCTGCACTGTTTGATCACTGTCAAATAGGTGGTCAACCAACCAGCTTCCGAAGCCTAATAGAAAATGTGATCATCTTTGTGCAGTTGCTGTATACTACATATTCAAGGAGTATAGCACTAATTGCAAATAAGGAGGTCAAATAATGAATTCTGGTTTACTAGGAAATGTTTATTAATATTCACATACCTCTTTCATGGCATTAAGGAGGTCTGGTTTTGGTGGAGCACTGGGAGAAATGCATTTATAGCCACAAAATTTTAATGCATTCATAAATACTCCTGATGATACTTGTTCTTCTTTGGTCAATTCATCCTTATGATCATGCATTAACTCATACAGATAGAGGGCTAATTTAGGTCCATGCTAGATGAACACAAAAAAGTATAGTTATTCTCATTTTGCCTGTACAACATGAAGAACTTAACAGATAAAAATATATACATTTATATAGCATCTTTTCAGGTACACTAGGACAAGTTTTCTCTACTAATGCTAGTGATTCTTGAGCTATTCTGGATTTTTCCTCTCCTGATCCACTCTCCTGCAAATATTTTTTAAATTTAAACCAGGATGTTCATGTGCAAGGGCTTCAAAGTTTTTATGCTTAAAAATATAGCAGTGCTTACTTGCAGAGGTACGCTGAGACAATCTCGAATAATCTCCTGGTGGTTTGTTTCACATACAATCTCCAAAGCTTTCTTTCTTTCTTGCAATGGTTGTGCTGGAGATAAAATATGCACTAGGAGTCTTCCAAGCTGCATACGGAATGTATCCTTACAGGACCAGAGGATTCTCCTCCACTGTTGCCTAGGGGTGCTGATTCTGCTTGTAGCCTAAAGCAAGAAGAGATTTGTTTTCCCCATCCCAGTAAACAGGGTTTCTCCGATCAGAACTTTGCATAGAGCATACAACGTAAGCTTGCAAAGAAAACTGGAACAGGAAAGGATAGAGTAAATCTGGTAGAAAAATCTTATTGAGGAAGCACATTTACAGATAATTATTTACTGGGACAGAGGTTTAAAGATGACCTTACAAAGGGAAAAAAGGGTTTTGATATATAAGATGACTTGAAGGTATTTATTTTTCTGTTTTTTTTCCTGATATTAGAAATTCAGTTCTGATTTAGGCTAGAAGACTAGGATGTTGAACTAACAGAACAATGGAGTCACAATAGCCAAGAGTGAAAGCTGACCAACTCTGAGGGACAGGATTTTTAATCAAATTGTTTTAAAAAACCCTCATTTGTTAACTTTAATCACTAACTAATCAACCACTAGTTGCAATTTTTCATGAAGGAAAGATTGCTAAAGATTAACACCTTAATTGACAGTTTGGTATCTAGAGCTCACAACAAACATTCCTGAGACCTCCTGATACTCAAGCAAAGAAGTCTGAGACCAGACGTGGCATTCCTGATAGTTCCAAGGTTAAAAGAGTTAATCTCTTTCAGGTCTTCCTTAAGTCATAAAAGGAATAGAAAATAAGTCAAATTTTTATTAAATCCATTGCAAGCTCACCTTGGGAACATAAGACTACAGTGAACCAATAGCAGCATTCAGGGAAACAGTTTTTGGTCACATCCTTTTTTTTTGGAATAAATATAATATCTTCTTTTTAGATATAAAACCAAATGCTTCAAGTTTTCCATGTGGACAAAAGCTACTCTCACCCCAAATCCAAATCTCCATATCTTGGAACTCCCCTTGCTACACATCTTCTATGGCCTTGCTCAAATCTGAAGGATGGGAGCTCAGCTTTGACAGGCCTCAGAAGTACTGACAGACCCCCACCTTCCCTCAAACCGATTCTAAAACATTTTTCCACTTCAGAGAAAAATCTTTGTTTTGTTCTTTTTAAATGGAGCACCAATTTATGCAAAGATCAAAACTTATCCAATATCAGGGTACTTTCTTTTATGCAATGGCCAAGTGCAGTTGTGTTATAATACCTGAGATACATCTTGAGATGCAACAAAAATGGAACATTTACAAATAGGAACAGTCCTACAGAGACACAGCATTTGCCCCAGTGGGGGACTCCTTAAGCAATAGGAGCTAACGCAGATATACTGTCTAGTTACTTACAATAGATACTTTGATTCCTTCAATCATCATTTTGAACATTTCTTTCAGAAAAGAATTTGTATTACTAGGCATTTCTCGTTGGTCCTCCTCTTCAGAGGCTTCCAGCTGGGATGTTGAAAGTCTGCACTGAATTGTGGTCTCTGGTGTACCCAATACATCAAAACAATCTTCAGTAGGTTCTTAAATGTTAAGAAGCACAAACAGATCAATGGCATCTCAGATCATGCTAACTTAATCCTAGTGTACCATAAGCTGTACTAGTCATTTATCCACCCTACTACACTGTGAATATACAAACAGTTAATCTAGACACTGGTTAAACCAAATTAACAAATTAGAGTTAATCATTTAAAGACTCTGTTCTGCAACTATTCCACATGCAGAACTCGCATACATTTCAGGTCCCACAAACAAAAGAAGTGGCCCCTAAAGAACACATGATTCTCATTAAAAATTCAACCAATTCACAGAAATGGGGCAAACAAATGCGATTGACTAACTTTAGTAAATGGAATGGTTCTGACAAGCCATATGGACACTGAAGCCACATACACTAGATTTCTGTTGAATATAAAAAAGTTTGCTTAAATATGCTTCATCCTACTATTTTTGGATGCAATTTTATACACAACAGAAGATAGTACAGCCCAATTGCTAATAGGCCAGGTCCTGGCAGGTGAGAACAAAGCTGTGTCACTTCCCCTGAAAATCCCAGTACTCTGTGGATTGGGGGCATGTGGTCCTGTGTCCCCAAGAATCTCTGGATGCCAAGGTCTGTAGTTAAAAAGAGGTCACTCAAAGACAGTGTGTCTTGAGACCAACTCCTCCAGACAGGGGATGCGGGACACTTATCTGAAGGGTGTGTGGTGGGGGAGGTGGAGGAGAACACTTGGTGTATTGTATGTCATACAATAGGAGTCCATTAGTATTTTCCTTAAAAATCTAATGAAAAGCTGGCAGAGACTTCAGAACAAAACTAATAGGAAGAAGCAAACAGCAAGAGGGGGACCATATCTTGACGTGAACACCAGAGGTCTGATCCGATATATTCGGTGGTACAAAGAGAGACAGGCATCTTTCACCAAGGAAGTAAATTGACAACAAGCTGGCTTCATGAAAAAGGGATCTCAACTAGACTTGACTGAAAACACTGGAGACAACATGGTGAGAAACTTCTCAGGACAGGAGGATAACCTGCAGTTAGTTAAATTTAAGTTTTAGAACGCCTGTTAACAACTGGTTATATCTAAACCGAAGTTGTAAGATCTCTCACACTATTTCTTATCTGAATCTCTATTTCCCTCTTTAATAAGTTTCCTTTTGTTTTATAATTGAACTCAAGTCCTGTGTGTAATACTAGAGCAGTGGTCTAAGATAAAACTGGTGAACTGTGGTATACTGTTCCTTTGGAAAGAGAGGATCTGAGATTTGTAGGTATCCAGTGTTCAAGGGCCGGATACCACAGAAGGGACTCAGGGCTAGGGTACATTTATTGTCATCCAGCAAGACAAAAAACAGGGCTGGTACAGTTCAGAAGACAGTGCCTGAGTGGCTGACAGGCTGGTTGTGTTAAGAGGCTAATGCTCTGCTAGCACAAGCAAGGAGTTCCTCAAATTGGAGGCAGTTGGTAACAAGGTGACTCTCAGACATGGCTGCCCTAAAAAGCATCACAAGCCCTGCTTGGCAAACTCCCACCCCCTGAAACCAGCAGGAGTTGAAGTGGGGGAGACCCTCTGCCCCTCAAAAGACTTATGAGAAGGTGGGGGAGTCAAGACCTGGAATGTGAGGTAAATTGGGGGAAGCACATGGCTGTAGGGACATAGGGAAATGGGAAAGGACAGTCATACAGAATTTCCACAGACCCATAGTCTACAGGGAAAATCTCAGAGTTGGCAGGTATGGGTACATATGGAATGGATGGATGAAGCATTGGGAAGATGGATGGGGAGAATGAGTAGCTATATGTATGCAAAGGGAATGTATAGGCCTACAGTTCTACAATTGGAAAAGGAGTAGGTGTGGAGTGAAAGTCAGTATATAAAAAGACTACAAATTGAATGAAAGTGGGTGGTGGAACAAATGCATGAAGTGGAGTGGGTGAGATGTGCAATAAAAATCATAGAATCTCAGAGTTGGAAGGAACCTCAGGAGGTCACCTAGTCCAACCCCCTGCTCAAAGCAGGACCAATCCCCAGACAGATTTTTTGCCCCAATCCCTAAATGGCCCCCTCGAGGATTGAGCTCACAACCCTGGGGCTAGCAGGCCAATGCTCAAAGCACTGAGTTATCCCTCTCCTCAATAGATCTGTGAAATTTATAAAAATTAGGCAAGTTATTTTTAAAAGTTGCAAATATTATCAGGTATGCATTATTATAGAAGAGTTCTAAATCTGACCTACATTTCTGTACCTAATAATCTCAAAGGTGAGAGGCAAACTAGAAAAGCTCCCCCTTGCCTTAGAATTAATTAGAATTAGATATTTCTCACATGAACTGGTCCAGTTCAGTGAAAAAAATTAGATCCAATCTGTCAAGTATTTAAGACAAGAAGCAAAAACTAAGAACCAGTGGTGAGGATAAATTTTAAAATAATAAAACAAAACAAAAAAAACAACATTAATCCAAATTCTGAGAGAGTCAGAACACCGAATAAACTCCACTCTTCATACCCACAACACATTAAAAACATGAATACATTTTTAATGTAACAAAACATTAGCCTGTCAGGCAACAATAAATATAAAACAACCCTTTGCCCGGCTATGCTGGAAGGAGGACAGGAGATACTGGATGTAGTTTAATTAAGCAACAACTTTATTCTTATATGACTGGGAGGACCTGGCAGATACAAGTGCACAGTGCAGGTAAGTTGCTTAATCATTTACATATATACTTGCAGGGGTGAGAGGGAGCCTTCCATCTGCCTTCCTGCTTAACCATCCCGGTCCCCAGCCAATGGACTGCTGGGACCTCAAAATTCCTGCCTCCCTCAAATGGAGGGAGCTATAAAGGAGAGGGAGATTGGCTTCATGCCATATCACACATAGGAGCTCAAAATCCCCTTTCCTGCATTTCCACTCCTTTGAAGGATACCCCCTTTAAATCCTTTACCAATCCATTTTATCTGATCACTGTATCCCCTCCCTATGGAGTACCTACACTGGACATCCACTGCATGTTACATAGTAAGTTGCCACATCATAGCTTAACTCCCATTTCATGTTCATCCCAATTAAGCTCCCCCTCCTCCCCCCAAAACCCACTGCGGGGAAGGCAAAAAAAAATCCACTTTGCCTTGGCCAATCTGGCAGCGAAGGGAAAATTTCTTCCCAGATCCCCAAGAAAGTAGCAACTAGTGCAGCGGATCCTGACAAAAACCCAGTATTTCACTACTTTTGTGGACGGAAGGTGGGTACTGCTCCACCTGATCCAGGTAAAAGAAGGCTTTTCCTGCATCAGCATGGACCTATGTAGTCCCTGCCCTCTCTGTTGGTCACCCGGGGGAGGGAATAGTCGGCATCCCCACAGACATGGTCTGCAGTGCAACAGAAAGTCTCTCCCTGACTTTCTCGTCCTTAAAAGGGCACACTCCTTTTCCAAAAAGCAAGACAGCCGCCCCCACCACTTAATGTGCTGTGAGGTCATTATAAGCATAGTTACCATATATTTTTCCCCATGTTCCTACCTTGATAAATGAACCTGTTAACTGCTAGAACAGTGAGTCTCTGTAACCTTTGTATAAACTCATTCTCAGTGGCTCGAATAGGATTCTCTTGGCTCATTCTCCGCTGCATCATCATGTTAAGTTCATCACTTGCTACTAAACGCATTTTCATCACCAGTTTGTCAGACTGAGCAAGAGAAAATTTCCTGGAATCTTTAAGTATAGAGAAATATATCAATAATATCCTCATGAATAGATTAAATATCAATCGTAAATTAATTGCATGCACCAATAACTCATCTAGGAAAGGAAATTGGTTGCGGTTATGAGGGAAAATATTTGAAATATATTTCTTTAAAAATGAACAAGGAATGTCCAGGTTCTTCTTTAAATTTGTAAAAGTGTGAGTTTTTTCACTTGAAAAAGAAATGTATATAAAATTCATGTAATTACAGAGCATTAAAGTCTTTAGAGATTTGATGAAGAACTCATCTTAAACTATATCACATTATCTATTTTCTTTAGAGTTTTCAAAATGATATAATTTCTCAGAATATTCACTGTACAAAACAGCTTCTGAACAGTCACTGTTTCACTTCTCTACTTTTATAATGTTACCACATTACTGCTGTTATTGAAAAGTTAATTGTTCTTATACTAGCATGCTTATAGAATGTAGGTTTTAAGCAATGTGACCTAAGATCAGTGATGTTAACAGCTCTCAAAAGGTAAAACATATTTCATATTGATCTATCAGAAGTTATTTTGATAGATGCATCTATTTCCTATCTAATCCTGCAAGACATTTCCTGAGAAATGTTTTTGCACAATGAATTGGTAGGCATGACCACCACTACTGCACCTGCTTCTGTAGGAAACATATATGAAGTGGATCCAGTGAGGGACTGGAGGGGCAGCTCCTGATATAACAGACTGAAGGAGGGGGGCATCAGAAGTTGACTGCAGGAATAGAAGTGTTGTTTTGGTAGACGAGGAATAATGGAACCTTTCTTTGCAATGGAACCTTTGTTTTAAACAATTAACAGAACACACATCCGTTTTTTATTTAATAGTCTTCAGTGAAATCTTAAATGCAGCTGAATATAATGATCTAGATTCACAGAGCATCTTTCAGCCAAAGACTCTAAAAGCATTTCACAAAAATGATTCACAAAGTATTATAGCCTGAACTGGTAGAGCTACCTAGAGTTAAGGTTGCATAACACTTTCCATTACAGCATTTATTTTCTTATGAAACGAATGGTTCAAACTGAAATTATGCATGCCAGGTGTCTACCTCAAGTGGATTTTTTGTGTGTGAAAGTTTCAGTTAAAATAGTTCAGTTAGTTTTCCTTAATCTCATTCTTAAAACATTTTTTTCCATGTTAAAAAACCATACACTCTTTCAGAAGCTTTCCTACCTAAATGCTTTGGATCAGGAACTTGAAACCTAAAAATTTGCCCTAGTTTATCATCCCCCTCTAGTAGCTGGTCCACATAGCAGTAGGGAATTCTCATTCTCTATCAGTTACTCTGTCAGCTTAAGGTATAGACTTTGGATTTAAAGATCAGAACCCTGTTCATGACCCAAGTCGGGGGCTTCATATGATACTACATGACAATTGCTTTTCAGGGTGTTTGAAGATTAGGAAATTATATACAAATACTGTATGAAAAAGAACGTAAGGTTGCAAAGGCACATGCTCAAGTTAGGAAATGCCAGAATTAAAGTTGCCTTTTTGCATATGCATTATGATGCAGTCTTTAATTATATGATCACATAACCCTGTGGAAAAAAGTAGTATGTGATCATGTAATTAAAGACCATCAAAATGCAAGGAGGACAAGTTATATAGGCAACCTTAATTCTGCCATTTTCTAACTTCACTGTAATCTTTGTTATTTTGTGACTTTGTAATCTTAATGTTATTTTAATGCAAGGTGTGTATGTGGGGGGGAAGGGTTATATATGTATGTTTGTTAACTCATTATTTCAAAAAGTTGAATTTGGCTCTGGAGTCTTCAGGGATGACGCAGTGTTAAGTGAAGGAGAAAGTATTGCTACATTCCCTTCTTCCAACATATAAGCAACCCTTATCCTGCACACCTACTGAATGCAAAATTTGTACAAAAAGTTACACTTCTGTTCACCTGACATAACATAGAAAACTTAAATCATCATTTTTTCCACAGGTGGATTTGCACTTAGGGTGATCAGGCAGCAAATGTGAAAAATCAGAATGGAGATTGGGGGTAATAAGAGCCCATATAAGAAAAAGACCCAAAAATCAGGACAGTCCCTATAAAATTGGGACATCTGGTCACCCTATTTGCATTAGACTTTTGTTTCCTAAATACAGCAGTATATTGATTGGTGAAATGGTCATGTAGTACCAAAAGTAAAGTTGCAGGGAACTCAACACCACAAGTACACAGATACACACTTTTACAACCTCTGTCTCATTGAGTGCCAGTGTAGAAAAATATGACTGGCTTCATCACATAACGAGGGCAGGAGAAGCTATAAAATTGTCTAACACAACATACTATTAAAATTTATCACTCACCAGCAATGCTTTTACGTTTTTGAAACATTGCATGATGATGGGTAGCAGGTAAACGTAAAGAGTTAGCCAGATCCTGAGAGTCTTGGTTTGCTGTAGCTTTTATTAATTCAATAGCTGCCTGAAGAACTCTGAATTGCAGGGCAATTGCCATGTCTACAAATGAGAGGCAACAATGAGCACATGACATTTTCCTCAAGGTAGTTTACATAAATAAGTTTCTGAAATGTCAGCATGTTTCTTATTATCATTTTATCCTTTACATATATTTCTATACCACCAAAATAATAGGATTTCACACATTATAAAACTTTTGAAAACACGTTTCAACACTGGTTTCAAAAAGAGGTGACAAGCTTTTTTTTTTATTTTTTGAGACGCTGATGGAAATTAAAAAGGGCAAGATATTTTTAAATTTCAAAACTACACACTTCCGGGAAAGTCACTGTAAAACCACCCCAATAATAAATGCACGTCACAGTACCAATTATAAAAGCAAAGACTCCTCTCTCTTTGGGAAAACCACCAAATTTTAATGTCTTCATAATTTTATTTATTAAAAGTTATAAATGGAAATAACTTACATAGAATCTTTGAATATTGTCACTATTTTCATAATACTCCAAATATTCCATTCTAGGCCTTTTACCTCAGATGTTCAGGCAGAACTCCAGTTATTGGTACATGTTTATAAACCACAGATTAGGACTGTAATTAAGCCACTGTTGTATGAGGGTCATTTACAGGAAAATAAGGTACACAACCGGGTACCCCATCAACTAACAATTAGCCCTTTTTGCGATAGGAATATCCTCTGTGCAATCTATGAAAAAGTTAGCGGTTACATTTTCAAATCCTGTGGGAAGTGAAAGCTTATGACTTACTTCGTGTCTTCTCATTTTGATTGTTTTGAAGATGTCCCAGTAGTACAATAAGGTCCTCAATAACACGAAAATACTGAGAACCTAAGGAACTGCAGGCATGAATTGTGACTGCTACTAGCAATTGTTGTATATCACACACAAGTAGCTTGTAGTCATTCAAAGGAATGCTGTAAACAAAGTCAGATATAATTACTACAAATAGTGCCATTTTAATTCTGATCGTTTCATATGAATACGAAAAATTAAACACAGTACTTGGTATGGTTAGTAGGAGGAAAAGTAATTTACAGATAATGTTACAAAATCCAAACACTGCCACACTTAATCTGATACTGTTGAAGACAGGGAAATAAACTGTTGACACAAAGGCAACATTAGCTATGTTTTAGTTCAGAAAAAGTGGACACCCGAAAAGCTCCAGAAGAGATTCCAGTGTTAAGAATGAAGTTCTATATAATGGTCTTGAAAGCAAATTACTTTTACATTAATGAAGAACAAATCAGAATTATGAAGTTCTCAAATCACTGAACTTTAAATACTACCATTCTCTCCAGTTCTGCAACCATAAATTAGTGTTATACTGAACATTCAAAATTTTGAATATTTGTTCTGCGCCATAGTAACTGAACACATGAGGACACAGTTTTACTTTCTCCTCTGCTTAGATTTCAAAAAGGACGTATGTAGAACATGTTTAAACATATCAACTTTTTTGAGTGAACTTAGTGCATTATTAGATCGTGAACAGTGCAGCTATTTTTTGGATGGGAGTAGCAGATTATTCCTATGTAAACTGCATCTCTTTCCCAGTCTAGTTGCTCCAGCAGGTCAGCCACCGGTCACATTTTTAGTAGCATGTTATTGCTTCTTGTCCATGATTGATGTTTATTTGCATAGTATAGTATGACTTATATCTGGGTTTCCCAACCTGGGAATCATGGCCTGAGACAAGGAAAATACCTAACTTTCAGTTCTTTAGTCCCATCTCTGTCTTTCAGTGAAGGACATTGCCCATTTAAGTCTCAAAGTTTCTTATGTTCTACACAAGTTTAATGACCCCCTTAGTTTAATTGCTGATCATCATTTCCATCAAAATGGAAGAACTATGACAAGTTCTTTATACTAAAGAAATTAATCAAATTTTTATTTCCTATATGAATAATTTTGTTTTGTGTCCCTTATTTTTGGTCTTTGTTACAAACTGCATCCAACAGTTGAGCCTTGGTAAGTTGAAAGGTATGCTTTTAGCAGCATCCTCCTTGCCAATAGTGGCCACTACCTCCCAGAAGCCAGGACTCTTCTCTGCTGTAAACTCATCTGGCTCCTTGCCTATGCACGGCATAGCAGACATAACAGCCAGCTGGGCAAGGAACGGGATGAGCCCCAGAGCAGCTAGCCAAGCCAAATTCCTTGTCCTCTCTACAATAAGTCAGATCCAATATGGAGGAGGAAAAAAAGAGAGGCCAGGAGGATTCTTGAATGTTTTTCTGCCTTCCAGTTTTGCATTCAGACTGTCCCATTTTTAAAATCTTCTAACATTGGTTCGTTTCAAAAAAGAGAATTTTCAAATACAAAGACTACCGAAACCTCTCAGACACTACCACAACTTGTACATTTATTTTACTGGAAGGTAGATTAGCTATTTAACTCATCTAATCCAACAAAATTTGTTAGCTACCATTTACAGATGAATTGCACAATGGAAATGTTAGACAAATACACAGTGAAAATTAACGAGGTTTTAAGAAGTGCCATGATGAATGAGACAGATTTTAAGACTAAATTTACTTTAAAACTAAACATAGCACTATCCATTGGTCCAATGTACAACTATGGCTCTCCAGGAGACGATTGCTGTGGGTACAAATTAAAGTACAATATTTAATTTCTTCAACTGAATTTAAGACTGCGAAATGTTTATTACAAAAATGTATGACCAAGTTATCTGAAAAAACAAGAGTGATTTAGAGCTGTAATAGTATCAGAGGGGTAGCCGTGTTAGTCTGAATCTGTAAAAGCAGCAGAGAATCCTGTGGCACCTTATAGACTAACAGACATTTCGGATCATGAGTTTTCGTGGGTGAATACCCACTTCGTCAGATGAATGTAGTGGAAATTTCCAGGGGCAGGTATATATATGCTAGCAAGCAAGCTAGAAATCTGTCTGTATTTGTGCCAGTTATAATAGATGCTTTATACTAGAATTCTGTACAAAAAGTCAGATATAATTAATAGTAGAGAACTAAGTTAATGTCATAAAAGAGTCCATAAAATCTGTACATTATGGCCTGCAAAAGAAATTATGCACATACTTAAATTTAAACTAGGTGAATAATGCCACCGCTATTCAACAAGGCACTTAGGCACATGCCTAAATCCCATCAGTCAATGGAATTTAAGCACTTGCTCCCTCCTCCCAAATTAATAAGTCATTGCCATGGTAACTGGACAAAATACTTTTTGCTAGGTAAGTTTTCAAAAGAAGAGCTTGAAAAATGTGGTAACTAATGAAAAACCTACATTCCTTGCTTTAACAAGTTCTCAAATGGACCAATGAGATTTTACAAGAGTTTCCTAAATTAGACCTACATACACACACACAAAAGTATGAGACTGTTTGTTTTGGAAGAGGAAAGCGCACACACAGGCTATCAAAAAGAAGTGCCTCTTAAGCATAAGTGAAGCAAGGTATTAAATACACTGGGCCTGATTTTCATTTCAGAATCATACCCCATTGAAAAATAATTAGAAGAATATTATATATAAATAAAATCATGCTTAAAATAATTTAGTGTGAACTTGAAATTGTTTTTAGAGTAAATCTGAAATATTCAAGTAATGCAACACTTACTTTGTTTCTAGACCATTAAGGGCTGCTAAAGTATTACACAGCACATACAGCAAACCATTATCAAGCAGCATGTCTGCCATTTTAGAGCAAGAATTCATGATTTGTAGCAGAAGGCAGAAGGAATTATGCAGCAGTACGTTGTCATATAGAGAATTCTCTATAAGTCCCAGAACAGGAATGACACACCATTTTTGAAAAAGTCCAGCATTTTTTACATCTTCCATGTCAAATCTATTAAAATAGAAACAAATAGGAATTCATCATCTGTCCTTAAAATCATCACAGTATGCACAACTGAATTTTGAATTATTGAAAAAAAGACGGTTACTCACCTTTGTAACTGTTGTTCTTCGAGATGTGTTGCTCATATCCATTCCAGTTAGGTGTGTGCGCGCCGCGTGCACAGCCGTCGGAGAAACTTTTACCCTAGCAACACTCGACGGGTCGGCTTACCAGACTAGCCGATACTAGAATTCGCACTGTTCTCAACCCAGGCAGTGCATTCTCACTTTTAGTCGCAGAAGCCCCTCCACCCGCTCGGACGTGATGTAGCCAATATGGATGCACTTTCGCGCTTGGTGCGCATCGCACGTGCCCTTCTCCCATTTAGAGGCATACAATCCCCATGACCTGATACCTCTGGCACCTTAAGCAGCAGGGCCTGGTGACTTCCTCTTTAGTGCACTGCAAGCTATCTCACCTTCCATCCGGAGAGGGTGGACGTATTACGATATTCTCCACCCGAATAGTCTCTCGCTTCGATTAAGCCCTGCGAGCGGTACCTTCCCACACCGCCCTCATCACCCTTGCCCCCTGCCTGGGACCTAAACTTGGTCCTAACAACTGTATGTTACCGCCTTTGAGCCGCTCGGCGACTTGCATCGCTCCTCTTTTATACCTAGACAATGGAGATGGCGCTCTTCTTATGTGCAAGTCACCTCAGGCGAGAAGGGCTCTCCGAGATCAGAGCCCTTTCAACTGTAGACCCTCCTATCTGTCTTCCAATAAAGCACAAAGTACTATTGCGACCATCATACCGGACATTCCTCCTAAGGTGGTGTCTGCCTTCCACATGCTAAGCCAGAACATCTTTCTCACCCGGTTTTCTAATTCCGAGCCCATGTCTTCTCGCGGGAAACTCCAGCCGCTAACACCTTGTGTGCGCAGGGCGCTTGGCTTCTATGTGGACGAACCACGCCCTTCCGCGAAGTTCTCGCAGCTCTGTTGTGGCGGTGCGGAGAGTGCCGACTGAAAGGTCTGGCAGTCTCCTCCCATGAGGATTTCCTCCAGTGTCAGCAGGCCTATGTAATTAGAGCACGTGCTAACGCGCTAGCTCATTTCCCCTCGGACGCCTGACGACGCACTCTACCCAGGGCTCGAGCTGTCCTCAGGGGCCTGCCTTGGCGCACCGTGCCTCGTCCAAGACGATTTTGCCGTGACTGCGACTCCCTGGTCATACCGCGTCCACCAGCTTTCACTCGCACTATGCCCGTTGGTCAACAAGTCTCGAGACAGACGCCAGACACAGCTTTGGTTAGGCGGCGGACTCCCAGGCTGCCACCGTTCTTCACGACCCCTCCGCCTAGGTAAGGCTTGGATCCCTAACTGAATGGATATGCAGCAAATCACTCCGAAGTAAGAAAGAGCGGTTACTCACCTTTGTACTGTTGTTCTCACTCGCCACGATAGATCTTGGGTTGCTCTATCCATTCACACCACCCCTCCTCCCCACTGTGGAAGTAGCCGGCACAGAAGAACTGAAGGTGTGGCCAGCGTAGCTGGGTATTTATCGGCGTCCGGGTGGCGCCCACTCCAGGGGCGCCTGAAACGGAGGGAAGGCATAAAGCAGAGCGGTGTTCCAGGCAGAAGGAACGCGTCCGTTATCGATCCGGGGGAGAGCCCTGGAATGAGCAGAACTCCTGGCACTTCCTGTTCGAGTGGAGGCGAACAGGTCTACGAGGGGAAACCCCACCTCTGGAAGATGGAATAAATGATGTCCGGCCGAATTGACCACTCGTGGCAGAGGAAGGACCTGCTCAGCGATCTGCCAGGGTGTTCCGGACTCCCGGGAGGAAGGATGCTACTAGGTCCACCTGGTGGGCTACACAGAAGTCCCACAGTGAATGGCCTCCTGACACAGGGGAGACGAGCGGGTCCCCCCTGCCTGTTGATGTAGTACATGGCCGTTGTGTTGTCCGTAAACACCGAAACACAACGGCCACGAAGATGCTGTTGGAATGTCTGCAGGCTAGACGAACGGCTCTCAACTCCGGACATTTATGTGGAGGGTGAGCTCTTGGGCTGACCAACGGCCCTGGGTCCTCAAGCGACCTAGATGGGCCCCCCAGCCGAGGGATATGCGTCGTCGTCGCAAGGTTAGTGACGGTTGCTGCTGTGGATGAAAGGGCATCCCTGCACAAACCAGGACGGGTCCAGCCACCAGTCGAGGGAGCGGAGGGGATCCGGAGGGATCGTGACAGACGTCCATGGGTCCCTGCTCGGCGGAAGACCGAGTGGAGCCACGTCTGAAAGGGCCGCATGCGGAGCCTGGCGTACTTGGTGACATAAGTGCATGCGGCCATATGCCCCCCAGCAGGCGAGGCAGTTGCGAGCTGAGGTGAGATGAGCTGCTGCAAGTGCCCGGATGATCGAGGATGTGATGTTTGGAAGCGGGCTGGGGCAAGTAGGCTCTGGCGAGGGAGGAGTCCAGGGTCGCTCCTATGAAGTCCAGCCTCTGCGTTGGACCAGCGTGGACTTCTCCATGTTGAGTAGGAGTCCCCAATCGGGCGAAAGGTCCGTGATTACGGAGACGTGCTGACGGACTTGGGCTTGTGAGGCCGCCTTTGATGAGCCAGTCGTCCAGATACGGGAAGACATGTATCTGCTGCCTGCGAAGGTGTGCGGCGACGACTGCCATGCACTTTGTAAAGACCCTCGGGCCGTAGACAGGCCAAAGGGGAGGACAGCGAACTGAAAGTGGTGCTGGTTGACTGTGACCGAAGGTACTTCCTGTGCGGGGGAAAAATGGCTATGTGGAAGTACGCGTCCTTCATGTCGAGGGCGGCGTACCAGTCTCCAGGATCCAAGACCGGGATAATAGTTCCCAGGGAGACCATGCGGAATTTCAACTTGAGCAGCCACTTGTTGAGTCCCCGCAGGTCTAGAATCGGTCGGAGGCCTCCCTTGGATTTGGGAATGAGGAAATAGCGGGAGTAAAAACCCTTCCCCCTCTCGGGTAGCGGAACTTCCTCTATGGCTCCTGCGGCGAGGAGAGACTGCACCTCGTGCCAGAGGATTTGCTCGTGAGAGGGGTCCCTGAAGAGGGGCCGGGAAGGGGGGTGGAAAGGCGGGGATGAAGCAAACTGGAGGTGGTATCCTTGCTTCACCGTGCGTAGCACCCACAGGTCGGAAGTAAGTTGTGACCACGCCGGAAGGAAGTAGGAAAGGCGGTTGGAAAAGGGGGGAAAAGGATCCTGTGCTGAGTCTGGTACGCCGTCCCCGGGCGTACCTTCTCAAAAGCTGCCCTTGGCCCTGGTGGGGCCTTAGAGGGACCTTGAGACTGCCCCGCGTGGGGCCGGACTGGCGCCTCGCCCACCCCGCCCTCGCGCTCCTGTGAAGTCCTGCCTGTTTCGAGGCGGAAAGTATGGGCGGGGGTTGGGGCCTAAAGGGTCTACGTTGGGTCACAGGGGTGTGCATCCGAGCGACCTCAATGATGACCCTGTTGTCCTTTTAGGCTTGCAGCCGAGGGTCAGTTTTGTCCGAGAACAAACCCCGGCCCTCAAAGGGTAAGTCCTGTATAGTGTACTGCAGCTCCGGTGGCAGTTGGAGACCTGGAGCCAGAAATTCGCCTCATTGTGATGCCTGAGGCTACAGTCGTGGCAGCCGAATCGGCCGCGCATCAAGGGAAGCTTGGAGAGAGGTCCTGCCCAACCTTCTTGCCTTCCTCTACAAAAGCTGCAAACTCCTGGCGCGAGTCAGGGGCAGCAACTCAGTAAAGCGGGCAACCTCCGCCCAGGTGTTTAGTTGTATCGGCTAACAGGGCCTGCTGGTTGGCCACTCGGAGCTGTAGGGCCTGCCGAGTATACTTACGCCCCAGCAGGTCCATCCGCCTAGCCTCCTTGGATTTTGGGCAGGCGCCTGTTGACCATGGCGCCCTCTCGTTGACTGATTGACAACTAAAGAGGAGGGGGGAGGGTGGACGACATACAAGTGTTCATACCCCTGGGAGGGCACCATGTATCTCCTCTCCAACCCCCTTTGCCGTCGGCGGAATGGAGGCGGGAGACTGCCAGAGGTATCAGTAGTAGCCTGGATGTCCTGAGAATGGCAGGGCCACGCGCGTCGGGGTATCAGCGGCCAGGATGCTGACTACCGGATCGTCACCTCCGGCACTTCCTCTACCGGGAGGTTGATGTTAAGAGCCACCCTACGGAGGAGGTCCTGGTGGGCTCTTAAATCTATCGGCGGCGGCCCGAGGAAGAGAGAGCCCTGCCACGGCCTCATCCGGGAAGAGGAGGAAGATATACCCGGAATGAGAGGGTCCTGGATGGCACTCTGTCCTCTGGTGGTTCTTGCTCCAGAATGCTCCAGGGAGTCTGGAGGATGGATGACATGTTCCTCTGACTCTGTCCGGAGGGGGGGCGGGATATGGTAGCTCTGCGCCCTGCGTTCCGAAGGAGCAGTAGGGGCCGGACCAGGGAGCACCCTGGGCTTGATGGTATGCCCAGGGTGTCCAAAAGGACCACTGCTGCTGCCCTGCATCATGGGGACGTGTGTCTTTGAAAAGTCCCGTGGGCATCTCAGTATCTCGGTCCGGCCATAGTAGCTACCTGCCTGAGGAGCAGACTCTGTCCGGACGGCACGGAGGGGCAGCAAACGGTGGGCACTGAAGTGCCAATAGACTCGCAGCTCTGGGTCTTGGGGACCGGTGCCGGTACGGGTAGCGGTACCCGGGAGCCGGACCGGGACCTGCGACCGGCTCGGTGCCGGGAGGTCGACCGGGACCTCGAGCCCTCTGTGGCGAGATCTGCTCCGGAAGGACGGTCCCTGTGGTGGTGCCGGGAGCTCGACCGGTGCGTGCGGTAGCGGGATGGGAGCGAGTTGACGGACCGGCGCCCGTGCCTGGTGAGGCGGACGGTGCCGCGTGAGGTTGAGCGGTGCGCTGGAGCGGGAGCGGAGCTTGCGTGATTGTCGTGCCTGTGGCGAACGCTGTGGGCGGATTGGAGCGGTGCCGGAGCGAGCGGTGCCGAGATGTGTGAGAGGAGCGGCGGGAATCGAGACCTGCGAGCGGTTGCCGTCCGAACAAGGTGACAGAGGGCGGCCTGATAAGAGCGGCTTGCCCTTGGAGAGGGTCACGAGGCACTGGCGGTGCCGGAGGGGCATGGGGTGCCGGCTCCGTCATGGCAATCAGGTCTCTTGCCGCAGAGAAATGTCTCCGGTGTCGAAGGCAAAGCCAGCTCGACCGCCAGGCCGGTGCCGGGGAGCTTCCAGGCGCCGGACTCGACGGCCCCTCGTGGGGCTGGAGTCAACGGGGCCGGTTTAGGTGGGCCGCAACCGGGGTGCGGTGCCGGGCGGTCTGCCTTAGGAGCAGTCTCTGCCTTGGCTGCGCTTGCAGGCGTTGAGGAGCCCGTCCGAGGCTTTAGCCGACTTCGACCTCGGAGAGAGAGGGAGCGGCGCGGAGTTGCCTTCGGCGTCGTGCTGCGGCCGTGCCGAGGAGCCTTTAGTGTGCGGTACCGGTGCTGGACGGTGCCGTAGGGGAGCGGCTCATCCGCTTGCTGGCTCGTACTCGTGTGGCGAGGGCTAGCGCCGCTTCCATGAGGAGCTGCCTTAAGTCTAATGTCCCGCTCCTTCTTCGTGCGCGGCTTAAGTGCCTTGCAAATGGGGCACTTAGAAGGATAAGTGCGATTCCCCGAGGCACTTAGACAGGAGTCGTGGGGATCCCTGTCGGCATGGCCTATGGCAGGGCCGACATTGCTTAAAGCCCGGTGAGCCAGGCAATGGCTCGTACCGGGCGGGGGTAGGGGAAGAGCCCCCAGGACCCCGCAAAAACTATAACTAAAAATACAACTAACACTATAACTCTAAACTACTAAACTAATAACTATGTAAACTAGAACGATTAAGTAACAAAGAAAGCGATAAAACTAGCGAGTAGCTAGGGAAAATGTGGAGGTCAGGCTAACTGCACTCCACTGTTCCAACGACCGACACGGGCGGTAAGAAGGAACTGAGGGGTGGCCAGGGTCGGCTGGGGTATTTATGCGGCGCCGTGGTGGCGCCACTCCAGGGGGCGCCCAGCCGACCCGCCGAGTGTTGCTAGGGTAAAAGTTTCTCCGACGGCCGTGCACGCAGCGCGACACACCTAATTGGAATGGATATGAGCAATCACTCGAAGAAGATTATACATACTAGGGAGTCTCTGTGTTAACTGTTATGTACTGGCCAGGGGATGGGAGTGATTTCCATGGCATTTCATGTCATGTCAATGCTTATCTAATCTGTTAATGGTAATAAGAATTACAAAAAATGCTTGGAAGGCTTACAGGGAAATGAGACCCCTAAAAGAGATATTAATGAAGTTTAGCTACTACAAATAGGTTTACACTACACATTTCATAAACAGAAAAATCTGACTTTCAGCTTTTACTAAAAGCCAGTGGCACAAAGGTTCTCTTATGACTCATTCTATTTCCCATACTAAAATATTGCAACTTGCAGTGCCACTGTCATGAAATGAGGTATGAGTTTGCTGTAATAAAATAATCCACTGACCAAGAGGAGGTTTTGATACACTGTATTCATTACTGCTGAAACTAATTACATCAAAGATGAATACCTCTTGTTCATCTCAACTCCAGAAGCCATAAACTGAATTACAGTCCTTACATTAGGACTTTCTATGACATAATGGAAAAGGAAATTAAATTACCATTAAAAATATATCATTGTACCACACCATTACTAATATATTCTGAATCATCATAGCAGATTCCTAAAAGGCTAAGTCTCACCCTCATCCACCTCAGTCCTTTCTGAGGAGATGTCTGCTTTCCTTCTTGGGGCTGGTATGACATCTGACAGGTTCTAAGCTTCCTATTAGCATAAGTGGTTAACTTCTGGTATATGTAAGAAATAATCTGTGAGTACTGCTCTTGCACTATAGTAGGCAATTGAAGCAAGAGCTTTTTCCTGATTGGGCAGATGGTAGGCCTTTGGCTATACCTGGATGTTGACTCTCCATTCTGTATCATTAAATCTCTGCAGTGTTAAACAGAAGGGTCTGACTAGCCATTTATTCAGAGAAAAATTACTTCCCACTGCTCTGGCAGAATGGCCTGCTTAAAGTGAGATTCTCTCTTTCTGCAGTGCTTCTGTGGGATTCCTCCTCTTTGTGGTACAAGGATGTCGTACAAGGATTGGCAACCTTTAGCCCCCTAGCAGGCTGGGCCGGTTTGTTTACCCACCATGCCCCCAGGTTTGGCTGATTGCAGCTCCCACGCTGCATCCCACAGCCCTCATTGGCCTGGAGCGGTGAACTGCAGCCAGTGGGAGCTGAGACTGGCCGAACCTGCGGATGCAGCAGGTAAACAAACTGACCCAGCTCGCCAGCAGGCTTACCCTGACGGGCCGCGTGCCAAAGGATGCCGATCCCTGATGTAGTACAATTTATGGAGATGACACTCAAGAAAATCTAGAGATTTTGATTCAGATGTAGATTAGGGTAGCAGTTGGCACAGAATTTTTTTTCTAGCTAGTTGTCACAATTTGGTAGGCGGGGTCTAAGGTGGAGTTTGAGTTGTTAACATTGTCCAGAGTTTTATATGGGCTCTGACTGGAGAATGGCAAGGGCTAAACAGGCTATGGTAAGTTCAAAGGATGTAGAGAGGCTTCAATATTCAACAAAGATATGGGGCTCACTCTCATGAAAGGCCAAGTGAAGGTGCACCATGTTCTGGTAATTAAGAGAAAAGTGAGAAACTGAGTTTTTAGAGTTCCAATAAACTTGCAATCAGAAGCATTTTTGGTGAGGAACTGTTTATAAGGCTGTCTGCTGTTGAAAATATGGTGGGACTTATATGGAATTATATCCTTGCCATGAGCAGACAACTCAATATCGTTGCTTGAACTAAAACAGAGCATCTTCCGAATGCTGAAGAAAAGCAATACTTACTCTTCATCAAGACCAACAGATCGACCAAAGAGCATTTCCAAAAAGCACTCCACAAGTTCCTGAGTTCCTTGATGAAGATACAACTGGTTGGCTAACAAGGAGAAGCCACGATTCTTTAAAAATTTTTCCTTTTGTTCCCTGGTTGCTCTGTTGAAATATGCATCCAACAACTAGAAAGAAATGCATAATTTTGATTCAAGATTAAATATTTTTATGCATCATTTCCTTGGAAGTTTAAATATTCTTGTTTGCAACATGTTCCATTCAGAAAGGAAGAGTTAAGAAAATTTAAACATTTTCAGATTCCAAATTAAGTGACAAATTCTTTCCTTTGATTGTGTTTGCACTTTCCACTGACCTGAATGAATCATAGGAGTGGAAAGGACCTCCAGAAGTCATCTAGTCCAGTCCCCTGCACTCATGGCAGAACTAAGTATTATCTAGACCATCCCTGACAGGTGTCTGTCTAACCTCCTCTTAAAAATCTCCAATGATGGAGATTCTATAACCCTCCTAGGCAATTTATTCCAGTGCTTTACCATCCTGACACTTAGGAAGTTTTTCCTAATGTCCAACCTAAACCTTCTTTGCTGCAATTTAAGCCCATTGTTTCTTGTCCTATCCTCAGAGGTTAAGAACAATAATTCTTCCTCCTCCTCCTCACAACCTTTTATGTACTTGAAACTGTTATGTCCCCTCTCATTCTTCTCTTTTCCAGACTAAACAAACCCAATTGTTTCAGTCTTTCCTCATAGGTCGTGATCAATATAGATTTATTTATACGAAAAAATGGAACAAAGTTTATAATATTAAAATTTTTTTACACATTTTAGCTAAATTGTTACTGATTGGTGACTTAAGTGGTTTTACTTTGTATTTATCTATCTATCCATCCATCCATCCATCTAATCTTCTTAACTAAACCTTTGAAGTTCCTCTTCAAAACTACAAGCCAAAGCTACTCCGTAGGCCCTGCCTCAAGAGCAAAATTCTTCACTGCAAACTGTTTTCCCTTTTCATAAGAAGGACAAAAACACACTGTCAAAAATCAAGATAAAACTCACAGTCAGTTTAAGTTAATACCCAGGCAAAAGTCACACTGACTGCAATGGGAACTATCTCGAGGAAGGATTTCAGGACTAAGCAAACACTGGAGGAAATAATTTTTGTATGATGCACTACCCGTACTGAAGGATGGTCATTTATTTTTCTACCATGTTATTCCCATTTTTATGAGCTATTTGCTTCCATCATAGGATTTGATTTCTTCTATTATCTCTAGTTTATATAAATTCTATAGTTTAACTATCAATTGAAAAGATACTTTTTATGAAGAAATTATCAAACATCTAGATATAATCAACTAGTTTTAAAAAGGCTTTGTGGAGATAAAACTAGGGGAATATAATAAAGAAGTCAATCTTATTTTTGCTAACAATCTGCATATAAAGAACATCTTAGACCAAACTTTGGATATATTCAAGTGAGCTAGTTTATAGGCTTATCTAAGTTGTAAACATTTAGACTGTATATATTCCTACTTTAATGACTCCTTCTTGTATGAGAGGAGATGGATGGTTCACAAGAACAATAAGAGTGTCAGGCTGAATAAGTTTGTCTATCACATCTTCTAGCATGATATCTGGCAGGATTAAAAGAACGCCACGCAAGAGGTCATACAATCCACAGCATACAAGCACAAGGCAATCTTCTGTGGATCTGAAAACAAAGAGGAAAATGTGCTATTACTATATCGAATTGCCTATAAACCATAGGTGCGTATAAATACCATTACAGGTTACCTGCAGGGGGAAAATGACCACAGGGGAAAGAGGTGTTGTCCAGCTTGCCAAGCAAGAAGGAACAGTGCTTTACAGGGGGGTGGGAGTGGCTCAAATGCTGCTTCAAAAGGGGGAATGGGTCAGCATAGTGATGCTGATTCATCTTCTGGAAAGGCTGAGTGATTGAAATGGGGCAAACCTGGGCACGAGAAGCCTCTTTTTCCAAAAAGCAGGTGAAGCCACCCCCTTTTAGGGGGCTTTGTTATGGTGAGTGAAGGGAGTTAGGCTATATCTTGCAAATCATTATGTAAGTGTGGGGCAGATGTTCAGTGCAGGTATTCCATGGCGGGGGGCAGGGGGGAAGAGAAGTGTATAGTGACTGGATAAACTGCTTGGTAAAGAACTTAAAAAGGGAAGAAGTGCTGGTTAAAGGAGTGGAATGGGGAGGCTCGGGGCTCCCAAGACTAGTCTGGCAGGGAGCCAACTCCCCTTTTCTTATAGCCCACCTTAGCCCTCCTTCAAGGTCCCAGAAATGGGTTGGCTGGGGAACCTGGATGGAAAGAAAGGGGCTGGCAGAACTGCCTTGAGTAGATATCGAAATAACAGGAGGATATCTGCACTGTACATGTTTATCTGCTGGGTAGTCCCAGATATCTAATAATAAAAGTTGTGGCATGATTAAAGCCATATCAAGTGTCTCCTGTCCTTTTTTCAGTATAGCTAGACAAAGGTCAGACTAATGACTGTCTGACAAAGGTATTTCCCCAAACTCTTCCCACCGCTCTTCTCTTCTTCCTTTTTTAGGGCTTAATTCTTGACTGCGGTCAGTAGAGGGCAACATGAGCAGAGTTATTTGTATTACAGTAGTGTCCAAAGGTTTCAGTCAAGTTCAAGGCCCCACTGTGCTAGGCATCACACAAACAGTTAACCCTTCAAGGTTGGGATTAGCTAAATAATGTGGAATTTGAAACAAGAGCAATTTTCTAGCATACTACTAGTTTAAATGAATATATTTCCAAGCTTTCACTACAGATCAACACTACATTTCACACTTTAGCTATTTTTTTTTTTTTTTAACAAAATATGTAGTCCAGAGCAAGAACCACAAAATATTTGTCAAGCCAATGAGAAACTATTCTCTATATTATGGCAGAAATTACTGTACTATTAGAGCAGC
The DNA here is from genome assembly GCF_003597395.2 of Chelonoidis abingdonii. Taxonomy (NCBI): domain Eukaryota; kingdom Metazoa; phylum Chordata; order Testudines; family Testudinidae; genus Chelonoidis; species Chelonoidis abingdonii. The sequence continues at coordinate 140,258,830 of NC_133771.1, forward strand.
AAAGAGTCCTGTGGCACCTTATAGACTAACAGACGTTTTGGAGCATGAGCTTTCGTGGGTGAATACCCACTTCGTCAGATGCATGTACTATTAGAATTATTTCTGGAATGTTGAGGTATTGTAGGTTTCTTTAAAAAACAAAGTATGCATACCTATAATCAGGTCTTTCAGATCTTTCAAAGGTCTGTTCACTAACTGAAGAGAACGTAAGACTTTCCCAGTCTTCAGGAAGTGCACTCCTATCAGCAAGGCTTGGCCAGCAAGCAACGGAGGATGATCCACTCTGAGCAGAAAATGCTAGACCCAAGCCAGCAAAATTATTTTGACTCTTCTGAAATGAAGGCAGCCCCTTCAGATTGTCAGGACGGCACAACAGTGATTCAACTGCAGCACCATTCTCATTACTTTTCAGTTCTGCATTTAGCTCTTTGTTCTCAGATAATTCTAGTTCTTCTTTTGAAATGTCAACCAATGCTTCAGCAGATGTTAATTCTGAGTCACAAACTGTTTTCGCAGACTCACAGCTGCTGACAAAGAATTCCTCCTGTATCCTTTTTAATGGATCAGAGCTTTCCACAAAAATATTTTTTTCCTGTGGATCAACAGAGTCACTCTCCCGAACTTCCTGCAAGTCATCAATACTTCTACCCAAGTTCCCAGGTAGCCTTTTTGGATGCACTTGTGGTGAGGACGTAGGAGATGCTGGTAGGCTTTTGCAACGCCTTTGAAGTGCCTGAGAGAGTATTATCTGTGGTATGCTAATCTTGGAAATAATGTTTCCTGGGGAAGAGAACACAAAATACTCTTAGCAACTATTTTGCATTAGAAACCACATTAGAATGTTAATGTTCTGTTTCACCACCGACTAACATATCCACAAAATGCACAAAGTAATGTGCCTTTTGGCTTATTACACTGACAATCTGTTTCCCCCTTACCCCAAACATTAAATCAACTATGAACAGATACCACATTCATTTGGCATAGCAGCCCATAAAGTTTGCTCAACTACTAAGACATTTGATTTCAAAGATAGAATATTCAGTTTACATGAGTTACAGAATATGGCAATAAAATAATGTATATACAAGTTAATTTTCACAAAGCAGAATGGTTTTTTTTTGGTCCTAATTTTGTTTTGATTTAAAGATATAACCACTTAAATAGCAGATTCTACAAGGTATGCTCTGTTATGTCTGATCCCTTCAGTTAAGTCAGTTGGCAATAAAACCCTGAACATACTCATGACTAAAGCTTTAAATAAAAAAAAAAATTCCCTAAAAGATTAAGTGCCTGAATATGGTCAACGCTTAATAAGTAAAGTTGTGTATATAGATTGCTAACATTTAAAGGCGCAACTCTGATCTCAGAGGCACAAACATGGAATATCTAAAACTGGATTAGTCTCTGTCTACTTTTACTGAATGATAAATGTAAACTAAAGATAAATATTGCATCTTCAACTACTTCTGTATACTAACTCCCAGTTCATCTTAATTTGTCTTATTTGGGATATTTTACTCCTCTTTGGAATCTGTGAGCCTTCTTTCCACTCTGTATTTGCAGAAAAATCAATTTTTAAATGTAGAAGTTAAGTATTTGAAGGACTATCAGCAACTATTGCACAAAATATTGTTGTGCTAGGATACTACAATCTTCATAAAAGGATGTTAGATCTGAGTATCTAACGCAATATTTCTATCATCAAAAGAGATGCAATTTGACCAAAAAGGTTTCAGAATGATACCCCAGCTAATACTTTTGTCCAAAGTCAGCATATTAGGAATGCATTCCTAAGCCCTGTCTGACACTTGCTGAAATAGATACAAATGAATTCCCTCCAGCAGTCAGTACAGAGCTGGTTGCTTAGGTGGTTTTAAACATCTTGCAGCTAAAATCAGAGATGCAAATGAAAATGCGCAGCCCTCACGAATATCACATATTTTTGCAACTATCTGACGAAGACCTGTCTGTAACATTCATCTGTGACAGACGAATGGATAACATTTCTTTATTTAAGAAAAAACTTGTACTGAACTATAATTTGTAATTGTTTAGGACCTCACGTAAGAGAGCATAAAATGACGCATTAGTGCAAAACAAAAAAACTTGAGGAGATTGCAACATTTCATGACATGGCTCGAAGCAAAGTGAAAGACGTATCACTTTTTCTCTTTTTAGACAGTCAAGTCTCAATCTAGCAGGTACATAACATTTGAAGAGCTAACTTGTAATACGCTTTTCACTAGGGAAGAACTAATTCAACATTAACTGCAAAATGTATTATTGTTCAGGTATGCCGTGCTGTGGGTTTTATATTACAGAAATTGCAACAGTCACAAATAGGAAGTGAGAAATGGAAGCAAATCACGTCTATCTCATACATGTTGCCTAAATTGTTTGGATCCTACAGTTTTAGCCAATGATTTTACCTCATTTTGGATGTATATTAACTTCATAGTTAAGTTCCATTGCAAGACTTTTTTTAATCCAACTTTAAAATTTTGATCCAGCGATGATTTGTTTGAAAATGCACGTAATATACATTGAAAGACTACATTTTAATATTCCAGAAGTCTAGAGCACTTCTTCCATACTGGTTAATAAAAGTGGGCACTTAATTTTTTGCTGGAGTGACTTACGATTTGTTGGAAAGTGAGAAAATTACTAATTTGTACTCTTTATGCCGAAATGTTGCATTGAAATCACAACAGTAGCATAAGATATGTTGGGAAGGGGTGGAGGGTTATTAACTAGCCCCTATCCAATCTCCTTTGCATAACTATAGTATGTTTAGCACTCATATGAAGAGAATAAAATATCACTGACCACAGACTTTTTACATTTTAAAGCTCAACTGGAATAGTGTACTGTAATAAAAAACCCTGACAATTCTCTCTTAGGCAAGTAACTTGCTGGTCATCTAAGTCACACAATTTGGGATATACCTGGAATAAGTTGCTCCTAATAGGTTTAGCTACTTTATCTCGGCTACAGAAAGTGTATTATCGAACTCACTGCATAATCAAATGCTGATTTTGTATTTTATACTAAATTTAAAATGGCCACAATCATTTCTCATCATGCTCAAGTTATAAAACACTGATACAATCTTAGTTATTTTGCACCAGTGGACTGAATTTAAGCCAACTTTGCCACCACTCACCTAAGTTCCATCTCTATAAACAGTTGCAGTCTTTTCCTTTGCTTCATCGCCAAACCCAGAAATTGAGCATATGCTTTTCTAGCAGCAGGTATGTAATATAAGTATTTTACCTCCCAGTGGCGAAGCAGTAAATCCAGCTGGACTTGTAGTTAGAGATGGACTGTCAACTGATTTTCCACCAATGCTGGAATTTCTCAGGTACTTGATCGACTGGACCTTTTCCTGAAAAATCTTGCCATCTAGAAAAAAAAAGGGGGTGGGAGGAACAATGACTTAACTCCATGCAAGTTTTTTCTCTTGGCAAATTAAAAAAAAAAAAAAAAA
>NC_133771.1:140262419-140264870 GCF_003597395.2 Chelonoidis abingdonii
CCAGTCCCCTGCACTCATGGCAGAACTAAGTATTATCTAGACCATCCCTGACAGGTGTCTGTCTAACCTCCTCTTAAAAATCTCCAATGATGGAGATTCTATAACCCTCCTAGGCAATTTATTCCAGTGCTTTACCATCCTGACACTTAGGAAGTTTTTCCTAATGTCCAACCTAAACCTTCTTTGCTGCAATTTAAGCCCATTGTTTCTTGTCCTATCCTCAGAGGTTAAGAACAATAATTCTTCCTCCTCCTCCTCACAACCTTTTATGTACTTGAAACTGTTATGTCCCCTCTCATTCTTCTCTTTTCCAGACTAAACAAACCCAATTGTTTCAGTCTTTCCTCATAGGTCGTGATCAATATAGATTTATTTATACGAAAAAATGGAACAAAGTTTATAATATTAAAATTTTTTTACACATTTTAGCTAAATTGTTACTGATTGGTGACTTAAGTGGTTTTACTTTGTATTTATCTATCTATCCATCCATCCATCCATCTAATCTTCTTAACTAAACCTTTGAAGTTCCTCTTCAAAACTACAAGCCAAAGCTACTCCGTAGGCCCTGCCTCAAGAGCAAAATTCTTCACTGCAAACTGTTTTCCCTTTTCATAAGAAGGACAAAAACACACTGTCAAAAATCAAGATAAAACTCACAGTCAGTTTAAGTTAATACCCAGGCAAAAGTCACACTGACTGCAATGGGAACTATCTCGAGGAAGGATTTCAGGACTAAGCAAACACTGGAGGAAATAATTTTTGTATGATGCACTACCCGTACTGAAGGATGGTCATTTATTTTTCTACCATGTTATTCCCATTTTTATGAGCTATTTGCTTCCATCATAGGATTTGATTTCTTCTATTATCTCTAGTTTATATAAATTCTATAGTTTAACTATCAATTGAAAAGATACTTTTTATGAAGAAATTATCAAACATCTAGATATAATCAACTAGTTTTAAAAAGGCTTTGTGGAGATAAAACTAGGGGAATATAATAAAGAAGTCAATCTTATTTTTGCTAACAATCTGCATATAAAGAACATCTTAGACCAAACTTTGGATATATTCAAGTGAGCTAGTTTATAGGCTTATCTAAGTTGTAAACATTTAGACTGTATATATTCCTACTTTAATGACTCCTTCTTGTATGAGAGGAGATGGATGGTTCACAAGAACAATAAGAGTGTCAGGCTGAATAAGTTTGTCTATCACATCTTCTAGCATGATATCTGGCAGGATTAAAAGAACGCCACGCAAGAGGTCATACAATCCACAGCATACAAGCACAAGGCAATCTTCTGTGGATCTGAAAACAAAGAGGAAAATGTGCTATTACTATATCGAATTGCCTATAAACCATAGGTGCGTATAAATACCATTACAGGTTACCTGCAGGGGGAAAATGACCACAGGGGAAAGAGGTGTTGTCCAGCTTGCCAAGCAAGAAGGAACAGTGCTTTACAGGGGGGTGGGAGTGGCTCAAATGCTGCTTCAAAAGGGGGAATGGGTCAGCATAGTGATGCTGATTCATCTTCTGGAAAGGCTGAGTGATTGAAATGGGGCAAACCTGGGCACGAGAAGCCTCTTTTTCCAAAAAGCAGGTGAAGCCACCCCCTTTTAGGGGGCTTTGTTATGGTGAGTGAAGGGAGTTAGGCTATATCTTGCAAATCATTATGTAAGTGTGGGGCAGATGTTCAGTGCAGGTATTCCATGGCGGGGGGCAGGGGGGAAGAGAAGTGTATAGTGACTGGATAAACTGCTTGGTAAAGAACTTAAAAAGGGAAGAAGTGCTGGTTAAAGGAGTGGAATGGGGAGGCTCGGGGCTCCCAAGACTAGTCTGGCAGGGAGCCAACTCCCCTTTTCTTATAGCCCACCTTAGCCCTCCTTCAAGGTCCCAGAAATGGGTTGGCTGGGGAACCTGGATGGAAAGAAAGGGGCTGGCAGAACTGCCTTGAGTAGATATCGAAATAACAGGAGGATATCTGCACTGTACATGTTTATCTGCTGGGTAGTCCCAGATATCTAATAATAAAAGTTGTGGCATGATTAAAGCCATATCAAGTGTCTCCTGTCCTTTTTTCAGTATAGCTAGACAAAGGTCAGACTAATGACTGTCTGACAAAGGTATTTCCCCAAACTCTTCCCACCGCTCTTCTCTTCTTCCTTTTTTAGGGCTTAATTCTTGACTGCGGTCAGTAGAGGGCAACATGAGCAGAGTTATTTGTATTACAGTAGTGTCCAAAGGTTTCAGTCAAGTTCAAGGCCCCACTGTGCTAGGCATCACACAAACAGTTAACCCTTCAAGGTTGGGATTAGCTAAATAATGTGGAATTTGAAACAAGAGCAATTTTCTAGCATACTACTAGTTTAAATGAATATATTTCCAAGCTTTCACTACAGATCAACACTACATTTCACACTTTAGCTATTTTTTTTTTTTTT
>NC_133771.1:140268335-140328469 GCF_003597395.2 Chelonoidis abingdonii
AAAAAAAAAAAAAAAAAACACAGAAAACAAGTCAAAGTTAAGATTCACAACATATCACTGCAAGGTTTAATGGGCCAAGCGCTTTCATTCTCCACTGCGTTTCTTATATGTGGAAGGAAAGAATTCTACTTTTGTTCAGTACAGTGGTGTCATACTTCTCACTAAGAGAAGTTTTAGAATATTCCTCTCAGTGAATATATTCTGGAATGGTTCTCAAACTTGTACGTTTAAAAATAGCATTTCCAAGCTAACTGCTAGTAGCCATCTAGCTGAAAATTGTGTGACATCAAATAAATGACACCCCTCTCTAATCCTCATCTCCCCACAAAAAAATTAGTTCCTTTACCAGACGAATCAAGCCTCAAACTATCAGCAGTGGGCTCTAATTCTGTGCTAATAAAGACATACATGGAGTCATGCTGGAGTGCAAATGCCAACAACTACACACCATTCAAGTAGAGAGCTAATTACCCAAACTGGACATGCAAAATAAATGCATCCACAACAGTAGAGTACGGTCTGAAAATCTAGCTCAACGCATTTAATATTTACACCACAAAAAGTTTCACTGTTTTCAAAACTACATACCTACAATGTTAACAAAATATTGGCAAAAATCTTGGGAATGCCAACTTTAAATTAGAAATGAACTATAAAATGTATTTTACACTACATAGATATAAAAAATGCTTCTTTACAGAAAAAGATTTTAAAAAGCCTTTACTCATTTTGTTCACCACAGTAACGATTTGCTACTAAAGATCTGTTCTGGATTACAAATTTCCTAACTTCACCCACTTTCAGATACTTCTGTGTTCATTTTCTCTAACCGAGCGCTGCCAGGAGATCACTGGATGTCTTCCACTGATAGCTCAGAAGAATACTTGATTGCTCAAGGATACTCGAGCAAAAGGAACCTTGTCATGTGGTTAGTTGCAATTTGAAGGATCCCCTCTTTCCTTTCTCCTGCCTCATCCCTGAGGGATCCTCAGACTGGATCCCTTCCAGCTACTTAGTTGTCCACTCTGTCTTCCCTAAATATGAATTTTACATCACTGTCAACCAATCTCATTAAAAATTATTGAAGTTCAAAATGACTTATTTAAAATGGATTAAAATTCTAATATGGTTTGTTTTAAGTACAATAGAATCCTCTTAATTTGCAAATCTTGTTGGAAATAATGAACCAGTTAAGCAATTGTCCAAATTATCCAAGTTAGCATGATGTACAGAACATTGCACACGAATTTATAATAGTTTTCATTGGCTGCTTTAAAATAAAGTATTGTAAATATGTAGTATGCCTAAGAACTACAAATACTGTAAAACTGATTTATAAGGAGACATAAAACCAAACTGCCTGAAGTTAATGCCCATACTTCGGAACTGCTAGCAAAACAGCAAGTCATACCTGGAAAAGGGTTACTTACTAATTACAGAAGACAGTTTGCATGGATCTACACAATCAAGAATTGTGCCACTCAGGGAACCTTTCGAAGTATCAGTGTATTTGGGGGGATGCATGCACAACTCACTTGAGGCACTGAACACTGACGTCTGAGGATAGAGGCATGACCATCCACCCCAACTGCTTATTAGTTCATTTGATTCATTTAAGAATGCTTTAAACAAAAAACTCTAAGATAGGGAAGGTGCTTTGAGCTATACAAATGTTCTTCTGAAGGAGCTACAATTAGTGACAAGAAACACTTTTCCTCCGAGAATTGCCTGTATAAATTCACAATACTGGGAGACTAACAAGCAGTAACAATTATCCAAGGAGAAAAGCCTGAGGAGAACTAGTTAGAGATGACACGAATGCTCTCCCAAGTTGGCATTTAGATCTAGTTGCCTAGTCAAGCAAGTAATGCTGCATGAATTTATGGAGACCTCAAAATAGCAGCTTTGAAATATTTTTAGCATGTTCACAATGACACACATTATGAAAGCCATTTTTGATCTCGTAGAATGTGCTCTAAAGACCTCAGGTACTTCGATATGTGCAATATCATAACAAGCTTGTCTAAGTTACTTTGAAACTAGATGGATTTTCCCCTTGAATTGTCTCCATAAACTGGAGTCGCAGTTAGGGTAGTAGTTTTCAAGCTGAGGTCTGCAGACTATGTCTAAGGGATCCACGAAAGATTGTTGCTAGCACAGAACACTGTTTTTCAGTCTGTGATCTGTGAACCCCTGGAAGTCTGCAGACTAAGTCTAAGATTTCAAAAAGGGTCCACACCTCCAAAGTTTTTAGGAGTCCACAAATGAAAAAAGTTTGAAAGCCACTGATTTAGGGTATTCACGGATAGATTTTCACATTGGATCTGTGTAACCTAGCCTCCCCTTATAAGTTAATTTTGGGAACTGGTCAACTGAGAATGTGTCCAATCTTTGACCAAGAGGTATAAATTTGCAGCTTGAAGAGGCATCTTATGCTAGTTCAAACAAAGCTTGTACACTGAAAACAGAAATGCAACTGTTGCAGCATAGGAACTGAGAGGGGCTAGCTGCTCCAAGTATGTACCTGTCCAAGAAACTACGAACATGCTAGGGTAGCAAGACCCTACCACCACTTGCACTGCCACAGTTGTATTTTTATTTTTAGAGTGCTAGTTCAATCAGAGCTGGAAAGTACACCTTCAGATTGAAATGTAGACATAGCATAAGGTTAATTTAGGTGGAACTTTAAGAGACCTTTCAGGTAGAGGTAAAAGCACCATGTTCTATATAGAACACTGAAGAGAAGGTGCAAGTAGGCCTTTTCAAAAAAACTCAATAATAGGATGATTGAATATGAAGAACCCTGTAGGGTAAACTAACGTGGTTGCCTGAAAATCCTGTCAGAAATTAGTGTCCCTAAAGCAGATCTACTTCAAATCAAAACCATGACTGACCCCTGACAGAATAGGCTTGAGGGAACAACAATTAACTCAAACTATAATTTGTTGTTATTGAACAGAAATGGCCTCTAATAGGACAAAGAGTAATGAGAATAACAAAGAGGCCACTGAAGAATACTGAATGCATTTGGGATTGTGGATGTTTCATACCCTTGAACCTGAACATTTGATGCTGTGAAAGGATGTACATGTGGCTCCCAATGGACAGTTCCACCTAGAGGGTTACAAGCTTGCATACATTCCTATGTGGTGGATCTGTACAGGCAGTTCTCAAAAGAGATGTACTGTTAACATGTTGCAAACAACCCTGTGCGTGTCAATTTAAAGGAACAACATCGATTTTCTATCATCAGCTAAAATGCATGGAACTCAAACTGTTCCCTGCAAACTATTTATGAGATGTCACTTAACATGATTTTAGTTATGTGAAAACAGCTGGCCAAGCTCTCTTATTACCTACTGTTCATAAGCTGTAATTTTCAGTAAACTGGTACTGTAATGCATTCACACATTCAGTATGTGTGATCCACAGAGAACCCTAGTCTTCCAAGTACATCAGAGGCTAGGAACTGGAAGATTCTTTAAGGGATAGACTATTTGGCTTTGGGGAAGTCATTTACAAGTTAGTTTCCCCATCTGTAAGCCTGAGATAGTTTATCAACCTCACTGGTGTTTACTTTTTAGAATTATTAATAGCTGTCAAAGATGAAAATGGAGTATAAAATATAACCACTAACTATTAATATATATTGTCTTTCACGGTTTATAACTAATAACCCAACCAGGTATCATGCAAAATATGGAGGTCCAATTAAAGAAGCTTTTGAGATACATTATAACTACTTTGATTCTATCAGAAGAAATTTTGATTGTAAGACTCAATTCAGTAGCTTTTGTAGAAACATTAATTACATGGTAGTGTACAGCAGAAGCATTCACAGAACTGCTATTTATAAAATTAGCTTAGTTTTATTTTTAACCCAATGGATTGGCATTTCATCTTATAGTCTATTTCTGGTTAAACAAAATATTGTATCTACCTATGTGCAGGGAAAAGTAGAAGTTGGTGGGATTGTGACAAACATATGTATTAGTGGGAGGGTGAACTGCTAAGAGGAAATTGAAGATCAGTGTCAGTAATTCCAGGTCTGGGGGAGATCCAAGCACTTCTTCAATTATTTTCACAAATGATCTACAAACCTCCCGAGGCAGGGTTGTAAGATGCCCTTCCTTTTGCTCCTGAAAGAGAAATGCACAGGTAAAATTACCTGAATGCTCGGTTTGTCTATTTATTTCATCACTATACTCTTCCATACAATAGATATGGGAAAAAGTTTTAGTATACTTTACCGAACCTGGAAGAAGTCACTGTGTTCATTCAATATTACATGCAATTAGCATGCCCAAACCACAATTGTAATACTAATCAAGTTACACAAGTACACTTTTTAAAAAAATGGAAGTTTGTTTCCATGGAAGCACTTACATATAATCTGAAGTTGCAATGTTAATGACATCTATAGGTCTAATAAAAATTAATAGATTTTCAAATATTAACTACAATTGTATAACTATTTAACTGAATAAGGAGACCTAAGGTTAGACTTACAAAAATCCCACTAGATGCCTTTGACTTCAAAATGGGAGTTAAGAGCCTAAACTATTTAGACACTTTTGTAAGTCCTAGTAGGCTTTTAACTGCCTCTTCTTCAGGCACTTAATTTTGTAAATCTGGCCCCTAATCTGCGCTATGGACCAATTGCTTAGGAATGTTACTTGTATTACAACACAGAAGAGCTTGAAATTAGCAATTGCTATTTTTTCCCTGAATTCTTCTAGGAGTTAAGTTTAAAAGGCAAATCCACTTACAATAATTTATTAGAGTCATAACACGCACACACAGAAGAGAGACTATTATTGCATAGGGCACTGGATAGATCAAATTGTTAAGTGCTCACAATGTGTTCGGTGCTATACAAAACAGACTAAGATGGTTCTGTGCTGGGAAGCACAGCCTATGAGAGTCAGATGTAAAACAAAAGGCGCAGATGGGATGAAAAAATGTCATTTTCTCCCCAGTTGTTTTAAATGTTGAGAGTTTGATTCACATCACTGCCTCCCCTGTTAGAGAAAATTACCTCAAAGATATTGAAAATTTATATAAAAGATGAGTTTGAGCAGTGCCTTACATAATAGGCTTCAACTAGGGAACATGATCTTATAAAAAAACTAGGTTATGCACAGCTGCAACAGAAGTAACAGACAGACACATAGAAGTGCTGTTTAGGTGTTTCTGGAGAAGGTAAGAAGAGTATGGTTAAAGGAAAAATGGGATTAGATTAAAATAGAACAACTGTAAGGAATAAGTCATCTAGCTTCATGTCATGCTCTAATTAATGCTCTTAAGAGACATACAACTATAGTTAAAAGTAAGGTACTCCTGTTTGTGGCAGTATTTGACTTCAGATTATCAAAACAAGTCAAGCCATTTAAAAAATCCAAAATTTCTTTATTCAAATAGGATTAGAATCCTAGTATCATAGCAATAATAAAGAGGTATATTATAGTCATACCCCTTCAAGGATAGCCTATAATAATTTGTATCATTGCATTTTCTTAGGAAATAATATAAAAAAGTGACAGATGGTTATGTGTTAAATAAAGTTGAAACTGTTTCCAAAAACTTGTAACAGCTGATTACAAAAAACACTAGCACTACCTGTGCTTTTCCTTAACAGTGATTTGAGAGTAAAGCTAGACAGATGTTCAGTATGGAAGCTTTAATACATATTTGACGTTACATAGAACAGTGTTTTTCAAACCGTGGATCGTGACCCACCACTGGACACAGCATGTAAGGCACTGAGTCACCTTGCTCTGGTCAGCACCGCTGACTGGGACGTTAGAAGTCCTGTTGGCAGCGCTGCCCAGCTAAGGCAGGCTAGTGGCTACCTTTTCCAACACTGCACCCTGGAAGCAGCCAGCAACAGGTCCAGCTCCTAGGTGGGGGAGGGGGGGCGCGGCAGGGGGCTCCACGTGCTGCTCCTGCCCTAAGGGTGTGTGGAGGCCAGTGCCTGCAGACAAGAATCATGCTCCTTCACCTAGGAGCAAGACCTGTGGCTGGCCGCTTAAACGGTGCAGCATGGTCCATGATGCCAGGACAGGCGGGAAGCCTGCCTCTGTACACCAACTGTGCCACTGACTGGGAGCCATCGGAAGCAAGTCTGCGCCCCAACCCTGTGCTCCCAATCCCCTGCGCCAGCCCTGAGCCCACCCCCCAAAACCTGGAATTCTTCCTGCACCCCAAACCCCTCATCCCTGGCCCCAGCCCAGAGCTCTGACCCCCTCCTGCACTCAAGCCCTCTGCTCCAGCTCAGAGCCCCCTCCCACACCCTGAACCTCTCATTCCCAGCCCCAACATGCAGCCCTCACCCCAACCCTCTGCGCCAGCCCAGAGCCCCTCCCACACCCCAAACATCTCCTCCCCAGCTCCGCTGGGTCACAGACATCAATTTTCTTCAACTGGGTTCCCAGAAAAAGAAGTTCGAAAGCCAGACATAAAAGGACCATCTTAGCATTCCAGTGGCAATGGGTATAGGAATGAATCAACATCCCTTGCTCCTGAGGTTGGCAGGTATAGTGGTACTACACTCAGCCATTGGGTGTACTAGAAGATCTTGCATCACCCTCCGATGACCTCTACAACTGATGTGTTCTGGTGAAAATATCACTACTTTGTAATGCCTGCTAGAAGGTAGGAAGAAGGAAGAACTAATCTTTATGGGGACACTTGGAAAAGTAAAACTAAAAACACTGAAGAATGAGGTGCACTTTGTTTCTAGTTTAAATGAAATTATTTACCAAGCACAAAATAATAGACAAGATTAAAAGTACCTGCAGAACCTGACACGTTAGCAAGAAGTGATGCACCACTTGAGCTTTTAACAGTTGTTTGATGTTAAACATCTGTTGGTGATGGTTAGCTCTGATAAGGATTTCCAGAGCTGCTAAAAGAGTTTCCCAAACACCTTGCTGGAAAACAAACAAAACAAACAAAAAAACCCCCACAAATAGTATAAAACAAGCAGGACCAAATATAACAACAGTTCTATCTCCTCCTCTCTGTTTTATAGGCTATGCTATCCTAGTTTTGACAGATTAAGAAGGTAATATGAAGTGTTATAACTGAATCAAGATGCTTTTTACTAGTATTTGCATGCAAAAAAGGAAGAGGAAAATTAAAAATTAGTTCCAAACTCTGACCTAGAAGCAGCATGTTAAGGGGCATAGTTTAGTTTTTAAATCCTTAAAATTCTTTTAATGTCTATACCAAGTTTTGCAAAGTTAATCAAAAACAATCGAAAAATTATAAATTGTATGCAGTGTTGTAGCCGTATTAGTCCCAGAGTATTGGAGAGACAGGGTGGGTGAGGTTCTCTCTTTGAGGTCACCTGAAGAGCTCTATGTAAGCTTGAAAGCTAGTCTCTCTTGCCAACAGAAGGTGGTCCAATAAAAAGATATAACCTCACCCACCTTCTCCTAAAATGTATAACAAAACTGAAGGAGTTGCAATTATACCCTTGCTATAACACTGAATGCAGTCATGAAGATCTGTGCTACATTTAGTTTTATTCTGGGTACAGTCTATTTTGGTAGCTATTCAAATCCCCAAACTAGTATGTAAAAAACCATTTCAGACTAAGTAAGGATGATGACAAAAAGAATGTACTGTACTTTTCTTAAGACAAGAATCCATTTTATTGATTTGTATAAAGATGGTAGATACCTGTGCTTTAGACCATATCTTCCAATCAAGCAGCAACTCTTCTAACAATTTAATATCTTGTATTACTGCAGTGGAATCTGCATCAAGCATGAATTGTCTGCTCTCATTTATATTAAGAATCTCATCGCTGAAGCAGCCTTCAAGAAGTGTCTTAAAACAGAAAAACAAAAAGGACCTGAGGCTTTGATTGGAGTACTGAAGACCACAATTACAGCCATCCATATTTTAAGAAGAGTTGTTTCCAGCCCATCCTTATCTGCATCTGTCATAAATAGATAGCTAAGGGTTAATGTTTCTTTCACCTGTAAAGGGTTAACAAAGGGAACCAAACACCTGACCAGAGGACCAATCAGGAAACCGGATTTTTTCAAAGTAAGGGAGGGAATTTTGGGGGGTCTGAGTCTTTTGTCTGTCTCTCAGCTATGAGAAGGTTCTTTCTATCTTCTAATCTTCTGTTTCCAAATTGTAAGTACAGGTAGAAAAACAATATAGGCTTTTATGTTGTTTTGGTTGTATTTTACATGTGTGTAGCTTGCTGGAATGTTTCAAATTGGATATCTTTTTGAATCAGACTGTTTATTCATATTTTCTTATAAGCAATAGCCCTGTATTGTCATCTTGATACAGAAGAATTTTGATGTCTTTTTTATTATATAAAAGCTTTCTTTTTAAGACTTGTTTGAGTTTTCTCTCTGGGTAGGCTAAGGAAGAAGGGGAGGGAATTCTCTTTGTGTTAAATCTACAGAGGGTAAGCTCTGCCGCACCAGGGAATTGGTGGGGGGGAAGAGATAGAATCATTTCTGTTTCCTTGTATTTGGGGTTTGTCTCTTTGTCGAATAGAGGAGACATGCTTCTTGGTATTGTGATGTAAAGAGATTGCATCAGTACTCTCAGGTTAGCCAGAGAGGAAAGTCTGGGTGGGAGAGAGAGGGGGAAGGGAAGTGGGTTATTTCCCTTTGTTGTGAGACTCAGAGCCTCTGAGTCTTGGGGTCTCTCCAGGGAAGGTTTTGGGGAGACCAGAGGGGGCCAAAACCCTGGAATTTTTGGATGGTGGCAGCGAGATCAAAGCTAAGCTAGTAATTAAATCTGCATCCTTTCTAGAATTATGATGCAACATAATAGGCAGCAGGTTTAAAAACAAATCAAAGGAAGAATTTCTTCACACAGCGCAAAGTCAACTTGTGGAACTCTTTGCCAGAAGATGTTGTAAAGGCCAACACTATAACAGTGTTCAAAAAACAACTAGATAAATTCATGGAGAATAGGTCCATCAATAGGTATTAGCCCAGAAGGGCAGGGATGGTTTCCCTATCCTCTATTTGCCAGAATCTGGGAGTGGGTGACAGGATGGATCACTTGATGATTACCTGTTCTATTCATTCCCTCTGGGGCACCTGGCATTGGCCATTGTCAGAAGACAGGGCACCGGGCTAGAACCACCATTGGTCTGACCCAGAATAGCTGTTCTTATAGGTATACTTAATCCTGCATCAGCACTGGATTAGCGGTGAACTAGACCTCCCAAAAGTCCTACATTTCTGGGATTCTGTGATATTTAAAAGAAACCCCACATCTTTGTTTACTAAAATGCCTTTAAGAGAAATCAGAAAGCCCAGAGAGCTTTTTATGGATTAGCAGGCCTACTTTCCAGAAGTGATTAGTGAGTTTAGGTGCCCAATTTGACACCCCTTAGGAGGGGCCTGATCCTCAGAAGATTGGTGTACAGCACTTTCTGAAAATCAGGCCTCTCTTAGGTGTCTCAGGTTAGCCGTCCAAAGACTAATCACTTTTCAAAGACTTAGCTATAGACGAACTTCAAAAAAAACATTGTAGTCCACTTTCTCAATAGGGCAATGCACACATATATCATATGCCCATTTCAAATAAGCAAACATTCTCAAGCAAAAATGAAGCTCTGAAAGATTCAAAGGCAGTCATTGGGATGGTCTCCTCCAAAGGACACCTATTCCTGTGTTTCCCAGAGAATCCTGCAGTTTTCCTCCCAGGTATAATATAATTTTTAAGTAAGGTTCATATGCCTTACATCCATCAAATACCCTTATTAGGAATTCTTGTGCCTACAAAGTAGATCAAAAACATTTCCATCATAGAGCAGGTGTTCCAGAAGAAATGCTACCAGGATTACTGTTTATGAAAACTGCATGTAAGAGATTACCTAGATAACAATTTTTGCTTTCAAGATTTATCCAAACTCTTCCTCCTCTCTTCCCAAAACATCCTACCCTATCTTCTGTGATATGGTAAAGTGAACAGTGTCAATTCAGTCACTCTAAAATATTTTTAACTTCCACTTCTGATTTAAGGTTTCACCTGTAGGTTTCTAAAATTGATCTTCTGGTTTAGCTTGTCATCTTAAAATAACTTTGCCAAGTGGGGGATAATTATAGAAAACTGTATTTGCAGTTGTTTCTTTCCCCTCAAACCCCAAGTGGTTTCTGTAACATTCTCTCCTCATTTCACCCATCTTCTCAGTTTCCGGATTGAGGGCAATTGTTCCTATATTGGACGGGCTCCAAACCAAAAATCTGCATTCAAATCTAGGAGTAAGAGCATAGAGGATCTTCTAAACAACCATATAGTCCAAATTTAACTATACAGACATTTTTAACATTATACCTTCAAAATGTGAAATCCAACAATACACTTGGGTTTAATCAACACCTGATGAATCATGGAATATCCATTACAGTTTTCCATCTCTTGTATTCTCTGTTGATTGTATTTTGTTAATGAGAGTATAACTTGTAGTGCTAAAGCTTGAGTCTCTTCACAGTTGGTGATATCTATAACCTAAAAATAAGCCAGTTTTAATAATTCAAGAGGTAAACATATTTGATAGCGCTAGTGTAATGAGCAGATTTATAGATATTCTGTAAAAAAATACTACTTCACTCCAGGCTACAATTTGTCTTAAGGCTCAATTAGGCTCTCATATCTATAAAGAAATACTACTCCATTATTCTACCTAAAAACACAGGATCCCCAATGGAGTTAATGAACATCTGCCAACAAGTCTGAGACCCATGAAAAAGATCATCCTTGTTGAAGTGAAAAAAAGACACTCCAAAAAATAACACTAAAGCAGAAAAGTGTAAACAGCTCCCTATCATTCTGGGAAAATCACATGTGCAGCACCTGCTCAATGAGGTTGAGTATTTTACATAAAGAGGAGGAGATGCTTCCTAAATGCTATAAAATCAGCTTCATTTATGGCTCCTGGAGATCTAGAACATGGCAGACTGCCTATAACTATTGCAGTCTGCTCCAATGTTAAAACTCTATTACACATAGCACAGAGGTAGTGGCAGCTGGGCTGCTGGATAAAGCTGGTAAACAAATAATACAAATATGGAAGTAGTTAACAATGGGAACGCAGTCCTGAACCCTATGAGAGACAATTCATAACATTTGAATTAAGTCAGAGGTGTGCAAGAAGGAAAGTTCAGCTGACTTTGTACACATTCATATCCTACTCTGTTACGTACATGTAACAATGCTGCATTTACAACACCTGTGCTTTTGACAGCTCTAAAAATCATGCTTCATTGATGTGAACGTTGTGTATGGTAGAATGTGTAGTTATGTAAAACTTAAGTAACACAGTAAAAATTAATAGGAATAATTTCCATTACAGATTTTGCCTGAACACCAGAGAGCCTCATTTCCATACAAACTGATTCCCCTATATGACTGTTGTCAATAAGATAATTTGATGGACTGTGCAAATGAGTCTTGGAAATCACATTAATAAACTTTGGGAAACCAGTTATTCCAAGTACAAGGACTCCACTTTTACCCTAGTGGCTGCCTTGATTTGTTTCATTTAAAATTTTTTTTTGAGATAATCATTCTGAGTAATCATTCAGAAAGTCAGACCTTTCTGTTAAGCTATTTTTAATCTAGAGTTTACTCCAAAAGTAAGCAAGCCCTATGAATTGCTTGTGCCCCTTCCCCTGCCCAGGATAGCATCCTTTTGGGTTTAAAGACATTCAGATATTATTGATCTAATTTGCACCAATTTGTCAGATGTGCACAATGTATAAAAGAGGTGAATTTGGTCCCATACTTTTATTACATGCACTATAACCACACAAAGTCTTTGTGCTAAAAAAAACCAGAACTCCTAATAAGAGGTCCATTGTATTTCAAAATAAATTTTTTTTGGAACAGCAGTTTGTAGCTAACACATTAATTCAAATATTTATATGCGAATAAGAGTAGCTTTTGAAGAAACAATGGCACAGATTAATAAAAAGATTAAACAAAAATTAATGTTTCATTATATAAACTCCAAAATATTTTTAACGCAAGCCATATCTTGATATTTAAGAGGCTAATACCACCATAAAGTCAGATGCAATGTACATGAACATATATTATATTTACAATATTTTTTAGTTTAATTTGCACAGAAACTTGCAGGATATAATCACGGGCTGTTATAACAGCTTCTAGTTTCTTTTAAGATGCACAGTAACCACATTGCATTGGTTGGTTATGTTACAAGCTATATTTTCCATAATGTCAAAGGCATAATTTTTAAAAAGTAAGTGAGAATACTACATTTCAAAATTCTAACAAGAGAGCTGAGTCTTAAACCACAATACATGTGCTAGACTGAGGGAGGAAAAAAAAAAAAAAAAAAAGTATTTAACAACTTTATCACTCTTACCCTAGCAAAGAGAAAGACAAATGCACCCGTTCCTCCAATCTCATGCAGTATGCCCTGAAGAGTTTTATATTCAACTGGCTGAAGCATTTTCAGGTGATGAGGATCCAAGAAATTACTCTGAACTTCTTTTGAACTGAAAGGTCTCTGTGAGGGCACAGTTTTCACTTGACCTTTCAGCCTAATAACAGGTTCATAGATGGTGTACTGAGCAGGGCAGCAAGTGGTATAGACAACAGCGAGACTTTCCTGAAACATACATTTAAGGAAGTTCCAGTTTCTAATCAGTTCTTACTTTGCCTTAAAGAATACAGAATAAGCTTATGGCCTAGGAAATACAAGCAGTAGCTTCAATAAACTTGTTTCTACTCCTCTCTCAAATTATCTTTCTAAATACACATTTGAGAGGCTGAGACACAATGTGGTTCCCAGGCTTTAGTCAAGATAGTTGAAAGGTAGATTTCTGAAAGCAGTCACTATCTGAGATTTCCCTTCCACCTTTCCCCCCAAAACTTTTAAAGTACTTTCTTAAAAAAAAAAAAAAAAAAAAAAAAAAGTTTTAGCAATGCCTCATAAAAGGAGCCGCTGTAGTCTTTATTAAGTAAAAAAGGATTGCTATAACATAATTTTCACCTTCAACTCTTTGCTCTCGGGTCTTCTAATCTGCTCACATACCAACATTCTTAACGATGATGCCTAATACACAGAAGACTACTTCAAAAGCCTCAGTAAAGGAGGTGAAAAGGTAATGATATTAGAGTGAAATTCACTTCTATCATAAAATAAATAATTCACCCCTCAACTCCAGACAGGGCTAAATAGTACAGAAGAAGCTTGCATGGGGTTAATGTCATACTTTTAGGAAAAACAGGCTATGCTTTCGTTTGAAAAATTTGCAGATAATTTTTTTTTTGTAGTCTTAAACATCAACTCATTCATGGACAACTATATTTCTCTGAACATTTAAATTTTTAGGTCTTCCTTTATTGTGAAGCAAAATAAAAGTTATGTCACTCTGGTTCATTAGGCATTCCACCTACATCACTCTTCCATCTCCTCTTCCATCCACCCCATTCATAAGTCTCTCTAATACCTGAAGCAGAGGTACATGCAGGAATTTAAATTTCACTGCTTTTTGAGGGGCATGCTAAAACAGAAAGGTGTGTGTGAACACCCCTCACCCATGCTCAGCACTGAAGCAGATTTCTTAGGACAGAGGTGGGGAACACCCAGCAGTGGGTAGGCAGCAATGCTCTGTGTCCCTGCTGCCCGAGGAAGGGAAGAAGCAGCAGGACTGCTGGCTGCCAGCTGTGCTCCTCCTCCTCCCACCCCTGTTGCTATTTCTCCTTCCCTGCTGCTGGAGTCCAAGACCTGCTGCCTGCTTTGCAGATTAAGCACTGAGGTGAGTCAGGGGTGGAGGCAGAGGCAGAGGCAACAAATGGGACTCCAGCAGCAGGGAAGGAGAAGCAGTAGCCATAGAGCAGAGGAGGAGTTCAGCTGGCAGGCAGCAGCAGGCACATGGAGATTTTTGAAGGCCCATGTCCCTGCTTGTCCTCCCATTGTGCACGCCTTTAGCTGTAAGCTTCATGTTCAGGAAGACTCAATTAACAAGTAACAGAACAGCAAGTGAAGACAAAATAATCTTGATGAATAATGGAGGAGGCAAAAGTCATTCGCTACTTGCTAGCAAGGTGCCCAACTCAACACCCATTGAAATCAATAGGAATTCTTTCCACGGAGTTCTCACTGAAGTCAATCAGGCCTCAGGGAAACTCCTGTTCTTGGAGAGCAGAGGACCTCAAATGAAAGAATGCAAAACAAACAGAACTACAAATAAAATCTCTAGAACAGACCAGGATTTCTGTGCCAATGCAAGTTAAGGCCCCAATTTCTAAATGCACTGCTAAGAGTTTAAGAACCCAGGCTTTAATTTGGATTAGAAACTTACAATTAAAGCTCCAACGTCCACTTCTTTCTTTTTCATGAAGAGTTCCTTAATTTGTTCACACTGTAAAATGTCTTTAGTTATGTATTTGGAGTAGTCGGTCATTGTTTTGCTATATTTACAAGGCATTACAGAGGTAAAGTCTGGCCCACAGGCGTATAGGTAGAATGCTTCCTCTGGACCAATCTTTGCACCTAAACAGAAAAATAAAAATCTAATTATCTATCTTCACACTGTTTACAATAATTCATATGTAAGCAGCACTCAATTCAGGGATCTCTTTAGTATTTAGTGGAACTTTTATTTTTTGTTGTAGTAAGTTTGCATGTTAAAAAGTTTCTGTTTAGCTCATATTTAGCTCACACTATCTTTCCATTCAAAACATGTAAGTTACGTGGAAAAAGTTATATGTATATATTTTTGCCTTTAAATAGATAAATACCATTAAAGAGAAGCAGATTTCCCAGATCCCATTTCCCAGCCAATTGTAGTTGTTCTTCTTGGGATGATGTGCAATGACCAACCATACAAAATGTTTTATTGCTGTCAGATAAAGTTGTTTTTCTTGGCAGAGTGTAATCTAAACTGATCTCACATTTCCTAAAATATAAATAAAAAAGCAAAAGTTTAAATATTGCAAAGTTCTTGAAAAACCTATCAGAATTTCCATCTGGAATATTCAAAGTACAGTAAATTTGATTAATTTTATATCTTGACAGTGTATCTTTTAATATTAAAAATCCTGGAAAGTTAAACACATTAGCCTCTTAAATTACTACAGAAGCTTTAAGAATATATTTATAATGCATTTAACCATTTATACTATTTATTGTTTGCATTTCACTTAGCTTAGATCAGGGGTCGGCAACCTTTCAGACATGATGTGCTGAGTCTTCATTTATTCACTCTAATTTAAAGATTTCGCCTGCCGATAATACATTTTAACATTTTTTAGAAGGTCTCTCTCTATAAGTCTATATATTATATAACTAAACTAGTGTTGTATTGTAAAATAAACAGAGTTTTCAAAATGTTTAAGAAGCTTCATTTAAAATGAAATTAAAATGTTGATCTTACGCTGCCGGCCCGCTCAGCCCGCTGCTGCGTCTGGGGTTCTGTTCACTAGGCCGGCAGTGGGCTGAGCAGGCCTGCAGCCGGGACCCCGGCTGGCAAGGGTCCGTCAGCCAGAGCCAGAACCAGCAGCGGGCTGTGCAAGGTGGCAACCAGGACCTAGAGAGCTGGGGAGAGGGTGGGAGCTGGGTATGTGAGGGGTGTAGTGTCAGGCAGAGGGGGCGCTGGTTATGGGTGGGTGCCAGAATCAGGGCTAGGGTTGCGGGTGGGGAGATGAAGGAGTCAAGCAGGCTGGTATGTATGAGGAAGGTACAGGGCTCAGGCCAGGGGCCTAGGCGGATGCAGGGCTCAGGCAGAGGGCGTGATGTGTATGGGGGATCGGGGTCGGCTCAGGGAGAGTGCTGAGTGACTGCCCCCTACAAAAACTCTCAAACTCGTGCTCTCTTGTCCCCTGACTACCCACTCCTGGACCCCACCCCTATCTAAGCCTCCCTGTTCCTTGTCACAGACTGGACCTACCTCTACCTGTCCCCTGACTGCCCTGACCCTTATCCACACCCTGTCCCCAGCCAGACCCCAGGACTCCCATGCCTATCCAACACTCCCTACCCTGACAGGACCCTAGAACTCCGACCCATCAACCCCCCACTCCTCCCATTGCCCTGCTCCCAACACCTCTCCACACCCCTGCTACTCCTGACAGGGATCCCAGAACTCCGCAACTCATACAACCACCCCTTCAGAGACCCCCCCCCAACTGCCCCCCCGGACCCTCCTTTCTCCAGTCCCTGACTGCACTGCACCCTATTCACCCCCTGCCCCTCACAACCCCGGACCCTATGCCCCATCCAAACCTCCCTCTGCTCCCTGACTGGCCCCCTCAGAGACCCCCCCCCCCCCAGGATCCCTCCTTGCTCCCAGTCCCTGTGACTTCCCTGACCCCTACTCACCCCATGCCCCCACAAACCCGGTCACCAACATGCCCCATCCAAACCCCCCACCATCCCTCCCCTCCATCCAATCCACCCCTCCCTGTCCCCTAACCCCCCCCCAGCCCTGGGCCCTTTTACCTTTGAGGCTCACGCAGAGCCAGACGCGCCCCTGCAGGACAGCACACTCAGCCTCAGAGCACGGTGCGGCGGAGCTAGGGCTCCAGTTGAGCAAGGAGCGTGTCTGCTTCCCCGTGGAGCCAAATGCTTGCCCCGTAGAGTGACCAGCCCAGCCCCCAGACGCTGCACACAAGACAACGGGCTCCAGGGGAGAGTTTAGAGTAAGGGAGGGCGGGCAGCTGCTGCCGCTTGGCCCGGCGCGAGCGCAGACCTGCGAGCTTTGCCGTGCCGGGCGAGGGAGAGTGGGGCCATTTGCCCACTCCGTGCGCACGGCTACACTTCTGCTCCCTGCCCCCGCGGGGGAAGTGGAGAGCAGAGGAGAGCGGGCTGGGCTGGGCAGGATTTGAATTGCATGCTGGAGTCCCGGCAGGCTCCAGCGTGCCACTAAAAATTGGCTCGCATGCCATCTTTGGCTTAGATAGTGAACCTAGAGACTATTAGTTTCATTTCCTTGTCAACTATTAGCAAATTGCTGTTATGGCTTGAGGAACACAGCAGAATGATGGAGGTGCATAGAATTAACTCCGCACCCTTGCCAAAAAACCTCTCTCACTAAAAGCAAACAGCAGTTGTACACTGACAACTAACTAGTTAATCTGAAATTTGATTTGTAATTCTAAACAATACTGTGAAACTGGTAGAATTTTAATATTGTTACACCAGAATGAAGATTTGCCACGTCACTTGCCTGCTGAACAGATTTTTTTTTTTTTTTTTTTTTTAAAGGAAGGAAGGAAAGAATTCACAATTCTTTTTAGCAGAGTATATATTTTAGAAGGCAGCATACCAACCACAGATTAATACTTCAAACACAGAATCTATACATCCTTCAGGATTTACACTTTAAGAGCAGAAGATAGTTCTGACATTCAATGCCTTCCTTCTCCTCCTCCCTCTCCAATTCATTCTCAAAAAATGAGTGTCCCCTCCTCCCGACCCTTCCATAACATGCCTTCTCAGCCAGGCACCAAAACCACAAACAACTCCTTTTTCCCTTCCACAGATCAACTGCCTTCTTTATGTTTGTTATCAGCTTGCATCTTGGAAATGATGTCGGCTACTAGCTCCATGCAGGTACCCTTTCTGACCCCAGTCTGAATTCCTGTAGCATCCTGCCTACTGGTTCCTGACTGGAGGAGCAGGAGGGGAACCAGTACAAAAATCAAAGTGAGGGTAATTGGTCATGTACGGGCATGGGCCTGAGCTGAATATGGATTCTGAAAACAGATGAGAACGCACTATGCCAAATGTCCCTCTTTTCCCACCCCAAGAATTGAGTCTCAACACTGTTCCCTCTATGGACCCTGGTTCAGTGACCTCTCTCTTCACCAGGAAAACTTTAAGGAATTAGTCTCTTTCCACTAGCTGGCTTCTTAAAGATTTAGTTACAGCCTGAATTTTCTGAAGTGTACTTTACCTCTGACCAGAGACCCATAGCAACAGTTCTCCATGGATATTCTTCTTGCCTTCTGGCTGTTGCAAGTATGTTATTGCCAAATGCTCCCACTTGCCTACAAGGAAAATGTTCTCTGGTGATTCTGCCTGTGCTAGCAGGCCAGCTTTCATTTCGTCATTTGGATCCATACACATACTATGAAAATAGCAAAGGAAGAAACAGGTAAAGAGTTATGGATATGTACTTTTATTTATATTTCTAAAACTGCATTTCTAACTGGGTCCAAGATCAATTTTATTTTAAAATTCTCTTTGAATGAAAGTTAAAAAAAGTGAGTCCAGCAGAGGGCAATGAATATGATTAGGGGGCTGGGGCACATGACTTAAGAGGGGGCGCTGAGAGAACTGGGCTTATTTAGTCTGCAGAAGAGAAGAGTGAGGGGGGATTTGATAGCAGCCTTCAGCTACCTGAATGGGGGGTCCAAAGAGGATGGAACTAGGCTGTCATCAGTGGTCGCAGATGATAGAATAAGAAGCAATGGTTTCAAGTTGCAGTGGGAGAGGTCTAGGTTGGATATTAGGAAAATGATTTCACTAGGAGGGTGGTGAAGCACTGGAATGGGTTACCTAAGGAGGTGGTAGAATCTCCATCCTTAAAAACCTCTAAGACCCAGCTTGACAAAGCCCTGGCTGGGATGATTTAGTTGGTGTTGGTCCTGCTTTGAGCAGGAGATTGGACTAGATGACCTCCTGAGGTCTCTTCCAACCTTAATATTCTATGATTCCATTAATTATAGATATTCTAAATACAGAGAGCTGTGATCTTGTGGGCTGAGCACCTAAGTATGAGTCAGGAACTCTTGACATTGTAGCCTGGGGAAAGTCACTTACATTCTCTCTGGATGAATTTCCCTAGATATAAAATAAGAATAATACTCCCTTACTTCACTGGGGTGCTGTGAGGGTTACTAAATTCAAAAAAAAAGTTAACAACTAGCAATAATCACACCTCAGATTAACTTCATTGGTTATGATACTATACACTTGGATACAACCTGTTCTAAAAGTCAAATTCTCATTACTCACTTTACAAACATAATTTTACACTCCCATAAACAGCTTAGAAGATTAAAACCACTATACAAATGCTAAGTATTAAATCAGATCATGGGTTTTTCACTCATGGAATATAAGCAATTTGAAAAAAAAACAAAAACCAGCCGATATGATTGTTAAAAATATGAGTGACTGACTAATGCACTGTTTTAACTGTTCATGACTTTAAAGTTTTGCCAGGAGACAATGCTCAGGGTAGCGGACAGACTAAATCAATTACAATGTCTGAAAATGTTATCTTACAAAGAACTGACTGAATGCTGAAATCTTCATTAAATTCATTGTAAAAGATGCAATGCATACAGAATTAGTTGCAACATTTTAGCAACACAAAAGAAAGATCATACAAATAAAACCTGAGCAAATATTTATCACCAAGGCAGCTTAAATGAAGTTGCACTTTGTTACAGTACCAGCAACAGAAATATAAAGGAGACTACACCACAGATGTAGCATAAGCAGAGAGAGAGAGACTAACAGCAGCACCTCAATTCTTAAACATTAGTGGCAGGCTGTAAAATTTGGTCATACCGGCATAGCACTTTACTTAAGTTTTAAGAGATGCAAATATCTTTCTAGAAAATCTTTTCTTTGAAGAGGTCCCTTTAAAAGCTACTTCATTCTTTAGAAACCCCACCATCAATACCCACTGCTTCTGCTACTGTCCATATAAGGCTGGGTGAAATTGTCGTAACTAAAAATGCATTCAAATTTTTACAAAGCCAAATATATGAAAAACATGGCATAGGAAACACACTTTTGTTTCCTATGAGCAAACAAAGGTAGCAGACACAGTCACACCTCCAGGAACCACCCTGCATTAGCAGGTAACCCAATCATGGGGAGTTCCATTTTCAAATTTACATGAAAGATTCAACATTTGGGTGCTCAGATCAGCACAAATTCAAGAACCTCAAACATTAGCCAGGTTAGCCCCACAATATCTCTGAGGTAGGTAAGAATTAAGCTCATCTGTGAACTAAGGATAAGCAGAAAGTTTGCAGAAAAATCTATAGCAGAACCAGAAACCAAAGCCAGATTTCCCAATTACCAGTCTAATCTCCTAACCAGATAACCCTCTTCTCTTTAAAAGGCACCTAACATTGTTATTTGGGGGCTTATAGTAGGTGTCAGTCTCAGGGTTCAAGCGAAGTTGTTTATATAACACACACACACACACACACGTTTATTAGCTGCTGCTAAAGAGCCATAAAGGGGAGACCGGTTAGGGCCACATTGGAGTTAGTAGCAAAACTCCATTAAAAACTCCAGTCTGCTGGCTGATGTCCACAAATGTACACATTATGATGGACATCAACCAGCAGATAAGAGTTTTAAGTTAGACCCAAAGTTGGCCTGACCAGGAGGATTATAACTATCAGCATATCCTAAAGTTGTTTGGATCCAAGGTTAGAACAATTCAGCAATCACCATTTCCATCTCCCCAGGAAAGACAACATTCTTCCATGCCATTTTGATAAGCCTCTCACCTTACTGCCTCTCTTCTTCTGTCATGCTGCCTCCTATACTTGGAACAGCCTCCCTATTCTTAAGCATCAATTTTCTTCCTTCATCCACCTATCCAAGCAACTTCCCTCCTTCCTTGTTAATTCATTCATCCCTCAGCTGCTGTCCTTTATTAGCTCTTACCTGTCTAACATCTCTTACAACTTGCTCTGCACAGGCATAGCATCATGCCTACCTGGAAAAAGATGAAAGGCTGGAGCCAAAGCCTGTACACAGGGAAGCTTTCTTTAGGTTTGTAAAGCACCGTGCCATAAAATTTATAGCATGATGTCAATTATCTTTCTGTTCTAAGTAAGCAATAATCTACAGGCCATATATATACATAGCTTTGTCTTCTATCCTGGGGCTGACTCCATGCTACTACTCCAGATCAGCTCGCACAAGATGTCATACATTATGGAACTTACAATTCTTCCTACTTTTGGGCTAGCAGAAATATACAGTACCGAAATATAAATGCTCCAGTGTTCAAATCAGCCCAGACTTGTATCATCAATGCTTTGGAACCCAATGAAATTATATGAATGCAGCCATCTTCAACAAGTTTGTCCCCCAAGTTAAGGTACTCCATTCGTCCAGATTTGCTTCCTTCTAGGAAAATAAATAAATAGCATATATAGCACCTATAATTAACCAGACCATGACTACAACAATATCTGTTTACGGTCCATAACGTGCAGAAAAGCAGCTTATATATGATAAGAAACTTCTTTAAAGGTGAATTGACTAGTATAAGCACTATGTTGTAGTTTCATCGTTGGAGACCTAGGTCTACCTTGGTTAGGTCTATCTTACATTAAAAGTTGACGTAAAGCACTCTCTAAAGCAGTGGTGGGCAACTTGCGGCCCATCAGGGTAATCCACTGGCAGGTCACGAGACAGTTTTTCACACTGACCATCTGCAGGCATGGCTGCCTGCAGCTCCCAGAAGCCACTGTTTGCCATTCCTGATCAACGGGAGCTGTGGGAAGCAGCAGCCAGCACGTCCCTGTAGCCTGCACCACTTCCCACAGCTCCCATTGGCCGGGAACAGCGAACCGTGGCCACTGGGAGCTGCAGGTGGTCAATGTAAACAAACTGTCTTGCAGCCCGCCAGTGGATTACCCTGATGGGCTGTGTGCAGCCTGCAGGCCGCAGTTTGCCCACCACTGTTCTAGAAGATATCTCCACAGGGATGCATTTAAAATTTTCCAGTTTAATTTAAGAGGAAAAAAGAAAAAAATCTGGATGCAATAAATCTGCATGTTCTTTGAATCAGCATCTTTACACAGAGCCAGCTGTGCAGCTACTGTAATTGTGTACAGGCACAATTCACTTGTGTTTTAGGCCCTCACCAAGCAAAGCACTTAAGCACTGAAGTCAACAGAACTGCTTGCATGCTTATAGTTAATCAGTTTAAGGACTTCGTTGGATAGGAGCCTTAGTGTGCATCAATAAATACTTAGAATGTTCTATGTATGGAATTTGTAAAATATTTTCCCTTTACCGCTTAAAGCAAAGACCTCAGCTGGGAGCAGCCATACTAAGTTTTGGATTTCAGCCTTTTCACTGTAACCTTGGGTAAAAAGGGTTTGTGGTTAGAAGTTTAAAACGGGAAACTTATTTTTTCCCCTCCTTCACTGACTACAGTTTGACTAAATGTTTGCCCAGATGGTGACATTTTTGAAAAGCTGCAGAAGCACATGAAAGCAAAAGGTTTCAGGGTTGGTCCTGCTCACAGCAGCAGTCCTTTCCTCAAATATGTAGTCTCATTTAATTCAGAGAAATTACTTGCTTGAATAAGGATTTTAAACGATTTTGTCTGCCTCCTAATTCAATGAGAACAATAAGTAGTGCTGAGAAAGCAAGCGAGTCAAAGTGGGGGCAAACCCACTATGAAACTTCTGAAATCAGTAATACCTTCTCTTATAGACTCCTAAGGGTAGCTTAGAAGTTCAACACTTAAATATTTTCACTGTTTTCAAGTTAAAGCTGGAAGTGGGAGATAATTTTACCACGTCTTATCAGTCCCCAAAAAAATATAAGGCCAAGTTTACTCTTGGGTGCCATACATTAACAGTACAGAGCAGCTAATATTGAATTACAGCCTTCTGTTCTGTTCAGCATTTTTATTGTGTATGTCTAGTAGAAATAACTGAACTTAAGCTGAGGGATTTCAGAAATCTTATAAATTTACCTGTGCCATCAAAACTGCTCTCATGCACAATGAGTGGTTTGCTTCTTTTCTTCATCTTCTTCCCTTTTTCTATGGGACTTCCTGTTTCTTGAACACATTCCACATGAAACCACAATGAGACACTGAAGCCCTCAGACATGTGCGGCCAACAATTTTGTCCCACCAAAGGCAGGTGGATTGGGGCTACATGCCATGAAGAAAGAAGCTGGTGAGTCAAATTCTCACCATCTGCTTCCTTCTTATTTTGTGAAAATTTTGCTCTTTTTAATAGTCCTACGGTCTTGCTGTTGAGTGCACTAGTCGATTTTTGTGAAGAACTACTATTTAAATTTGGGCTCTTTAGCAAGGGGAAGGAGAGATATTGTAAAGGACTCATATAGATATTTGTCTCCACAATCTTCAAGATACCTTTAAGTAGTATCTCCTAAGAGAAAAACCAGAAACATATTGTGTTAACACTATATAGCCAATGCTAATGCATCATATACAGCTTACATAGAAAGAAACCTCTTAATTTAAACTCAGTTCCACATTTTCAGAAGTGGCCTCTGATTTTGCATGCCCAATTTAAGATACCTTAGCCTAATTTAGAGGTCCTGAGTGCTAATTTTAAATCAAGTTGTAGGCTCCCAACATTTCTGAAGATTACGGCCAATATTTCTCAAGTTAGACATCCAAAAAATCTCATGCTACTTTTGAAATATTTTGGCTTCTGTGTCTTCTTGCTTTGTTGCTTACTATTTAAATAAAATGCCTATACCATGAAGTTATTCTTCCAACATGGAACAGAATGAAAGGAAGGATATTCAAAGTCTCCTGTACAAAACTACAGATTACAGTTCAGGAAAATGGCCACAACAAGCAATAGGCTCAAACACTGTTTTAGTTAACTTGAAAGTGCTTCCTATTCACAAAACAATGGTAATTCCTGGGAAACTGGAAGGCTTTTTGCCCATGATGCAATTAAACAGGAAGGACCTTCAATATTATTCTCTCTCCTCTCATCATCCATCCCCCTACCCCAAAACCCAGTCTTTCCTTGCACTTGAAGAATGAATGCTCCATCAAAAAAGTCAATTTACATTTATACCTCACCACCTCTACTCTCCTACTCCTTCCCTCACATTTTACTGTGCTAAGCAAAACGAATCTATTTTTCTACTAATTAGTGTTTACATAGAATAAATGGCAGTTATATACATTCTAACCAGCAACATTATAACATGTTATAACAAGGTCCCTTTCTTAATACTTCCTGAAAGAAATGCATATATTGATATGCCAGTCAATTTGTTCAGCTCCACTCTTTGTTGCATTAAGGAATTTTCTGATTTGCAGAATACTTACAGTACAAGGCGTTTCCTCTAAAAATATCCTCAAGAGAAGGGTTAGCTCTTCTGCACATGTCCTTGAGCTCATCAAAGACACCAGAAGCTCTACCAGCACTATCTGACATGCTATATAGATGATAAAAAGGTATCAAAATATGCTTAAATAAAAAAAATCACACACAATATCATAGTATATTGCTGTCATAACTTCCTTTTGGATGACACTAAGATGAGACAGAATAAACTGACTGAAAACATTAGAACTGACATTTTGTGACACATCCTCCATTACGAATCTCAAGTTAGGAACATTAATGAATATAGCCTCACAGCTCTCGTACGGGGCAGATATTTCCAGTTGCTAAATGGGAACACCAGACAGAGGAGTTAAGCATCTTACCCAATGTCATAGCAAATCTGTGGCAAAGGCAAGGAACAGAATATATCTAAAAGGACTATAGCTCACTACACCATGAAAAATGTTTCTAGGCAAGTGGGCTACTACTTATGTGCAATATATTAAGTAACTATTCACACACAAATGCCTAAAAAGGAGAGAGTACCAAATTGACTCTTATATACAACCTTACAATCAGATCTAGTCATATTCTACCATTTCTGTGACAAAAATCAGATGTAATGAATATAGATAATTTCATCTACCTCATTTACTAAATCAGAATAGCCACTTCTGGCCAAAAAAGGGCTTTTCCTTGAATTAAAAAAAAAAGAAAAAAAAGGTGAAATGGGAGCTGCCTGTTACCAAGACACAAATCTGGTCACTTCTAGGCTGGGTTTGTAGCAACTAGAAATCATTGCTACCAGACATTTTATTAGGTGGTTTAAATTACGTGCAATACAAGAAAGCTGGCTGGTCCAAAATACACAGATCACAATTAATTTGTACGGAAACCTTAGGTAAGAAATCACGGGTTGCTTGGGTATAAAGATATTCTCACCTCAAAAGGTATCCCTACATAAATGGCCTATGAAGAGGCTTAAACTGCCATGGCTGTACCTCTTGAGGACTTGATCCTCTAATATCAAGCTGAAACTTTCTGTGAACGCTAATTTCACTTTTAAACATTTAAAAACAAATAGATGGATTCTAAAATGTATTATAGAAGTAATGACGTCATTTTCTTTTGAAGAAGCTACATGGTCATCTACAAAATAGAAACACTAAATTAACACTAATCTCTTCGGTCCAGGTGTTCAGACAACCTTTCAAATCCGCAGGTACACCTGTTTGGCATTATGCAGACTCCAATCACTCCCCTACCCAAACCACCAGAACCAAAAAAAAACCAACACAATTTTGTATATAAAAGTGTAAAATGCAAGCATACTTGGATTGTACATGTAAGTGTGGATATCTGCATGTGCCCATGGATGTGCTTGTCAATTTTGCATGCTCATTAATAATAGCTGCGGGCTGAAAGTTTGAGCATATCAACTTGTAACTGTATAACATATAGATTACAATTTCAGCATTTCTTTAAATAAAACAAAAAACAAAAAACAAACACTAATACCCACCAGGAAAACTGGAGTCCTTCTTTATCAAGATGTTTAGGAATCCTCCCAAAAGACTTTTTACAGCACCCTTCAAGAAAAACTTTAAAGTTAGGTATCTGAACAATTCACATCAGTTTGAAGAGCAAAACTCAACAGAATTTGTTTTAAGTATTCCAATATATTCACAACTGATTTTGCCAAATAAAATGTTGTTAGTGATTTAATTGTGATTTTTAGTATTTGTTCCATCAAAGAACTACTGAATTCGCTTGCAAGATTCTGACTAGTTCAGATGCTTCTGATTATGAGACAGCCTTTGGGATCAAGATGATTAAAGCATCAATTGTTGAGCCACTGCCTGTCTGGCAATTATTTGAGAACTCAATGTTCTTACAGACTACATTGCAGGAACCTATGTCATCTTTTCTGCATCATCACAAATTAAGTACTACCCTACAGTAATTTACTGTACAGATATAAGCAAATTACACACTCTCATAGGTCAAGTAAAGGTGAAACAGTGTTTTAACATTTAAAGCAACTCACTTTCACTGCTAGTAAAAAACTGCATCCTTCATAATTCAGTCTAACAATTTTAGCTCATAAATCACCTAACTGATTAGTCCAATAGATTTGTATTCCTTTTCTTCTTTCTAAAGTCAACATTGTGTTAGATATGAAGAAAGTATTCTTGTCACTTTCTAAAAAGAAATCAAATTATATATATTTTCTTGAGGCTTTTGAGTCTTCAGGAACGGGGTTTATTTAAAAACTGACTAATTAATAAACATACAATCAGCAACTTTCTTTCCTCATGGAGTCATAGGTGATTTGGGTTCTAAGGTTATCCCCTAAAAGTTATTTATATTTTAAATACATTAATTTGTATTAAAATATAGGATTTTCCCCTTTTTCTATGTCATAATAAAGCCTCAAAGATCATAGGCAATACAATAGGAAAAGACTACTAGATGGATTAACAACTTAGTCATAAAAATACCAGGTAAAGTCCATACAGGTAAAACTACCAGAAGAGTTACATGACTCTCATTTATCAAGAGAATTGTTTATATTTGTACAAAGAAGTCACAAAAGCATATTTAAAAACTAGTCACGAAGATCTCATCCTAAATCAGATCAGGTATTTTATGTCTTTATTCTCAATTTGTCTGAACACAGGAATTGAACCTTGAAGTAATATTGGCAGTAATAATAATAATTAATTATATTACTATAGCTCTTAGAAGCTGCAACTGTGCTTGGTACTGCATAAACACATAGTAAGGCAACCCGTCCCAAAAATTTTTCCATCTAAATAGATAAGATGGACAAAGTGTGGCAGGGGAAACAGGAACAGAGATGCCATGAGTTACCTTGTCACACAGCACATCAGCAGCCAAGCCAAGAATAATACACAAATCTCAACACTCTTAGATCAGAGTCGCTAGACCACCCTGTCTCTGCCAATGATCAACCAGAAGATTGCCCTAGGACACTTCAGAGACTCAAAGATAACAGGACTAATAATAGGGTGTAGATAAGAGATGGAGCAAGTGAGTCTGCCATCCAATACAAAGTTATTTAGTAGCTTTAGGAATGTGTTTGTTTTTAAGACAGTAGCTGTCTAGGTCAGGTTTGCCTGTATAGGAAGGTTTGGGGCGGGGGATGAAGGTGGGGTGGGGGGAGACAGTCAAATACATTATAGTAAATTTGCAAAACCAAACCATTTGAATTCATATGACATGCCAATGCAGTGGGCAGACAGTGAAGGTTTCCTGATACACACGGCATCAGTTGGACCGTTCCAGATCACTGGTTCCCAGGTAGTTAATCCTTTTAATTTCAACAGTAATATTTTATTCTAAAGAGATTCCCTGTTTTCATACAAGCAAATTATATGAGTGACAGATTTAACAGAAGATTTTTAGATCTTGCCACATTTTCTCCTTCATGGAGACATATCTAAAATTTATTATTATTGATGTTCCTCTGACATAGAAGGGCTAAACAAAAACATCCTCTGAATTTCTTTATTTTAAATTCCAATTTGTCTAAGTTGTCCAGAATCAACAAATGAGAGACAGGCCTTCCACAATTAAACTTGAGCATGCTAGTTTGTACAAAAAAACTCTATGGTGGAAAAAAATAGCACAAAAAGCTTCAGAAATATTTAGAATGCCCAAGACTCTCAGGAGATCACAGGCATGTATTCATAGTGCGTGAATGGTCTTCTGTCATATGTGGGGTACAGGTTTGTTTTTAACTAGTCAGTCTATTTAATTGGATTACTTAAAAGGATTACATTAGCTCTGGGGCTAGTAATGATTCTTGTGAACAGTATGGTGCTAGTAAAAGGGTGGAGGGGGAAAAACAGGTAGCCAGAATGGAGGACCAAGAGTTATTGCTCCTGGATACATAAGTGTTTGGCCTTATGCTGGAGAGAGAAGGTAAGTGAAGTAATATCTTTTATTGGACTAACTTCTGTTGATGAAAGAAATAAGCTTTCAAGTGACACAGACCTAAAGAAGCGCTCTGTCAAAAGCTCATCTCCTTCACCAACAGAAACTGGTCCAATTAAAAAACAAAACACAAAAAACAAAAAAAGAAATATTACCTCACCCACTCTGTCACTCTAATATCCTACGCCCAACATGACTACAACATTTTTTAAAATATGCTGATCAGCTGCAAAGCACTATTCATTCAGCCCACAGTGACTATAAACAGTTGTAGGCATAACAAGGTTTTGCAAACTTGAACTCAGAATCCAGATAGATAAAACATCTTTCAGTACATTGTTTAAAATATGCTGTCTGTTAACTTAACCCTATATGTCACTAAGTTGTAACTTAGTCATATAAAAAACCATTTCAGTTTATATCAAATATTCCAATATGAAATAATGGATAGGATGCAAGAGTATATACTTAAATATTTTCATCAGTTTCCTATTAACATGCTACACAAGTTCTGTTTTGCTAATCACATTCATCTTCTACCTGTTGCATAAGGGAAATGGCATTTTTCTTCTTTTGCCTGATGACTTTCAAAAAGCTCTGGAAAACATGGGCAAGTACATCTAGGCTTGGGTTGCCAGTTGAGAGCAACTTCAATTCTAGCATACAGATTTCAGGGTATATTAGTTCTCCTTGATTGATGTTTTCAGTTAGGTCACTGGAATAACTTGAAGGGACCATGCATTCCACTTCTCTTTTAGTGTCTGTTCCTGAAACAAAAAACAGAAATTTTGTTGATTGTTTGGGGTTTAGTTAGTTATTGTTTGGTTTGGTTTTAAGATTACTACTACTTAAAGCAAAGACACTTGCCACACAAACAATTGCAACTAGTACATTTATTGGATATCTTGTGCAAGTACTTCCAGTAAGCCATAAAAATTCCAGAATTCCCTTCTTACTCAGACAGATTTAATATATACAGGAGACTATGTCTAAAATAAGGCTGCCAGGTCAAAAAGGGACCCTGGTGGCTCCGCTCAGCACTGCCAACCAAGTCATTAGAAGTCCAGCCAGTGGTGCTGCGGGTATAAGGCAGGTAGTGCCTACCTGTCCTGGCACCACGCTGTGCCCCGGAATTGGCCAGCAGGTCTGACTCCAAGGCAGGGGGGCCACAGGGCTCTACACACTGCCTGAGCCCTGGCTCTGCACTCCCATTGGCTGGGAACCACGGCTAATAGGAACTGGGGGGCGGTGCCTGCAGGCAAGAGCAGCACATGGAGCCTCCTGCCCCCCCACCCCCCGCCACCTAGGAAATGGATCTGCTGGCTGCTTCTGGGGCACAGCATGAAGCCAGGACAGGGAGGGAGCCTGCCTCAGCCCCACTGAGCTGCTGACTAGAAGCCGCCTGAAGTAAGCCTGTGCCCCAACCCTGAGCCCCCCTGCAAACCCAGAGCCCCCCTTGCACCCCAAAGCCCTCATCTCTGGCTCCAGAGCCTGCACCCCCAGACCAGAGCCCATACCCCCTCCTGCACTCCAACTCTCCTCCCACACCCTGAACCCCTTATTTCTGGCCCCAACAAAAAATAAATAAGGCGCCTGTACCCCCAACAAAAGTGAGGGAGGGAGAAATGTGGTGAGTAGGGGCAGGGCCTTGACTTCCGGGAAGGGTGTTCGGTTTTGTGCAGTTAGTAAGTTGGCAACCCTAGTCTAATATTTCTGCTACACAGATTTACAATGTACAAAGAACCACTGACAGACCTTATTGAAATTACAACTCCAACTCAATTATAATTAATGCATACTTTAGATCAAATTGTTATACAAAAGTAAATATTTAGATTGTAGGCTTAAGTTGAAAAACCATTTTTGTAACAAAAAGAACAATGGATGTGTATGTTATTATAAAAATTAGTGTAGGCACACAGATTAAGATCAGACTAGGAAATATTTTACAAGGAAGATAACACTGTAAAAAAAATTGAGCATGGAGTTATAAAAAAAACATACTACTTACTCATGATCCTATCTGGAGAAGAAACTGCTTTTAGATCACAATCAATAACACACTTCAGTGAGAATGACTCAACAGTACTTCAGAGCAATCTGACAGAAGCCAAAACTCAATGCATAAAACATTTCCCCACAACATTTAGATAAAATAGATGTGAACTGTTACTCTCTCCTGCAATGAAGTTGTTTCATACTACAAAAAAAAAAACCCCTAAACTGAAAATCTGTTATGGCCTCTGCAATCTATTCCACTTTTGCATGTTGGGAAAAAAAAGTCCAGTACTTCACATAAATCACCTGATAAAAGCTAGTCTATAAAAGAGTTAAAGATGGTTTTGCCTGATGCTTGTGCAAAGTTTGCATTTACCTTCATCCTTGCTTTCACTGTCATCAGGGTTACTTTCACTATCTGCTTCATAGCCTTCCTCTTCAGTAAAGAGTTTAAAACTACAGCACTGTGATTCTTCAGCTTCTTCAGAAAGATCTTCAGGTTGGGGAACAGGTGCCTTTTCACTATGAAGAACCTGACATCCATATTTCAAAAAACAAAAACAAAACAAGTTTAGAAACTTATAAGCAACGGTTTCATTTTCATTCAAAAGCCCAAATGCTGTGGGATCTTCCAGATCAGAATTCTCTCTGCTCTTGAAAGTGGAAGGAACAGCACAGTCCATAATACCTATTGGGAAATACTGTCTCTACAAACATGAGTCAAAACTTAAATTGAAAAACAAAAAAAAACAAAACCAAAAGGGATGGAGGATATTTTCTAAAAGCAAAAATGTAAGTTGATTTTTTTTAGGATGAGTAAAAAAAAACCCCATAAAATGTGTCTTAAACAGGAAAAAGGATTTTGTCAAGGGGCCCCCATGTTCTTAAACTTGACTTTCTGGCAGCACGAACAGTTAAAACGTGAGGATCACGTCAATCAGCTTCCTATACTGAAGAGCTTTCTTGAAAAAAAATTTTTGGGGAGTGGGGGGGAATTTATCCTTGTTGTAGAGTGAAAAGTGAACTGAAACAAGTTTCAGAGCTATTCTCCCTGAATCAATACTATGATGATATATACACCTTGCTTGGTTTTCCCTTTGTGCATAAGCACTTTCATTTATGATCACCACAGCAAATAAAACAGACATCCACTAACTTCAATGGTGTTCAGATGCATCCATGAAGGAATGACTCCCTAAAATCATTACAAATTGTAAACAAGCCTGTGCACATGCCCTCTGATAATGTGACAACAAATGCTTTTTTATTTATGAGTAGCACATACACGCCTGATCCAGCAAACCTTTAATCCCCTTAAACCAGATTACTTGTGTTTAGTCAGTGTTATACTGTTGCATACCTTCTCTGTTTTCTCTTCAGAATGATCCAGATCAGCAGAATAATTTCCCAACGCAACTCGAAGCAGCGAATCTAACAGAGGTTTTGCCAAGCAAGTTTCAATTGCTCTTGACTGGGCAAGCTGGTCCTGCATTTCAAGTAATACATCTTCCAGACACACACTCTACATGAAGAAAACAAGGACATCCATTATGCTTGATATTATTCTGTATTTGGCTAAATGAAACAAAAAAAATCTGTACTACATTCAGTCCCAGTATTTATGCAATGATTACTGTATCCTAATTTATTTTTAGCTTCCCCTGTCCACCATCAATCTCTTATCTAAATTGATTGAATTCCACTGCCATTTACACTCTCAGCCCCATCCCAATCACTTAAAATAGTATGAAGATCTGTCTGTTACTATCTATCAGCCAGTAAATCAAAATCTTCATACTGCTGAAGTTTAGGCAATTGGTTACTTCACAATTAACAGTACAAAGCTAATGCAATCCAGTTTTTAAAATAACACTTATTTCTTCCATACCCCTTTACATGGCCAGCAAGCTTTGCAAATATTACTCTTCACACACCATTCCCCACTTTACTGATTAGGAAAATGAGTCAAAGAGGTTAAGAAAGTTGCCCAAGTCCACAAAGCAAGTCAAAAGTCAGATCGACCTGGTGTCTAGTCCTTTGACTTCCAATCTCATCACTAAACCTCAACCAAAAAAATGGTACTGTATTAGAAGAACAAGAGTACTACCCTTTGCCCACTTCTAAAATAAGTTTTCACTGAATTACTGGCAAGACAGTATTGTACATATATCTTTAAGAACTTTATGTAAATGATATATTTACCTGGGGAAGCAACTCCACTTCCGCTTTCTGTTGGGTTCTATTTGTGCTGTGTAGACAAATAGTCAGCAAAGCTTCCAAGAGTCTTATACTCTGAAGTGACCACTCATTCTCTTGCTTTGCAGACTTCTTTAGTTCCTCAAGCTCAACCATAGCAACTGAAATTTGCTTTTTCTCTTGCTCCTTTTCTTTATTTTTGGCAAGTTTCTGGATTATCATGATTATTAATCTATGACAAACTTCAAAACCACCAAGCCTATGGAACTGTCTCTGGAAAACTGAACTACATAAATAGATCCAACGACACATAGACCAAATGTCTGCTGCCCTGTGGATATTGTCTGGGGATGGTAAAGTAAGGCTCTCTAGTGACAGACATGGTAGCTTGTGACTCAAAGGCTCACTAGCTGTGCTATCATAGCCTGATGTATCTTCAGAATCATTAGCTGAATCCTGATCACACTCCTCTTCTTTACTTACACACAAAAAAGCCACACAGAGAAATAAATGTATCAAATTGACATGAACATCTTGATTGACACACTTTTTCTTCTTTGGATAAGCTTTTCTGAGGCCTGCATAAAACTTGCTCAGGCTTTGAGGAACATCAGAAATCATCTGCTGGCTACGAAAGGAAGTCATTAAATCTAAAATGGACTCCTTTTGTTCGTTATCCATACCCTCTAGTTCTGGCACTGCTTGGTCTTTCTGCTGATGTCCAAGGCAGAATATCAGAGTTTCAAGTACTTTCAGAGAGTGACTTCTTACAGAATCTAAGTAATTCAGTTCTGTCATTTGATTCACTCCATTACAACTTAGGAACAGATTTTGTATTATCCTGTGGGAGAAAGCACACAAAAACTTCACTATTATATAAGCTGGGCATAAACAGAGCTTTTGAGATTCTTTTTCCAGAGACACTAATAGAACACACTTTACTAGGATTCAAGAAGGAAGTTATCTTTACAGTAAAATGTATACCCAAGTATTACATACCAGGGTTATAAATAAAGTTAGACTGGCATCAAAGTTTACCTTAACCCCAACACTTTTACATTTACTGCTCTATTGGGGCTTATTAGCAAGAATCTACGGAGGACAGCTTTTGCATTACTCTAGAGTCCTGATTAAGGATAATCCATTCAATAGTGGGAGAGAAGCCACACAATCTTGCTTCTCAAATAGGGGATGCATAAATGGAAGACTACTATAATTCATTTCATGTGGATTGGAAGAACATGCTATTTAGGGCCACAAGAGTGTTTTAATTAACCTCTACAGTTAAGTTTGCTGCAGAAGGTTTGGCACTTGCCTGAGCCTCTGATGCTCTTTTTAAAAAAAAGAAACAATCATTTAGAATTATCGAACGTGTTAAATGAAGAACAATTTTGAAATATATGTCATTGTCCCTATTACTTCTGTTACTCACTGGAAAGCACAAGTTCCCTTTGAATATAACAATTTTGGAACATTATGTAACTACAGTTAGCAAGAATATTTGTTTGAATATGAT
The DNA here is from genome assembly GCF_003597395.2 of Chelonoidis abingdonii. NCBI lineage: Eukaryota > Metazoa > Chordata > Testudines > Testudinidae > Chelonoidis > Chelonoidis abingdonii. Next base: position 140,302,069 of record NC_133771.1, read on the forward strand.
GCAGGTCCACAAACAAAATGTACTTTTTATTTTATCTGAAATATTTTACAAGCATGTTTCTGAGTCTGATGTTTTAAAACAACGTCATAGTGTACGCAAAATATTACTGATTCCACACAGAGAAAAAAAGCACCCTTTCACATGTTAACCCAAATTCTACTTACTTTAAATTTCTAGGAGTGTCTATTTACCCGCACAAAGAAAAGTTATTAGTTCATCCAAATCCTAGCCTGAAGTCTCTGTAACTCTTTTAGGAATTTACATATTTCTGTAACATTAAACCTAGAGCTTTCTTCTTCCTTTCCCTCCCTGAACCAAGAATATTTAGTTGTGGAAGTAGGCTATAGAGTTTAAGACATTTATAATCTCATTTATCTAAACCATTTCCAAAATATGTACATCCTTACAAAGGTGCAGTGCCCAAAAATGGATGCAGCACTCCAGCTGTTCTCATTTTGACCTGCCTAATAATTTGTCTTTTTGATTATAGTAATCATTTGATGAAACCTATGCCCTTCACTGTAATTGAGCAATGTGTTTCCAAAAAAAAAAAAAAAAAAAAAAAAAAAAAAAAAATCGTCACACTGCTAACTAACTTGAATACTCATGTTATTTCCACTGCCTATTTTTTAACCAAGCCGTACATGGATTGTCTTAGATAACTTACTGACTCTAGTCTTCACTTTTCCCTCCTCAATCTTTCAATTTTATATTTTATTTTCTAACAGGCTTTTACATTTCTATACTAATCAAAATAGCTAGATTTTGTCACTATCCATTTTCTCGAGATGTTATAAGTTTGGTTCTATTATACAACCAGAGCAGTCTGTCTTTATAACTGTAACTTCACATGGTAGATTGAATTCACTTGAAATTTTCAGAGTTGCAATTGGGCCACATAGACCACAGTCCCTTGCAGGAAGGAAAGAATATATATCCTTGTTTGTGCTTTTAAGCGCATACCATACTTTTTTAAAAGGTAAAAAATCTCTCTAGAATCTTCCCTTATACTTTAACTATATTTAAAAAAAATGAAAGTGAAGGCTTTCTATACTAAGAGATTAAAAACAAAAAACAAAACAAAAGAAAAAAAGAGTGAAGCAACAAGGAAGCGGTTCCTTGTCATTTTGGAATTATAAGCAATCCTATCTTAAGCCTCAAATATAATTTGTTAGAATTATGGATGTACTAAGAATTCTATGAATACAGTTGCAATGGCAGAAGTTAGATGTAATTCTATGCAGTCCACTTCCTTCACAAAAATGGCACATGAACCTATTCAACACCCCAACTAACTTTTGCTTCAGGAATAAGAAGTGTAAAATAGGTTTGTATATTGCATTCTGTATAAAGGTTTTATACATTTTATAGTGTGGATACCATCATCCCAGATCTGAGACCTTCTGAGGTTTATGAACCTATTGGAAAAAGTCAGATAATAAAAGATCTCAATCCTAATTATTTACATGGCCCCCATCATCTTCATTTCCAAGTATGTGCTGCTACCCAACCACAAATTCATTACATTTTATATCAGTGATGAATGTAAAAACACTTCTGTAATTTACAGCTACAGTTTTCCCAGTAATAAATACAAAATTAACAAACCTGGATTTAAATAATGCAGGTAGTGTCTGTAAATAAATTTGAAGTACCTCCTGGGGCAAACATCGGCTATGACAGCTGCATACGTGATTGCATACTGCAGTTATACCGAGCTGTTGAGAGTGATGTGCTAACTCAACCCCTCTCTGGAGCACTGGGTTATATATATAGTTGTATAACTTCCACTGAACCACCACATTGCCCTTTTGGATTAAATGACAAATGTGGCTTGCTATCTGCACACTGCGTAGTTTGTCTTCTTCAAAAGCAAAGTCCTGGTAAGCCTCCAAAGCATCCCACTTCAACAACATGTCTTCAGATCCACTACTAGGCAAAATCCCTTGAAACCTGTAAGAGGGACATGAAAAATTTGATGCGAGACCAATATCAGTCGAGTTGCTTTGCAGGGTATCTTCTAGCTCAGCAAGCTGGTCACAGTCAATAGTACAAATATTGCAGGCTGCTTGTATAATTTTTTGAGAAACTTCAGCTCCTCCCAATTGATCCAATATAAACTTGTTAAGGATGCTCAATATGTGCTGTTGAAAGTTTTTTAACACTGGTAATTTGGAAGCTTGAAGTAATGGAGTAATCACAGACTTTGGGTCCATACAACAGCATATTCCTACATTATGTACACCTGATAGAATCTGAGCACAGGTGCTGCTCAAAGAAACTTGCTGCAGCAAGTGGAAGCATTGATGAGCACAAACAGCAATGCAACAGCAGCGTTCAGGATAATGAACTTCTCCATCTACTACCTCCTCAAAGGGGTTTCTGGAAACCTGGTTTTTGAAAGCAGAAACCGGAAGCCCCGAGAGATCTCTGTGGTGATGCATGAAGTGAGAATACTCACATCGTCTATGCCTCTTTCTTGTACACATTGACTGATGAAGCTGTTCTGATTTCACTTTTTTGACAGTGCTGATTATTTTCATAATGCTGCTGATTAGGGCTTTTAGATGTTCTGAGGCTTCAGTAGTTATTTCCTCATCCTTTGAGACCAGCCATTCCATTTGAAGCACTGTCATTTCCAATAGTTTAAATCCCTTGTGTTGTATAAATTCATGAACGAGATCCACAGCTTGACTAAAATAAAATGGATTGGAAGCTGCACTCTGAAGACAACAGATCAGAATCTGCAAAACCCCTTCTAGAAGCTCAGGTAAAAGGAGGACTCTGTGGCGATACTTGGAGAACACAAAGTTATCCTGAACCTCCTGTAGTGTTTTCTTGTGTCTTGGAACAAAAGGATCAGACTGCTTTTCCAAACAAGTTCTAATTTTTAAAGCTGCTCTAAGTAAGTCTGTTAGATTTTTTCTCAAGTTGTCAGGCATAGTTTCAGCATTCGTAATATCTATGGACAAAAGGTGCAGCACTGTTCTAAAGAGCATCCTTTGAACCAGAGCCACAGGTTCTTCTGTCCAGCCTGCAGAAACCACTTCACTTTCTGCATCACCACTCACATTGCAACAGTCTCCAAATCCTGATAAGAATTCTGTTAAGGAGGGCACTACAGTGGCTGCAAGTGCAGAACTGTGATTCAAGGTAATATCAAATTTACATACTTTTTCTAACAATGACAACAAGACATGGCACAAATCAAATGGAGAATTGTCCATGCTGCTGACAACTGCTGCTTCATCTGACTCATTTAAAACCTCAGATTTTGACTCTTGTGTTGGAATGATCTGTCTGGAATTTTCTAGACTGATGGGATTGGGATTAAAACTTCGTACTACTTCTGCATGGTAATCATCCCTAGGTACGTGTGTTACAAAAGGCTGTAGGATTTGAGACCGCCTGTGTTTAATCATTATGGAAGTCTTGTCATCTGAATTGCCTTCTGAATCCGAAGTGGATAACTGAGATTTTCTTGCATCCCTCACAGAATACCGATGGGTGATTTTGCGCTGACGCCTAATTTTTCGAAATGAAGAATTTAATTTTACAGGAGTCTGAATGGATGGATGAACTATTCCTTCTAAATTTTGTTTTTCATGTGCAGATCTCAAAGAACTTGAACGTGTCTCTTTGGTCAGGCATATGTCAACTGTGAAGGGTAGATTGAAATCTGTTGAAAAAAATTACATATATTCATAGTTATATATATTCAAAGTAACTTGTATTAAATACAATTGTAGCACTTTATAACTTGAACCTCTCTCTCTCTCACACACACACACACGGTTAGTGTCTCTGAAGATTTCCCACAGGACATGCTTTGCTTTTATTCATTCTTTAAACACTAATAATCAAAATCTGGACTTTGACACTTCTATATTTCTTCTTGAACAGCAGCAGCACTTCATTTCCCTTGCCTAGATCAACATAGACTAAGTTTTTGAGACAGAAAAAAATTGTATTTAGCAAAATGTGGTTTAGAAACCCCTCTTACCTGTTAAAAAAAATCCCCTACTTTAAAGAAGCACACTGACATGCTTAACTCTGGCTATATCAGAACAATACACCAAAATATTAAATCTCTGACAAAGAACTATTTGAAGCTCTTATCTTTTATTGTGCTAACAAGTTGAATATGATTACTTTTACAAGAAAGTAATTTGTTCATATACAAACCTAATAAAAGAATATGCACTTAATATACGCCACTATACCTGGTCACAGCATTGCACAAAAGTTGTCTAATCCCACAACACCCAAGGGAAGTATTATAAGCCTTATCCTCAAACAAACAGGGATCAGGCACACACAAGAAATTCACCCAATGCAACACAGCAAATCGGTGGCTGAACTGATGTAACAACTCAGTGCTACCTGACTCCCAACCCTGTTAAGAGAATATATACTCTGTTCTCTTCAACAAAAAGATTCCAAAAAATGCTTGGTCATGGAAAAACTAAAAACTGTATTTACAACAATGCAGAACTTGTGAACTAAGCATCTTAACTTAAACTTCTTTCACCCCTACACAAATAATTCCTAAAAAAAAATTCAAGAAAAACAAACCCCCCCCCCCCCAACGTATTACATCTGTTAAAGTTGACTTTCAAGAATCCTACTTCCAGTAGTTTTACCAATATGTGCCAAAGGGTTTGTTTTTTTGGGGGGGGGGGGGGTTTAGATAAAACGCCTGAGTTTAATAAGTAGCTCACCGTGGGTTCTGTGAAGGGGGGGTGGGGGGGTGGAGGTTTTTTTTTTGGGGGGGGGGGGGAGGAGGGAGGAAGGGGGAAATATCTGCCACCCTTAATGCGCTGAATGCCCTCAACAGTGAGGCCAAAGTGACATCCAAGCATATAATGTATATTGCTAACAAAAACTGGAGAACATCCAATGACAGCCTATTTGCTTTCTGCTTGTACCATGTATATGAAATTTAAGACTGCTCAGGAGTTTAAGTAGGATTTGAGAATCATTATTAAGGGGTGAAATAGGCATTTTTAGTAGCTTGTATGCCTGGACTCAAATTATATCCAATAGCTAGAAACAGACATAGGATGTCTCTACGTAAGGAACTTACATACCCATTTTTTCAGCAATGATGCAGCTGCACTGGTGCTACCAATGGTATAACGTGTAAACCAGTTGCAGAGATTTTTACCCCCTTCTTAGGAGCTCTGGGGATGAGATAAGAGGGTAGCAAAAAAAAAAAAAAAAAAAAAGCCTGTCCTGGTCTATGATAGAGTTTAAACCATTGATAGCACCATGCAGCTGCACTATTGTTTAAACAGGTAGTAGTTCTCGCTGATCCTCACCCTCTTATAAAAAGCACAATTCTGTGCCTGAGAAAGACCCTTATACCCCTATGACAAAAAAAACCTTCATGCATAGAGGTAATGGCAACTGGGAAAAATGAAAGTTATCACAGAGAAGAAAAAATTACAAGAAACGCAGCCAGTAGCTCCTATGAGAGAAATGTTTCTGAAGTTCACCACATAGTAATGCTCTAGGGATTCAGTGGGAAATGACAGAAATATTTTATACACTGTAACAGGACAAGTTGAGACAATTTTTAAGTGATACATATGTGTAAACTAATCCTGACAAGCCATAATTTATCAACATGTCACAAGCAGATGTTTTTGCGTCAGTCAAGCTGAAATTCAATTGGGCTTTACTGCCCAAGATGGGCAGTAAGTTACACATATAGTAGACCAGGGGTCAGCACCTACAGCACGAGTGCACATTTTTAATGGCACGCCGAGGTCCAGCCACCAGCCCCACTCAGCCCGCGCCCAGCCTGAGCGAATGGAACCGCAGGTGGCAGGGCTGAGCAGGCCGGTGGCTGAGAACCCAGCTGGCAGGGGCCAGCAGCGGAACCGAAACCCAGCCGGAACCCAGAGCTGGCCTATGCTGGGCGCAGCGCACTCCCAGCTGGGGAAGTGGAGAGGGCCTACTGGCTGCCGAACTCTTCTGCAGGCTGCACTGGCGGCTGAAGCAGCAGGCAAGTGAAAGGGGCCGGCGGGCAGTGCAGTGGAGTGTCCGCATCCCAGCCTGTCTTGCTGCCCTATCTCGCCACTGTGCCGTCCTGCGGCCCTGAGGGAAGGGAGTGGCAGGCCAGAGGGCTTCTGAGGGCCAGCTCCAGCATTTCTGCCACCAGAGTAGCAAAAAAAAAAAAAAAAAAAAGCTGCGATCGCGATCTGCGGCAGCTCTACCGCCGCCGCTTCAGTCTTTGGCGGCAGGTCCCTCACTGACGGAAGGACCAGCCGCCAAAAAGCCTGACGTGCCCCCCCTCCAGCCGCTCCTCTGGTCTTCTGCCGCTGCCCCCCATTTGCCTGCAGATCCAGTGCCCCCACACAGCTGGCCCACAGCTCCCATGGCAGAAACAGGAACAGCATGAGGCAGGGACCCATCCACCATCCAGGTAACCCGGCCGCAACCGGGACTGTACCAGTCCAGCCCCAAGTCCTTGTCTCCCAGGGACTTCCGTCCTACACCCCCCATGCTCCCAGCCCCGACTCCCACACCATCCACATCCCCACCCCTTGCCATGATCCCCCCGCACCCCAACCCCTTGCTCCAAGTGCTCCCCCACACACATCCCAGCCCCTGAGCTCCTCCCCCCCGTAGGGGGGCTGTAATACGACAGTACCTGTAAGAAATTTAAGTTACTTTTACCCCTGCCGGAACCCCAGACCAGCAGTGGGCTGAGCGGGGCCAGTGGCTGGCCGAGAGGCTCAGCCCGCTGCCGGTCTGGAGTTCCGGCCACCAATGTGCTGTGGTGCACATAAGAAAACTCAGCAAGGAAAAGGATCACACTAAACTGATAAGATTGGCATTTTAGTTTTATTTTAAATGAAGCTTCTTAAATATTATAAAAACCTTATTTACTTTAAATACAATAGTTTATTTTATAATAGACTTATAGAGAGAGACCTTATAAAAACATTAAAATGTATTACCGACACGCGAAACCTTAAATTAGAGTGAATAAATGAAGACTCGGCACAGCACTTCTGAAAGGTTGTCGACCCCTGCAGTAGACTATCAGACTTGCTTTTTAAGTATGGTGAATCTACATATGGTAACAAGAGTCAGATAAACAAAGGACTTAAAATATAGAGGAATGTGGGGTCAACTATACGTAAGATACTTTAGTCTTCCCTCTATTGGTAGAAAGTATACAGAACTCAAAAAAAGGAAGTCACCAGATTGAAATGCAAGACTCATTGCCTGATGAAATTCCTTGTTATGTATGGTTTTGAATCCAGGATTTTAATTTTTTTTAAGTTTCAAGCACACATTACTACAATACATAATTTTTGCTATGATTCTGATAGTGTAGTATGATGAAAACATACTCATCGCTTTTTCTTCTTGGACAGGTATTTTCCACACCAATGGTAGAAGCGACAGCAGGAGAGTTAGAAGTTCTTCTCGACATGTCAGCTCCTACATTGGAAACAAAATATTTTTAAAAGTTCATGTTTTGTAGTTTTACAGAAAAAACTGGACTTTTCCATCTGCCATAGATTTCCAGTGTAAATTTTGTTAAAAATTAAACACTCAGTTCCCTGCATCCCCAAAAGCTACACTAGAGAAATAACTCATCTATGCAGGAAAAAAAAACCTGTTCTAACTATAAACCACAGCCAATCAGAAAGCATTGCAAATATTTGGCACTTCTTTGCAATTGAGTCTATAAATGTCAAAGCTATCCAAACCTTTCTTGTTGAAAGAATTCCTCACCTAAGGAAGGAAATAAAACATTAAGTGAAAATTGAAAGCAGATAACTGTTGATCTGAAGGGAGACCATAAGAAACGAAACTGTGGATGCAAGGCATGCTATGATTTTTTTTTTAAATTAGGATCTGTATTGCCTTCCCACATTTAAAAAAAACAGTCGTTCTTTTGAGGCTGTAAGTTACCTATTAAAAGGAAGAAGTTAACTGGAACAAGGCATAATGGGAGAATGGAACTCGGCAGAGGGGGAAAAAGGGTTTATTTACCTGTAATTTTGTTTCTCTGAAACTGCCATTCCTACAGAGATTCTGGAACTCTCAACACTTAAAGAATTTTGAGTCCAGAGGACAGCAGTAAATAGGATAGAGCATCAACAAAACACGGTAGGAACGAAGTAGAGGAAATGTGTCGTTGATTTGGTCTGAACGCAAGAGAAGGAGAGCATCAACTGGGAGCGACAGCTGATGCCTCCTCTGGAGCAGTATTTGGTGCATTTTTCTATTGGTCTGAGAAACGAATAAGTCCCTGGTTGGGGTCCCCCATTGTTCAAAGATGTTGTATAGCCCCGTATTTTGAAGCTCCCATTCCCGGTCACTCACAAAGTACCTGCTGAGTGAGGCTACAAGCACCTTCTGTGTTCCCAGAAGGTAAGCTGCAGGTAGTATAATTTGATGCATCAGTTCCAGAGCTTGACCACTTCTGTGCAGAGAGTGGGGGGATTTTCTTTGTTGATATAGGAGTGGGAGAAAGGATTCACACATCCTTTGCACTGTTCAAAGTTCCAAGATGTTGATATGCATCCTGGAGTCCCAAGAGTCCAGGTGCCTTGTGCTAAGCGGTCACCCATATGGACTCCCCTGCCTATTAGAGACATGTTGGTGATAATTTTGCTTGGAGAGGAGGGAATAAAGGGACCCCAGACATACCTAATGGGGGTCTGTCCACAGTAGTAGGGATGATAGTATCTTGGCCGGAACTTTCAGCCTGAGGTCCAGAGAATGACAGCTTTGCAAGTACACAGAATGGAGCCATGTATGGAGTCAGTGAAGATGAAGTCTCATGAAACGGGTCATGTAGGGTACATGAAACCATGTGGCCCATAAGAGACAGGCACATCTTGACCGGTACATGTGGATCATTCATGATTGAGAAATGGTGTTCATTGCCTGACACGTGTCTATGGGCAGGTATTCCCATGATGTAATAGAGTTTATGACAGCCCCTATGAAATCTAGTGACTGTGGGGGCTGATGAGCAATTTCTTGATGTTGTCATTGATTCCCAGCGAAGCAAGGACTGAGTAACATGGAGGTTGATACGAGGACTTCCTGGTGGGATCTGGCTGCCAGGAGCCAGTTGTCAAAGTATGGAAAAAACAAGATTAGAACACATGATGTGAGTTCTCACTATGGAAAATACTTTGGTAAAGACTCTGGGAGCAGTAGCTATTCCAAAAGGAAGTACTGTATTGGAAATGGCCAGTGCCCACCATGAATCTGAAAAAATGTTTGCGGGCAGGATGGATGTTGGCATGGAAGTAAGTGTCTTTCATATTGAGAGCTGTGAACCAAATGCCTTTTTCTAGGGAGGGAATGATTTCTGCCAATGTGACCACGTGAAACTTGAGTTTGCAGATGAAGTGACTAAACTGATGGAGGTTGAGGATTGGTCTCCAACCTCCTTTTTTCTAAGAAATCAGGAAGCAAGTTGAGTAGAACCCTGTTTCTGTTCTATTGCTCCCTGATGCAATTAGGAGTTCACATCTTGGAAGAGAATACTGTCATGAGAGCGATTCCTGAAGAGGGATGGGGATGGAACTTTTGAAGGAAGAAGCATGACAAACTCAATCATATAGCCATGGCAAAGGACATTCAGCACTGATTTGCCCATTGTTATTGCACTCCGAGAATGGTAAAAGAGTACTATGTGACACCCAAAGGGAACGGAGGGGTCATGAGGTGTTAGATTCTGTGGTTGTTGGCTCTTCAGCTCACATCAAAAATACCTCTTGGCTTGAGGCTGGGCCTGCAAAAGGGAAGACAGACAGTGATGGAAGACCAGGGAAGCAAGATATTTGGATTTTGGGATGTTTTCAGACATTTCCATAGAGGCTCGTAAGATCTCTGGTGATAGAATTGAGACAGCCAGTACCTTGGGACAATGATAGGTGATGTAACTTCTGTTTCTGGCACATATACTCATGCCCCAATGAGCAGTGGGTAGCCCTAGAGTCTTTCAGTGTATGTAAGAACTCAACCTTTTGATTTAAACGATGGGATTCAAAAAGGAAGTCTTTGATGGGGTTCTGGATCTCCCTAGGGAAACCAGAAGCATGAAGCCACAACTCTATATATCACGATAGTTGTGGCAATGACCATGGAGGAGGTATCAGCAATGTCTACCGCAGACAGGAGGGGCAGTTCTGGCTATGAGTTTCCCTTCATCAATGAGGGCCTGGAAGCGGCCCTGGACCTTGTGGTAAGGCATCAGTGGATTCTTCAAACTTAGTGTAATTCAGAAAGTCATATTCAGCCAATAGAGCTTGATAATTGACTATCCTGAATTGCAAACTGGCAGAAGATAAGACTTTCTGACAAGATGAAGACACTTCTCTTCCTTGTCCCTGAGAATGTTTTTGCTTGGTCCTCTCTGCAGCAGCCTGGACCACAAGCAAGTTCGGAGCTGAGTAGAAGAAGAGGTACTCAGATCCCTTGGTCGGGATGTAGTAACGTTTCTCCACTCCTTTGAGACTGGCAGAACATGTGGCGGGAGTATGCCATTCAGCCCTGGCTGGTTCTTATATGTTATTGTTAACTGGGAGACTATTCTTGCTGGTGCAGAGGTATGTAGGATATCCAGGAGCTTATGCTGCAAGTCCTGAATCTCCTCCAGTGAGATATGGAGTTCTCCTGCAACTCTCCTTGAGAGCTCCTGGACTAGATGAAAATCATTCTGAGGCAGTGGGAAGATTATGAGTCACTGCAACAGAAGAGGACGACGACAACCTTTCCAGTTCCATCAGAACTGCCGGGACCGGGGTGTAAGATTCTTCTTCCACTTACAGGTCCATGATCCTGCTTAACAGGGAAGCAGGCAGTGATTCTCTTGTGGATTGGATATGTTCTGAGGGAGGACACTGAGCACCCAGGGTCCCCAGTATGACCAATAAGCTGAATCCACCAGAGGTGGTGGAGGTCCTCCTGGCATGGGGTGCCAGTGGCTGAGGATGATGAGGCAACGGTTCCTAGGGGTGTGCATGACTCCATGATGTTGCACAGGTGTGATATGGATGGGACAGCTCTTCTCCCAATTCAAAATCAGAAGGGGAGAAAATGGGCTCTGGAAGCAGTACTGTTGGAGTTGATGGAACAGAGTATAGTACCTGCGAGAAAGGCAAGAAGTCTGTAACCGAGGCACATCCCATGGAGGGGATACGATCTCCCTGAAAGTGGAGGGGCCTCCATTGATGGCACTCTGGGTCTGGTAAGGATAAGACCTCTTGGGGTTCAGACTTGGATCTGGATCTTCCAAACATAAGGGGTACTTTTATTCCTAGGCACTGGCACAAGCACTGAGGACTTTCCCCGGTATGGACTTCTCATGTCTTGTGGGGTGCCAGTGATTGCAATACTGGCAGTTCAGTGCCTAGGACCACCGGATCCCAAGGATTCTGAGTCTTCTTCTTGTGACTGCAGGATTTGGGAGAGATCCATCCCTCTGGGCCGAGCAAATGAAGGGAGCATCCATTCTCTTGGATTTAGAGGAAGATGTAGCCCCATGCTTCTGGGAGTGCTTCTGAAAGTTCCAAGCAGGCCCCACTATGGGGTCAGCTCTGCTGGCACCAGAGTCAGACGATGTAATGGGAGGTGCATGCCTCACTGAATCAGGCTGATGTTCAAGAGGGTTCCCTAGTCTCAGTCTGAGAAATTTGGAGCTCAGCCATGAGAGCTCAGCCTTCCAGCTTCTGCTGGAGAAGGACTGGCAATTGCTGCATCTAGCGCAATGTGAGCTTCTCCCAGGCACTAGAGGTAGCTTGATGGTCATCACTGACACAGAAGGATTGTGGTCAGGAGGCACAGATTCTGAAGCCCAAGATGATGGGTATAGTCTGCTGACTGCCTAAGAGACTGGGGGACTCAGGTGAACAACTTCCGATTCAATTCTAAAACTAATTATTAAAAACTACTGACTACTAAAACTAGGCAAGATAAACTAAAAAAAACTGTAGATAAAACTGGTTATTAAATCACAGCTGTGATCTTTTCAAAGTTCAGAGATGAGGATACTGACCATTCTGACCTGGACCAAGTGGCAGTGAAAAAGAACTGGAAACATGATCAGTCCACCCTGCCCTTTATTGCCTTGGACAGAAGCACAACGCAAGTCAGGGCACACATACGGACCAACAGCTACTACTTTCAAAGTTCTCCAACTCCAGGCACATGGTGTGCATGTGTAACCCTCAGTGGAATATAAACAGAGTTACTGAAAAAAGAACTCTCTCTCTCTTTCGTACAAGTTAAATATCCATGTATTACGTAACAGCAATGTTAAGTCAGTTCTTATGGTCTTGGAAGCTTGTCTCCAGAGATAGGAAAATGAACCTCTGTCTCCTGAGTCCCTATTAAAAGGGAAAAAATATATATTGCTAGCAGTTTCACCTGGAAAGGAATGAACAGCTTTCAGTCCAACGTGAGCAGGATAAGTAGGTCTGTGTAATAAATTCAAGATAGCTACTTTTTCAGATGAATTTTTTTATGCAGCAGCTTTACACAGTGTAATCTCTTGATTTCAGTGGAAATTTTAAAGAGGGACCTGCAGCACCACTGGTAAAGTATACAGTTAACTGCAAGCTACAGTGAATGTTTTTCCCTGTTATTTTGAAATCACATGTCTCAGCTACACCTTTGAAGTGTTGTCCATTTATACATATGTATAATGATATCCTTTGATTACAAGATCAGATATGACTTCTCCCCCAGGATTTCTACCTCATTCAGCGCACAAGATAAACACATGGCATAGAATTATGGTTGCATGGAAAACCAATGAATTGGCATTTACTAACTTTCAAAGGCTTCACTTTGCAACTTAAGGGGTACGTCCACACTACCCGCCAGATCAGCAGGTAGAGAGCTATTGGGATTTATTTATCGCGTCTAGATGAGATGAGATAAAATCGATCCCTGCCGCGCTCCCCGTCGACTCCGGAACTCCACCAGGGCGAGAGGTGGAAGTGGAGTCAGTGAGGGAGCCGCAGACGTCAATCCCGCGCTGTGAGGACGGGAGATAAGTCAAAATAAGATGTCGACTTCAGCTACGCTAATCTCGTAGCTGAAGTTGTGTACCTTACATCGACTCCCCCCCACCCCCCAGTGCAGACCAGCCCAAAGGCTAATATACTTTTTGTCTGTAACTAAATGCATTAAACACTACTCTTAATATGGAACCAGTCATATACATTTTAGTGGTGGTTCCATTCAGGTAATTACAGCCTATACCTCTTGTTCCAATTCCTTGTCACCCACTTCTCCTATGCCCAGGTCTACTTCCCTCCTCGGGCTGCTTTTTGCCATTTCCTTCTCCCCAACCAATGGGAAACTGCATAACAGGGTAGGAAAGTGTACCTGTCAAGTCTATTTCTCTTTTGTTGTTCTTCCCCCCACCTCGATTGTTCTCTTCTCCCCATAACAAAGAGCAAGAGATTCCTAAAGATGTTCTTACAAAAAAGTTGCCACCTATACCACTTAATATAAGTGAAACAGGCAGACTAGTACTATCACTAGAATCAGTGGAGCGAAAGATAGGAATGATGGCTTGTTCTACTTTGAAAAGTTATATCACCATAGTTACATCAGTCAGAGGTGTGAAAAAACCACATCAACTGACAGTTCTGCCAACAAAACCGTCATTGTGGACACAGCTATGTCTAGAAAAGAGTGCTTCCTGTCAAGTATACATAGGCTGGCATAGCTATATTGGTATAGTCTCCATAGCATAACCTCTTCCTCCTGACCAGTCTTCCACTTAAGTAGAAAACAAGGATAAAATAAATTATCTACAAAGTGAAACTTACAAGCACTTTCAGCACATTTCATTTTGCAATGCATCAGTACAAGAGAGCAATAAATCATAATTGGCAATTACCTACATCAGGTTTAGGAAAAAAAACATTCCTATATTATATTTTCATATATTTATAAATATATAATAGAGCCCAAGTTGCCCCTAAACAATAAAACTAGACAATCATACACAGCTGTTATAATGTGTTCCTCAAACCATAATAGCTGCCCACTTAACAGCTTTTACAAGTGTCAGTTAAAAATTATGCTAAATGAACTGGCATCAAAATCTCTCCCCCCTATCCTTCCATCAGTTAAATATGAAGAAATTCTGATGACCCAAAAAAAACAAAAACAAAAAAAAACAAACACCACACCTGTCTCTTATCCACAAATACAATATAAACATAGTAATACATGTAAACCCACTCTAGACATGGAGTGTAAAACTAACCCACAGAAGATATTAATTAGAACCTATTGTGCATTAAATTATATGAGGAAGGTTAGCATGAACACAAATAGTATCAATATTCTACAATACTGTGGTTTCAACATGTTCTTGGAATAAGAATACTGACAAGGCTCTGAATCCAAGATATTTATGGAATTTAAACCTGTAAAAATAATTAGCATTAACAAAGAGCTATGAAATTTGAGTGGGAAATTTACTGTTCTCCCTGATACTTACAAATCTCTAAAGATTCATAAAATCCTTAAACAAATCTGAGGTGCCATCATCTACAAAAACATTTGGAATCCACAGAGACTGTAAACGTGCATTTGTAATGGTCAGCCCTAAAATTCGACACCTTTGAGCCAGTATACTGCAAGGAACTAGTTCTAGAATTGTCTGAATTTCTATTAAACGCAAATCAATACCCAAAAGTTAGAAACAATGCAGTTGTAAACAGGATAACTTATGAAACAAATAACTTAACAAGACCATGAAGCTTCATCTGCACCATACTAGGTAGGTAATAACTGCATCTTAGTTTAATCAGAGAACCAATGCAATATTAAGAGTTGTGTTTTGCAGATAGCAGAACTACCTGCTTTTATGGAGATTCTGTTTGCCTTGTTTATTAAAATGTGTACTTTGTAGGGAAGATTTCTGGGTTGCTGGATTAACTGATGTTGACATTATTTAGAAACATAGAAAAGAGCTGAAGACTATGGTATTATTGTTTAAATGAGAGACTGCTATTAGAATAGATTAGAAATGTGATTATGGAAAGGAAGTGCACACAAACAAACAAGGAACTACTAGCTGAAAGACTTCACTACCATCTTGAATTTAATAGGCTTATTAAAATTTCAATTTCTGTTTAAGTACAGTATGTACATTTTAAAAAAAATGTATTTCAAAAAATACTCATATTTTCTGCTCCCTATTGATGTTATAAGGGTCTTTTAGCAAAAGATAAATTGACTAAAACTGGGAAAATGCAAAGGGCTGGCAAATGCGCAAAGTGAACAAATTGAGAAAAAACATTTTTATCCTGAGCTAACTTTTCAGTTAAGAACAATGCTTTAAATTCCTGTAAGAGTCTAGTTGAATGGGAGAGCCTGGGGAAAACCCAGAGATGCCATGCAAAACAGGAGATCACATTCTAGAGTGTTGGTGACAGTGTGCATGGATATTGAACAGGTATGGCAAAATATTTTACATAAAAGCTTTTTTTAGGGAGACAGAAAATTGGGTTTTTGTCAAAAACGATACTTAATTGTAAGCATCTGCTTTCCTCTTTTTTTTTTTTGTTTTTTTTTTTTGTTTTTTAAGTTTTTTACTTGGACTTTTGGTTGAGGGAAAGTCAAAATCCCCTGCTAAAAATTTTGCGTGAAAAAAAAGTTTGTTAGTTTTGCTGACATTTTATATGGTGGTGGGGACAAGTTCTATTACTGTAGTCTCTGAACAGTGATGAGGAGATTTCCAATATTGCACTGTATAGCATCTCTTTTAGGCCTGCACTCCAACTACAAATTCTAGCCCCAGTACTGCAGCATGATCTTTTAACACAGACCCTGGAAGACCACCATGTCAGTGAATCTAGCTAGTGTTTCAAAGGAGCATGCATTTATCCATTTGTCCTTTTTCTAGTAAGGATAGAAAGAAAGCTGCTACTATTAAACAAAACAAAGTTTACTGTCTTTCACACTCTGTTCTTACATAGAAATAATTGTACTGTATTTCCATTTGTTTTAATGGACAAGAAATATTTAGCCTGGCAAAGTAGTAACTTTCATGCTCTAGACCGATATGAATTCTTGTTAAAAATTATGTTTTCCTATGCCAAAGAACAACTGTGAATAATCCAGATACAAAAGATCTTCTGAACACTACTCAAAATTAAGAGGCTAATTTAAAGAAAAAAAAAAAATTCCCAAATCCCAAGAGTTGCATATTGCAAATGTACACACGGGGTGCTGTCTTTCACTTCCTTTTTAACCATGCTCGTTCACACGCTACCATGCAAAACAAGAAAACGCAGAATCTCAAAGGGAAAATACAAACAGAAAAGCCTATCAAAGAGGCACATCCTGCCACAAACATTTTCTTCAAAACACAATAGCAGAAGTTCAAACTGCTGTAATGCAAATATAATCTACAAGTCACTCAAAGCTATGAAAACTATTACCTGATCCATGTTGGAATTGAGCGTAGTAAGCAAAGTAAAACCACGACCCTGAACAAGGTATTGTCCAAGTGCTGCCATGTGAGTTTCCTCCTCTTCCTCCTCCCTGGCTTCAGCCCTCTGGACCACAGCATTGCAGAGACGATTGACATCTATCAAAAATTCACGTGCCAGCGAGTTACTGGCACTGCTCATGTCTGAGCTGCAAATACAAAAAATAAAAAAAAATAGAAGTATCAAAGCTTATCCTTTAAAAAGGATACAATTCTCAAGATTTTGAGCTACACATGAAGTTTATAGGACTGAAAAAAGTTTTAGAAAAATTTCTATATTTTTTTAATTGTGGCTTCAGCTATCCACCCTCTACGAACTACACCAAATGTAAGTTAGCCACAGATATCGACCATCTATAAATTTGAAAGTGTTTTTGTCTCATCCATATCATAAGATATTTTCATATACTATTAAATAGCTTTTATATTTTCTAACTACACCTCTCTCTTGATATAATGCTGTCCTCGGGAGCCAAAAATCTTACCGTGTTATAGGTGAAACCGCATTATACTAACTTGCTTTGATCCACCAGAGTGCACAGCCCCCGCCAGAGCACAGCTTTACTGCATTATATCCAAATTTGTGTTATATCGGGTCACGTTATATCGAGGTAGAGGTGTATTAACATGCAGTACTCATTTATAAAATATCTATTAGATGAACTTTCACAAAGCAAAGTTTCCCCTGTGAATGTATAAAGGGAAAATAATGGCTTAATTCCAGTTTTCTAGTAAGCTAGAAGCGAGCTGTAATGCTCAGACTGCATATTTAGAAGCAGGTAAAACTTAAAGGAAAATGACTAAGTCAGAGGAAAAATCAGATGTCCCATGATTCAGGATTTTTTTTTTTAAAATGTCTAAACAAACATGTGAATTCAAACTAAATGCATCTTCTCACACACTATAAAGTATGCATGCATACTGTACATGTAGGCTGGGACTTTTCAAATAAGATTAAGGGAGCTAAATGCACAAATGCTATTGAATTTCAGTGGGATTTGGGCATTTAGCTCCCTCCTGTGGTTTTGAAAATACCAGCACCACTGCACAAGTGTTTATTAAAAAAACACTTTATAAAAAGAGACTCCAACATCTTTCCCAGGATAAAACAGGCTTTACTTTCAAAATAATCAAGAAACTTTTAAAAAACATAAGTATATTAGATCAAAACTGAGATCTAAAACTAAAACATCTCAATTTCTAATAAAATGTAATATTAAATTTTGGATTTACCAGCATGGACAGTGGTCATTTTAAACAAACAAAGGATTGAAATAAATATTCACTAATAACGCATGTTGCTCAAAACGTGATTCTACTTTGGAGAGGACTCAAATGCAGTAGAGCAAGATTAAATTTCAATTCTTCACATTATATATGTCCAAACATTTGCATTTTACGTTAAAATAAATGCACATACTGAAATCCAGTGCACTATTTGGACACTATTTGTAAGAAGAAACATCACTAGGTTTTCTAACTATTCCAGTGGAATTAAGTCTGTCTTTCCTCCTGTAAGTATTATGGTAATATTGCTAGTTGGCCAGAAACACACTGGCAATTTGAAATTAACAGGAAGGGGAATATATATTAGAAATTACAATGTAAATTACAGAAAGATCAAAAATTATTTATGCTACTGAGAAAGGCACAGTGAAAGTGGCATGAAGCAGTGGTGGTGACTAGAGAAATATTGGATGCACTAGAATACACCAAAAGTTAAGAGCACATATGCAGTATGACTCATTTTAGTTAGTGCTACAAGACTAGATATAAGAACCAAAAATACATTTTAAAATAGAGTTAAAATGTGAGATCAGTAAGAATAGGCCCACATTGACTCTCTTCACACCAACAAATAGGAAAAAGGATCTCTAGGACTGCTTAACTCCATTTTTTAAAATAGTTGTATTAATGTCACTGAAATGGAGGAAAAAACCCATGCAGTCATTATGTCAAATACGTACCTTAAAATAAATTTTAAACACACGCCTACAATAATTTTGGGATTAAGAAGTTATGCGATACTCAAAACCTCATGAGAATGTTTTGATTACTACTTCTTCCACTGAAAGCTATATATTGCATGTGCAACTTCTCATCACAGAAATAAAATTGTACACTTAGAGTATAGGTGTCCGTAACATCATGGATCACGGAGAAGTAACTCTGGCCAAGACACAATCAGAATGAGGGACTGGCAGGGTGGTTTACATACATATGAAAAAGAGTGGAGTTCAGGACCAATCATTGCAACTTACGCTGCAGGTAGGAGCTAGGAGTACTATAAAAGCTAAGCCTTCAGCCTTGTGCAGTGGAAGAGAGGAAGAAAAAAGGATGCTTTGTGACCAGAAAAAGGCTAAGCATGACAAGAAGTCTTTCGAAGGAAAATGAAGTAAAGATGTTAAGAGAGAGAAAAATTCAAACAGATGAAAACAGAGACAAGAAACTCAAAAATGAACTCTTCCTTGTAAGAGTTTTCAGTCTCCCCTATTTGAAAAAGGGAAGTGAGGTAACTGTTGTTTCCTAAGTGTAGAGGCATCAACACTGATCTTAGGTGTAACCAATTATGGCTCAATGAAAATTCTATGCGCACCTATAATTGTAGAAATAAGTATTCATGGTGTGTAATGTAAATGCTAACTGCTACTTACCAGGTTGTTGTTGTTGTTTAAATACAGCTAACACATTACTTTTCTTTTTACAGGAGAAAAACAGATAAATTCTGGGAATATTTCCTTAAAGTTTTGCCTGTAAGACACGAGAAATGTTTGTAAGTCACAATGTCTTTAAACAAATATCTGTAATACACTATTTTGTAATTTTGAAGTTAATACAGTTTAAAGGTAGTATTTCATAAACTTATGAAATAGACCAATGAATCCTTTGCAAGTCTTTGAGTGTTAAGATAGAGAATTGTCTCAATCTAAAGCTTTATGATTCTGGTAACAGGGAATAGAGATTACGCATAAAAGACAAGCTAATAACACAAAAGCTACTGTTGTTCAAATATTTCAAGGCAAAAGGGTTGACAAGTAACATTTTCATCTGAGTTGTATTTAAAATACAAGTTGTAGTTAGCACTTATATAACACCTTTTGACTGAAGGTGCTTTATAGCAATGGCTCTGTAAAGCAGACAACAAGTATTCTACTAATTTAACTTAAGTAAATGACATTTTCAAGTCTGTCCACTAATTTTGGGTGAACCATTTCAGTATCCTGCTCAATATGCAAAAAACTGTATTCTTCAGAGGTGCTCAGCACCCACAACTCCAGTTGACACCACTAAGTACATGATGTCAGCATCTCTTGGAAGAGGAAACTGAGGTGGGGGGGAAGAGTCAGGTGCTAGAGGTCTCAAGTTGAGCACTCAAAAAATAACCAAACATTTCTATAAACCAGAAATAGTTCATAAAAAAGGGAGGGCCTTTTCAAGAGCTGGCACATTGTCTGCCAGCATCATTATTACATCAAATGTATCCTGGAAACTTAACGTCAAATATGATAATTTAATTATAACATAGGCTGTATGGAAAGCAATCTTTAGCGTGTGTGACCTCCGTAATAGCAGCAAAATAGCCAAGTAGTTTTCTGTAAAAAAAATACCTTCTGCCGCTTTCCTTATTGTTCAGTTTAGCTATTTAAGCACTTGATAAGACACGTGAAGTGCTTTTAAGATCAATAATGAATGATTTCTCACTGTGATCATAGTACTACTATGCATTGTATACAGCTAAAGCTATGCTAACCTACACTTTTATTGTATATTGTTAGGTACCTTCTCTTCCTCTTGCTGACTGCAGCATTGACACTGCATCTACACAGACTGACACTTCCTCTTATTCTGAAGTAGCAAGCAAGTCAACTAATATGATTAAGAAGAATTAGGTCTAGTGGGCCAAGAAGCAGCCCTACAAACATCCAGCATCCAAACATCACTGAAGAATGCTATCAACATTGCTTGGGCTCTTGCTAAATGGGCCCACAATCTCTGGAGGCAAGGTCTGAACTGCCTCAAACTGTTTAATGAAGTACATAAGAACAACCATATTGGGTCAAACCAATGGTCCATCTGCAAAATTCTGCAAATTTTATTGGTCAATAAATAAATGTGGGGGCTCCAGCATGGCAGTGGGGAGCACAGGCCACTGGCTGCATGGAGGTGGGAGATCACCCTGCATGCAGCCCCTCACCCTCCCGGGACACAGGCTTGGCTGTGAGGCTGCACCCAACCCTGACACAGCGTAAGGGCCAGGCCTGCCCCAGAGGTCCATCTTGGGGTGGGAGGGCAGAGCCAGGAGTAGTTTCTGGAGATGTGTTTGCCCCAGCTGCTCTCTGCAGGGGAAGGGGACTCCTTCCCCACCCCCAGCCCAGCTGGGACTAGCAACTGAACCCAGCACACGGTATGAACCACCATAAGATGGGGTGGGGCCTCAGAAGGGTTCTGAGGGAAGGAGGGGTGAGGCTCGGCAGAGAGGTCTGTGAGGGTCCAGATGCATGAGGATTGGGCAGATGGGGGGGTGGGTCTGACCTGGCACCATCAGAGGTGTCTCCAGCCCTGCCCTGCTCAGTGATTTACCTCTATGCTGGCTGCTCTGGGTGCCTGAAAAATGACATACCCACACTGCTGGGGAGGGGCACATGATTGTTTTTGCAGCTTCCTTTTGCTTCCTCATCAGACAGTCATTTTTCTGCAGGTAAGCAAAGAAATCCACACAGGAAATGAATGCTGTGCATGTGCAGTGGCACAGAATTCTCCCAGCAGTAAATGAGGATCAGTTTGGCATGATCCAACTTCAGTCTGAGAACGGCTTGTGGGATGATTGGAATCGGGGGGAAAAGGCATACATCAGAGCCAAACCCCAGCTGAGGTGCCAGGCTTTGGTCTAGGAGCTCTGCCTGAGACCCACTTGACAGCAAAACTGACTGTACTTCTGGTTGCCTCTTGTCACAAACAGATAGCTGGTTAGAAGGCCCCATTCTGCAAATATAGACTTCAGCACACTGGACTTCAGGTATCACTTAATGATTCTGTGAAAAGTTCCTGCCAAGGTGATCAGCCAGGAGGTTGTGAGCCCCAGATAAGTGAGTGGCTGTAGGAATAATGCTCTCCTTGATGCAGAGCAGCCAAAAGTTTCCTCACCTCCTGACAAGGATGGCTGGAGCAAGCACCTCCCTGCTTCCACACATAGTATATTGTGGCAGCGCTGTTGGCAAGCATGTGAACTACTGAGTCCTTGATGTGATCCCTCAAGGCTCATGAGACATCATAAATGGCTTGAAGTTCCAGGATGTTGACATGCAGGGAAGCTTCCTGTTCTGACCACAAGCCCAGAATTTCCAATGTCCTGAGATGCGTTCCCTGGCCTATTGAGGAGGCATCAGTGTCTATAGTCCTGGTTAGTGAGGAACAAGCAAATGGAAGGCCCTGGCATGCATTACATTCAGCTGCCTACCACAGTAAGGAGTCCAGGGTTGCTGGAAGCACTCAGACTAGCCTGTCCAACAAATGACAACCTGGATGATAGACTAACTTCAGCCACATTTGAAGAGGACAAAGGCACAGTCTGATATGCTAGATCATATACGTGCATTCAGCCATAATGTCCAACAACCTGACGCATACATGACCATGTTAAGATTGATACCACAGAATCAGACATAGGCCATGAATTGTCATAGTTCATTCTGCAGTAGTGTTCTTGAACTCAGAATCTAGAAGGACCCCAATAAACTCAATTCTTTGAGGAGGTAGAAGTGTCAATTTTCTACCTAGACAAGAGCATGCTGCTCTCTGCTGGTGTTCCCTTACAGGAACTTTCAGTTACATGAGTACATATTTCTCAAACACCAAATATTACACTTTTTTTAAATCCAAGACATCAATCCTATATATGTTTTAGTACTATGTGCCACTCAGGGGCGGCAGGTTTGTAGAAATGTTGGTGGTGCCCAGGACCCACCCATGAAAACTTGCATTGCGCACCCCTCCCCCCACCAAAGGCTCTGGGCGGGAGTTCGGGTGAGGAGAGGTGGTCTAGGGTGCAAGTCCTGGGCTGGGGAAGGGGACTGAGGTGCAGAGTGGAGGCTCTGGGAGGGAGTTGGAGTGCAGTCTCTGGGCTGGGGAAGGGAGTGCAGGCTTTGGGATAGAGTTTTGGTGTAGGTTCTGGGCCGGGGCAAGGGCTGGGGTGCAGGAGGGGTTATGGGGTGCAGGCTCTGGAAGGGAGTGGGAGGGAGATGTGGTGCTTACCTGGGGCTCCTAGGCTGGGCGGACTGGTGGGGCCCCTCTGCATGCTACTACCCCCAGGCACTGCCCCTGCAGCTTCCTATTGGCCACAAGGGCACTTAGGGCAGCAGCACACGTAGACACAGACCCACCCTGCCCAGGGGCTGCAGGGAGGGTCGGACAGCCATGTGAAGCGAGCAGGCAGAAAGCTTCTTATCTCCGCTGCACTGCCAGTGGTGGGTGAAGGCCCCAGGGGATGTGCAGGGGGACCACCCGTGTGCGGAAAGCAGGGCAGAGTGAGAGACCCGGTCTCAAAACACTGCTGGAGCTGGGCCCCAGACCAGGAATATTCCTGGTGCCCAGGCACCATGGGCCCAGAGAACTTGCCGCCCATGCTGTCACTCTGTATGGGGCATATAATCCATTTTCTGAGTTCTTAACTATGCAAGGTCCCTTTTTGGCAATTTTGTATGGTATAAGGATAAGTATTTGCATCTGTTAAAAATCTGAACATATCAAGGTAAGTCTTAAAAAGAACAGAATTATGTGAGAAACAGGAACGTCCAAAACAGTGAAAGCAGCAGAGAATCCTGTGGCACCTTATAGAAGACAGTGAAGTGATGTTATAGGCAAGTTTAATGGCTAAAAGTTAATCACTAAAATTATTCACACTGAAGTGAAAACATTACTGTCTAAACATTATGAACAACTTTTGCACCATGTTAGTACTAAAAAGCAAAGTTCCTTCTGTGGTTTGTTAGAGAATAAGGATGATCTTATGGTTAATGCACTGGACTTAAACTCAAGGCCTGTACAAATCACTGCTCTGACACACCTCCTGTGTGACTTTGGACAAGTCATTTCATCTGTGAAACAAGACAGAAGATATATTCCTTCTCGTCTATTTAGAATGCAAGCTGTTAGCGTAGTGACTGCATCTCTTAGGCATCTGCAAAAGGTCAAGAACAATGGGATCACAATCTCAGTGGGGACCTTTAGGTGTTGCTATACTAGCACCAAAACACCACAATAGTGGATGTGGCTAACAGAAAAAACTTGTTCTTTGAAGCACCAGACAAAAACAGTTTCTACCAGTAATATTTGTGTAGTCATATGGATCTCGTTACCTGGAAGATTTAGAGAAACCTTTTATTGTATTTGAAGTATTTCAATTAAACTATTATAAAAATGGTGGTGTCTGTCTTATAAACTGTTGATTTTATAGCAGGCATTGAAGCTGGTGTTAGCATATCAGGCCAGGTCTACACTGCGACTTTAAATCGGTTTAATGGCCGATATACCGATTTAACGCTGTATCCGTTCACACGACGTCATCATTAATATCGACTTAAACGGCTCCTTAAATCGATTTCGGAACTCCTCCCAAACGAGAGGAGTAGCGCTAAATTCGATAGTGATAACTCGGATTAGGGTTCATGTGGACGGAAATCGACGTTATTGGCCTCCGGGTACTCACTCACCCTGTGCCTCCCATGCAGCTTGCACATATCTCTGCAGGATCACCTACGGCCATCCACACAGAGCAGCGCGCCCGAATACGGCGGAGAAGAAGGAGACGCGAGACCAAAGTCACAAGAATATTGAAGGATCACGCGAATGAGAAGGGAATAAACAAAGATTGGAGGATGTGTAGCAAAGACATGGAAAGATGCCAGTGCAACCATCTGAAAGAGGGCTAAGCAGAAGAACCACGTGCGAGATACACACCGGCATCGCACGCGTGCTCAAAATCGACATACACTCCAACCATGTGGATCGCGGAAGCGACGCGCAGCTAGAGAGTCCCGCATGAGCCCCGTACACTCCCTGCAACCCACGTCCCAATCCCCCCCGCACCCAGATCGGTAAGAACCCGGGGCCACAGCTTCTGCACCGCCACTCCCCACCGCCCCCTCCGGAACGTCTCAACGGCCAACAGGCGGAACTACCCTCACACCATTGCTTCATGGCCGCGCGCCCCCTCCTTTCAAAGCACAGCAGCCAGGTCGCCTTTCTAATCCTCATGCTTTTTATAGTTCCTTGAGTAATGAAGAGATACCAGACAAGGGGAGGGTGGGTTGCGTACACGGGAAATATAGTACAGGAAACACACCAACGATCTGGAAACAGACTCCATAAGCGCCTCCTTAAGCGAATCAGAAATGACTAAACGAGCGACACGAATTGAAATCCTCGGCCAACCACGTAACAAAGGGGGTCGTTGCCTTACACTGAGAAATCCATCAAGCGGAAGGGTTCAATCAAGGGGTATAGCAATCAGATCACACACCCTGTAACCCGGGCTGTGCTGAAACTCAGTTTCAAGGCATCTCTGATCCGCCGCCTCCAGGCCGCGGCTCTCTAAACGACCCTGGTCCAATAGCCACCAGTACTCAGACGGCTAAGTGAATACTGCCCAATCCTCCCGACACACCCAAATCACACCATAAATGTCTCCCCCTTCATAAGCCACAAAGACAGTGGACACACAGCAAGCAGCAAGAGCAAGGCGAACAATTGTGATTGGACTGAAGGATCTGAGAAATAATAAAGATCGCCACGATCCCGTTAAAACGCCTAAAATCACATCTACCCACTATCCGGTCACTGTATCAGCCTGTAGTTGAACAGCTCCTGACACTGGTCTCAACTGCCAGTGTATGGCTTCATGAGCCATGCATCAAATGAGGGTAGGCTGGTTCCCCCAGGTAACTATATGGCATTGAACATACCAACGTTTTCTGGCTGGAATGTAATTCCCTTTGCTGCAGCCGTAAATACAGACAGTGCTTCCTGAAGACAGCGAGCGTTCAGAACCCTCTCCGGCCATCCAACGTGGATGTGAGTGAAAACGTCCCTTGTGTCACCAGTGCTTTGCAGCATCCATTGAAAAGTTACCGTTTCCTGCTTTCACTACTGTGTCCCTGGATGTTCTGGGCCTAAGAAGGATATTGGTGTCCATCATGGCCCCACCACAGTCGAAAACCCCCTTGCAGCAAGCCATCCACTATCACCTTCTGCACGTTCCCTAGAGTCTACAACTTTCGTAGCAAGCAGCTTAGAGATGTTGGACTACCCCTGCATCACTGACAGCTCCTAACAGTAGAGTTGCCCACCCAAATGATTCCCGATGAACGCGGTAGCTCCCCGCTTTGTGTCTTTGGGCCCCCCCGTTGGCATATAATATACATTCCTAGAGGAGCTATTGCCACTTCGCTCCCATCTGTGAGGGTGCTCTCATTTGATTATGTGCGTCCAGGGCAGGAAAAGCAGTCACAGAAGTTCTAAAAGTGCCCTTACGCATGCCGAAAGTTCGCAGCAATGCGCAATCGTCCCACACTACTGAAAAAATGTCAGTCTCCATACCGAGCTGTGCTTTTTCCCGTGCTCCAATCGGCGTTCATAAATGGGTAGAAGAGCCCCGTTAATAGCAGTAGCTTCAAAACCGGGCCTAGCAGTTATGGAGAATTCTCCCATTCGTCATCGGCATGTCCTCAAGTCGGCCTCGCAGGCAATAGCTGCTCCTCCTCTCCTCCGCTTGCAGTTCTGTCAGTATAAGTCAGCCCAGAGAGTACGCGAGGTAAAACAACGAACAGGATAACCGGTTGTGATCGCAGGGTCCAGATATGTGCCATGGCAGCTCAATGCACTCCAGCGAAAAGAGGCACG